>NC_092370.1:166398728-166702807 GCF_030028105.1 Mobula birostris | reverse complement strand
GGTGTCTGTGGCAGGACATGATAAAGTAGTAGTGCTCGTGAGAGTGGTGGGTTGGGTTAATGGGTGGATGTGTTCGTTGATCAATCTTGAGGGAAGTAATCGAATTTGAATTTTCAGTCTCTTGTGTCTCCATACTCACAGAGTTAGTCCTTATGTGGCTTTCATCTCAGCAGGGGAGACTTCTGCCAGTCTTGAAAATTCCCTTCCTGAGCCTGGTCAAAGTTCTGATTCCTGCATCATGATCTTGGCTACTTTCTCGATCCCGTTGGCTCACTTTAGAGATGCAGAGTTGAGGTAGCAGGAAGGAATTTATAGCCTGAAGATCTTGAGAAGATTTTTTTGCCGCTTAGAAAATTGAATGTGGTCTGTGGATAGCTGTGTTTTAAAACTGTTTGAATATTGCTAGATTATTCTCGAGGCCTTTCTGTGGATCTCTCAGTGTTGGAGAGCTGGGATTAACAAGTCACTGAAACCAGCACTGCATGAATGCATGGTAATGCACAGTAACAGCCGCTCCCACCTCCACCACCATAGAAACACAGCCAAGAGAAAACTGCAGAGATCTACAGGGCACCCAGAACTTCACATTCAAACATACTCGGATGAGCACATTCCCAATAAGTTTGTACCAATCACCAAGTACCATTATTCTGCAGTAATCCTGTATTTACAGTATCTTCTCCCCACTTTCCCATCAGTTTCACTACCCCCCCACCACCCCGACAAATATATTTCTCACCTATACATGAGGGTACATTTACAGTGATCAATTAACCCACTGACATGCATACGTTTGGAATATGAAAGAGTGGAGTATCCAGAGGAAACCTATAGGTCATAGGTCAGAATTTAACCTAGGCGACTGACCTCTGGAGTTGTTTCTGTGAAGCTGGCACTGTCTTTCTTTGACCTCATGAGTTTACTCTGGCTGCTCGTTTCCTTCACCCCAAAGTTACGGTGGGGGCCAGATTAATTTGGTTACTGTCAACTGTCCCTGGTGTAGGTGAGCGGCAGGGATAAACAGATGGGTGTTAACTAGTGTGTGTGAAGGAATAGGTTTGGGGATAATAACTAGCAGAATGGGGCCCATGGATTTTCTGTGACACTCCACTTGAATGTGGTAAGTAAATACTATATAAAGCAACAACATTTCTGAGATTGGAGTGGAAGAAAGAATGGCTTGAGGAGCAGGGTTGGATACAGTAGTTTTGTTTTACAGGAACCAATAGAGGAGAATAGGGAGGTTTGAACTAAATTGGCACACATGAAATAAAGACCTGGAATCAGGTGATCAGAAGCTGTCTTGAGAGTTTGCGTATGTTGGGTCTGACTGGAGCATGGGTCAAAAAAGTGAACGTAGACTCAAAGAACATTTATTATCAAAGTACGTATGTAGTACATGACCCTGAGATTTGTCCTCTCACAAACAGCTGCGAAACAAAGAAAACCCTGGAACCCATTCAAAGCATCAAATCCCCTCACACACTCAAAGGGCAAAAGCAAAAATGGAGAGAAAAATACAGAATATAAAACGCAAACTTGAAAGAGTCTCGGAATATTCAGTTCAGTTCAATCTAGTGCTGTGTTGTTCATTATCTGCAGGCTGCCCCAATCAAAATTCCCCAAAATACCAACAAAAAAAGGAAGCGACCAGAAGCACAACGTAACGTGTACTACTGAGTCCAATCAACAAACCACATCGATTAAACCTTACCCAAGACCCAGGACTCCAGCACAATCCTCGAGCAGCATCAAGAGAGAGAACGTCACACACAGACACTTTCTTCCAACAGCAGCAAATGAGAGGTTGCTAGACGGCGCTGGACTCTCACTTGCTTTCACTCTCACCCTGGTGATTTCAACCTTCCTCAAGGTTTTAATCGGCGGGAGATGGAGTCGATCATGTGTTCTTGCCTGTTTCCTGGCTTCTTAGCCTCGAAGACGCTTTGCTCAAAACCTCACTGAACACCCTTGGAGACAGCAAAGCACTAGATCGCTCAATCAAGATGTAGATCATAGGTTCCAACGGTAGCAGAACCACTTTTGAAAGAAAAAGAAGTGAAAGAAGTAGTTTTGGGAACCACCTGGAGGATGGCATCCTTGGTCAGGTTGTTTACTGGCACCATCTTCTTCCAGTCAGTGTTTGTGAATGAGCAAAAACTTACTAAATACCGAGTGGATTCCATTTATTAGATTTCAAACATTTTGAATAAATGTTACTTTTGATTTGATTGCTAGTCGAACCCACAGCCTATGACTGTATATTCCAATTGCTTTAAAGAGTTTTTATTTTTTAGTGAATTTTATGCGCATCAAAGTGAGGGATGTCAGAGGCTTATCAAAAGATATCCCATTTGGGAATCCATTATCAGCATCAAGTACTCCCAAGGCAGTCATAAACCATTCCACTACACAGTAAAAGGTTTCTTCTCTGAAGTCATACACTCAGAAGGTTACTAGCTACTGCATTAATGTGCTATTGTTCTATTTTATCTGAGTAAGGCAATCTAGGATCATCCAAACTCACTTTAATAATCGAAATCGAAATCAGCAGACCTGAACTTAGAAAGGTTAGGTTGGAACAAAACAGAAGCTGGTAAGCAAATAGTGGTGGATGATATACCTGCAAACCTTCTTCGCTTTGCTTGCAGAATGATGAATTTGGACTATTTACATGATTATCACATCCAAAAAAAGCATGCAGTGCTTATTGACTATTGTGTCAGCAAGGGGCTCAAAATCACAGCTGATTACCAGCTATTCAATGGTGGCCCAAGTCTTTTACAGGGGAAGTGCACTGTTGCTGGAAAAGGAGGAAGAATTAAAGGAAATGTATAGGGGGAACCTATTCAGCCCAGGGGAAAAAAGACCTGCCCAGACTACTCCCACTTTATAGCATTAAGTGTATAACCTAACAAGTTATAATTATAGGAGTGCATCTCCACTATTTGAATGTGATGAACATTTCAGCCTTAACATCCGTCCTGGCTATCATTTCCACATCTCCATCATCCCTGGGTGAAAAATATATCCTCATCTATGTTCTGATCCTTCTAACAAGTAGATCTATCCCCTCAGATTCAAACCTTTATTTTAGACATAAGTCCTCTTAAACTGTGCCCCTATGGTGATGTTTGAATAGAATAGCTTTTTGAATGATTGCTAGCTAACTGTAAGCGAATGTGTACGTTGGTCTTTCGTAATCTACCAAAGTTGTCTGTGAAAGAAATAGAACAGAAGAGAGATGCCCTGCATCTAAACATCGGATCTTCAAGAACATGCTCAGAAAGGAATGGAATAAGGAACAGTGAAACAGCAATGTCACTTCCAGGTTGAAGTGTAGAAAGAAACTGAGCAATGTCACATTCAAATGCCACCAGTAGTTACAAATTCACTGGATCCACAGGCTCGCCTATCAACAATATCTATCAATCAGGGTTCTCCCACAGACTTTACTCGTACTATCAACACATAATGCTGTTGCAAAACTCACACCCATATCGTGAAAAGTTTACACATCCTGAGAAGTATTCAATCATACATATTGATGAATATTCAGGCAAAATTTGCATGAAATCCTTGGGAAGCAAACTAAAAGAAAACTCATGTAAATTGTGATTTATCTTCAATGGAGGAGATGATATAGGGCAACGTGGAAAAGGTAGAGCACACACCAAAGTCTTTGGTGCATCAACCCTCCCCCTATTTATTCTAGCAGAATGCATCAGTATTCCCACCACCCACCAAGCAACAGTAAAGCCACCAAAGGGAGAACATGGTCTGCAGTACATCAGAAAATAACTTCACTCCATCATTTTGACATCTCACAGCACCTTCTCTCACTAAAAAGGGAGAGACAGATATTGCTCCTTCCGCAATGAAAAGGGAGACAAGCAGTCACTATTTTGATGTTAGTCAGACTGAAGTGTTGCTTTTATTGCGAGTTCCCTGACTTAAGAATCAGCACCAAATGAGAGAGATAGATATATATATATATATATATATATATATCTTCCATGTTCTGGCTCCCGCTACGCTTCAGATCTTGACATCTGTGAGAATTTGAGTCCACAGGGCCGTGCAAGGCCACGCCTCAAAGGTGCCCAACTCAGACTGAACCTGGACGTGTTCAGAATTGCAGTTGGAGTGCCTTTGTAGATCAAAGAACCTGGCAGGAACCTAGCCACCCTGAAAAGGAAAATAGCGACATTAGAAGAAGAAGAATATAACTGTTTTGTTGATGGGCTGGGAGAAGTCGCTCTCTGGTGCCATCTTTAGCTCAGTCCCTTGATTAAAATAATTCAGTTACTTAAAATAATAAAATGATGGAATTAGTCCAAATACATTAACCTGGTGTAAGTTTAATTTAAAAATAAAGAAAGATAAAAATAAACAAATACTTAGCTTGAACTTCATTTTTTAATGGTCAGCAACAGCATCCAAAGTAATTGTTTGTGCTTCTGTTGAGTGTTAAACACTCCTGCACAGAAATAAACAAAACTGGCACTCCATGGCAAAATGAGATGAGAGACCTGGATTCACTTTGCATCTGGTTGATTGGTTCTTTGGGGTCCTCAACACTACCTGCCCTCCACCAATCTCCATATCATCTCCAATCTTGGAAAAAAAGCTGTCTATTCCATTATCTAAATCATTGATATACAGCATAAAAAGAAATGGTCCATCACCGACCACTGCGGAAAACCACTAGTTATTGGCAGCTAACCAGAAGAGGATCCTTTTATTTCCACTTGCTGGCTCCTACCAATCAGCCAATGCCCTAACCATGCCAGTAACTTTCCTGTAATACCATGGGGTCTTAACTTGGTAAGCAGCCTCTCGTGTGGCACCTTGTCAAAGGCCTTCTGAGCTTCCAAATATACAACATCCATTACATCGCCTTTATCTATCCTACTTGTAGTCTCCTCAAAGAATTCCAACAGGTTAATCAGGTAAGATTTTTCCTTAACGAAACCATGCTGACTCTGTCCTATCTTGTCCTGTGTCACCAAGTACACCATAATTTTATGCTTAACAATTAATTCCAACCACTGAGGTCAGGCTAACTAGTCTATAATTTCCTTTCTGCTGCCTTCCTCCTTTCTTAAAGAGTGGAGTGACATTTGCAATTTTCCAGTCCTCTGGCACCATGCCAGACCAATGACTTTTGAAAGATCATTACTAATGCCTTCACAATCTGTACCACTACCTCTTTCAGACCCCAGGGTGCAGTTCATCTGGCCTGTGTAACTTATGTACCCTTAGGTCTTTCAGCTCTTTGAGCACCTTCTCCCTTGTAATAGTAACTGCACTCACTTCTCTTCTCTCACATGCTTCAACATCGGGCACACTGCAAGTGTCCTCCACAGTGAAGACTGATGTAAAATGCTCATTTTAGTTCTTCTGCCATCTCCTTGTTCCCCATTATTACTTCTCCAGTTTCATTTTCTAGCGGTCCTATATCCACTCTCATCTCTTTTTTTTTACATACTGGAAAAAGCTTTTACTATCCACTATGATATTGTTTGCTCGCTTGCTTTCATATTTCATCTTTTCCCTCCTAGGGATTCTTTTTGTTGTTCTCTGTAGGTTTTTAAAAGCTTCCCAATCCTCTGCCTTACCACTAATTTTTGCATTATTGTATATTGTATGCCCTCTCTTATGCTTTTACATTAGCTTTGACTCCCCTTGTCAGCCACGGTTGTACTATTTTGCCATTTGTTTTTGTAATATATCTATCCTGCACCTTCCTCATTTCTCCCAGAAACTCACACCATAGCTGCTTTGCTGTCATCCCTGCCAGCAGCTCCTTCCAATTAACTTCAGCCAACTCCTTTCTCATACCACCGTAATTTCCTTTACTCCACTGAAATACTGCTACGTCAGACTTTACTTTCTCCTTTATCAAATTTCAAGTTGAAGTCAGTCATGTTGTGATCATTGCCTTCATGCCCCAACTAATCAAGAATCCATCAATCTCTGCCTTAAATATACCCAATGACTTGGTCTTCATAGCCAACTGTGGCAATGAATTCCAGATTCACCACTTTCTGGCTAGAAGAAGTAAAAGCGTAGGCTATTTTCAAAATGGTGAAGAAAATTTAAAAGTCTGAGGTGCAAAGGGTCTTGGAAGACCTTGCAGGATTCGCAAAAGCTTAATTTGCAGGTTGAATCAGTGGTGAGGAAGGCAAATGCGATGTTGGCATTGATTTCGAGAGGACTAGAATATGAAAGCAAGGATGTAATGTTGAGGCTTTATAAGGCAGTGGTTAGACCACACGTGGAGTATTGTGAGCTGTTTTGAGCCCCTTATCTAAGAAAGGATGTACTGATGTTGGTGAGGGTTCAAAGGAGGTTCACAAAGATGATTTCGGGATTGAAAGGCTTATTTTATCAGGAGCATTTGATGGCTCTGGGCCAGTACTCACCGGATATCAGAAGAATGAGGGGGGGTCTCATTGAAACATATTAGATGTTGAAAGGCCTCAAAAGAGTGGATGTAGAGAGGATGTTTCCTATGATGGGGGGATGGTCTAAGACCAGAGGACACAGCTTCAGAATTCTCCTTCCTCTCACCCAGTCTCCTGTGTCCTGCCCCTTGGGTGTAACTACCTCTCTATATGTTCTATCAATCATCTCATCAGCCTCCCAACTGATCCACCCTTCATCCAGCTCAAGCTCCAACTCCTTAACACAGAGCATCAGAAGCTGCAGCTGGATGCATTTCTTGCAGACTTCTTGAAGTCTCCCTGCTTTCCCACATCAGCATGCGGAGCATTCGACTATCCTGCCTGGCACCCCTACCTTTCTTACTGTGTAAATATAAAGAAGGAAAACAATAAGTAAATTGGGGAAAATCTACCTACAGCTTTTTTTTTTGGCCTTCTCTCAATCTAGCTTCTCCAAGCTGTAGCCTTGAAGAGCTAAAGCAGGGGTCCCCAACCTTTTTTTGCACCACCGACCGGTTTATTATTGACAATATTCTTGCAGACCGGCTGATGGGGGGGGGTGGGGGTAGAGTTGCCAACGGACAAGAGTAGCAGTCAAATATATTGTTTACCCTGAGAAAGACTACAATGACCATGAAGCCTTGTGTGGGTACCAGTGCGCATGCATGACTTGCGCATGCGTGTACGTGCTGATTTTTTTCTACAAATCGCCTTTGCCAATTCTGTTTGGGGGGGGGGGGTGTTAATCATGACCGGAATACAGGTGATAAGTGGCTAATACACTCAATTTCGTTTCTAAAAGGGTTTATCTAACGAATTTAATATTAAGCACACAGCGCATATTTTCCTTGCATGAATATAGTGATAAGTCAATTATAAGTCACTTATAAGTCAATAGCATCATAACATTTTAAGTAACGTTTGGATATTAAACACACAGCACATATTTTCCCTGTATGAACATATAAAATCATTGCAACACACCAACATCGCTGAATCAGTGGGAGCCCTGGGCTTGTTTCCCTGCAACAAGACGGTGCCATCGAGGAGTGATGGGAGACACCGATACTCGAAGGGGGTTCCTTATGTCCAGTCTATTCCGCAATTTAGTTTTCGTTGCATTCATTGCAAAGATATGTTGGAAATGGAAGCAAAGTTTTCAGTGCGTTCGTGGCTTTCTCAGGATATTTAGCCTTGGTTTTGATCTGGAATGCTGGCAGAGATGTTATGTCAAACATACTTTTCAGCCCGCCGTCATTTGCAAGCTCGAGGAGTTGATCTTCTTCCCGCGCTGTCATGGATGACGCATGCGTAATGACCTCCTGTGCGTTCAAGCTCAACAGTGGGCGTGACAGGGAATGAGGAAAGGTGCAGCTGACTCATATCGCCAAATCATATTGTTTCCTCGCGGCCCGGTAGCATATGCTTTGCGGCCTGGTGGTTGGGGACCGCTGAGCTAAAGCCTCAAATAACCACTCTAGCACTGTCCACTCCATCAAAATCCCTGGAGTTACAAAACACAACAGGGTGCACACCCACTGAATTTCGCAAACTGTTCATTACCGTCAAAGAATAGGAAAGGTAATACCTAGGGGAAAGAGTCTACGCTGGCCAGGCATTCTCTTGATTCCGATAAAAATTTCTGCTTCCAATGTGGGGTTATCTACTTCTACGTTTGTTGGTCTTCAGAGAGTTGCTGCTGCCTGTGCTCCCAAATTCTTATCAGATCAGTTTCCTCTGACTGACACGTGTCAGCTTCTCAGTGGATGTGGCCCAAAGCTACAGCAGGATTAGTTTTTGGCCCTTCCCTCTAGCCTTGTGCCTTAGGTGATTCCTTTTGGGATTTCAAACTCAGTCTGGTTCAAACCATTTCAACCAGGTCAACCAAGCGCTTGGCCCAGGCTACCAGATCACAGACTGTTCCTTATGCAAGCCTGCACTTTATATAATAAAGAGCTTCTTATCTGAAAGTGGTCTCAGCAGAAAACTCATGGTCTCCATGTTCAGTTGCTCTGATTATGTTATCCTGGAGCAAGAATCAGTTCAACAAACAGTTCACAAAATGGCAGCTATAAGGACAGTCTCACAAAATGACTACCTCCATTCCTGCAACCACATGGCAAGAAACAAAAACTTTTGTTTTCTGTTTCCTCCACCTTTGCTTCATTCCTGAACACTGATTGTGGTTCTTGCTGGCCAATGATAGAGTCCTGAAAAATCTTTTGGACCAATGATCTTCATAAATCTAAGTACTGAGTACAGGGTATGGGATGTTATGTTGAAGTTGTATAAGAGGTTAGCAAAGTCTAACTTGGAGTATTTTGCAAGTCACGCAAAATATTCAATTTGTACTGTGGAGAGATTGGATAGAACCTTGAAAAGGAGTTTCAAAATTGTGTGGATACAGATGGAACCAACTGTAATAATAAGATCATAAAAAAACTATGAGACATAGGAGCAGAATCAGACCATTTGTCCTATTGAGTCTTTTCTATTTTATCATGCCTGATTTATATTCCCTCTCAACCCCATTCCCCTCCCTTCACCTCGTAATTTTTGACGCCCTTGCTAATCAAGAATCTATCAACATCTGATTTAAATATGATGGTATTGGGTTCGCTGTCTGCAAAACCATAAACTCAAAAAAAGATTTTAAGTCAATCCAATACAGGGATTGATGGGTTACTTTGGGAGGTTATACTGTTTCCACCTTCTCTTCAATGAATATCTTATTTTCCTCTCTAGTCTCTGCACGCGAGGTCTATCTGCCAATATCCACTGAATGAGTGGTGGATCCTTCTCCCTAACAAGCAAGAGATACTTCCAGCTAATGGAGTAGTTTAAACACACTTCTTGTCAATGATACACATTAAAATTTAGACAAATCGGTCTTAACACACATTTAATGCTCTCAGAGGATTTCTAATTTATAAAAGATTTCCAAATTACCAAAGATTTGCAAACCGCAGAGGAGTTCTAAACACAGATATCATTCTTATGAACTAGAGGAACTTACCAATGAGTTGCAGAAAAATGAAGCACCTGTTGCAGAAACCAAAGGTTAAGGAATGAATTCAAAGTTCAAAGTAAATTTATTATCAAAATACAAATATGTCAACAAATACAACCTTCAGATTCATTTTCTTGCAGCATACTCAATAAATCTATAGAATAATAACCATAACAGAATCAATGAAAGCCCGCCCAACTTGGCCGTTAGAGTGCAGAAAACAACAAATTGTGTATATACAAAAAGAAATAAATAATAATAAATAAATGTAACCTGGGAAAAATACCCATTCAGGACCACAAATACTTTTTCAAGTCTTTAATTCCTTTATCTGTTTTAGATGTTTTAATGCAGAAAGAGAAAATCAAAATAAAAAAACAACAAAATGAATTGTAAAAAAAGCACAGCTCCTGTTGTTACCATCTCAGCTTAATTTGGGTCCACACACCTGTGTATCAACTAGTTACGTATGCAGTATGAAAATCAATAAAACAAAATACACAAAAGCAATACAGTAGTGGCAATTCCTAAAAAAACAATACAAACAACATTAGAATCCTACCAACCCTGGACCTTACACACAATATCAAAAATATAAATAAATACATCTCATTTTAACTAAGAGGTATATTGGCACACACGTGCTTAATTTCCAAACATGCACAGGCTAGACGCTGAAATGAATTCTCTTTGTTCACACTACGTGAACAGAAGTGAACACATTCACATTATTCTGTTACATTCACATTTGGTCATGAAACAATAAAGTAAGACAAAAATACAATGTTATGAAAACTTTTACAGTATATTGCCTTGTAGTTAAAATCATTAGAAAGACTAATCTACTAGGTTGATAAGGAACTTTTCACAACTATGCCATCCAGTGCCGATACCTACTTGCGAAAATCTAAAGCATCCACATGTAAAATAAGTAAAGTATCCGATATTCTAGACTTACAAACAAGTATAAACGAATTTACACGGATATTATCAAATATCATTCACCATTCCTCATGCCTGGGAAAAGTAGCTCCCACCACTCGATGTTTGTTCTAAAACATTGTAACTCTTTTCTTCTACTCCGCACGTGCATAATGACATCACTGTTTTCTCTTAAAGGCACAGACAGCTATTGTAGTATTACTAGGGTGAATACATAAGTGTACAATAAAAAATAATATTCAGTGGTGACCTGGTTACATAAATAAGTATTAAATAGCGAGAACATGAGACGAAGAGTCATTGAAAGTGAGCCAATCGATTGTGAAAACATTTCAGTGATGGGTAAAGTGAAGTTGTGTGAAGTTATCCACTTTGGTTGAAGAGTCTGATGGCTGAGGGGTAGTAAGTGTTCCTGAATCTGGTAGTGCAAATCCTGAGGCTCCTGTATCATCTTCTTGAAGGCGGCAGTGAGAATAGAGCATGTTGTGGGTGGTGGGGGTCCTTGATGATGGAATCTGCTTTCCTGCAAGAGCTTTACATGTAGATGTGCTCTGCAGTGGGGAGAGCTTTATCTGTGATGGACTGGGCCATATCAACTACTTTTTGTATGATTTCCTGTTCAATTGGTGTTTCAGCTGGTCAATATACTCTTCGCTACACATTTAAAATTCTTTTGAAAGTTTTAGCTGTCATGCTGAATCTCCACAAACTTTTAAGGAAGTAGAGGCACTGCCGTGCTTTCTTCTTAATTGCACTTATGTGCTGGTCCCAGGACAGGTCCTCCGAAATAACAACACCAAGGAATTTAGAGTTGCTGGCCCTCTCCACCTCCGATCCTCCAATGGGGAGTGGCTCGCGGATTTTTGGATTCCTTCTCCTGATTCCTTTACTAGGACAAAGTAACTCACACAGATGGTCTTAAAAGCTTCTGGCAACAGAGATCCTAAACATGAACAATTAATGCTGTGATGGTTGACCCCCTGAGTACACAAACATCCCATTTGTAACCATGTTTGATAGGGTAAGGAACATAACCCCATTGTCTTGCATTTGGCTTATGGAATAAAGAAACCACATGGTGATATCACTTTGCAAAGCTGACTTCTTAGCAGGCAGCTACCTGCTGAGGACAACAGCATGTATTCTGTAACACTGTTTGCAAAGCTGTGCACTCGACTTCAAATTGATTGCTGCTTGCAATTTACATTAAGAACTGGAGACTGGTTCTTGTTTGCAACAAAAACCTGTATGAAGGATATTTGTTAAGAGTTTAACAGTATCATCAACAACTCTGATTCCTTAGAAAGGTTATGCTTCTATGCTAGAGAGCAGAGTTTAGTAATAAGACTCTCAGGCCTCAGAAAGTGAATATCCATCACAATATACCCAATGACTTGGGATTAACAGCTATCTATGGCAATAATTCCACTGGTTCACCACACTCTCACTAAAGAAATGAGGCTGTGACCTCTGGTCGTAGACTCTCCCACAATTTGAAACATCCTCTCCATGTCCACTCTATCTAGGCTTTTCAATATTAAGCAGCTTTCAATGAGATCCCCCTCATTCTTCTAAACTCCATTGAGAAGAGGCCCAAATCCACAAAGCATTCTTCATACATTAACTCCTTCATTCCTAGGATCATTCTCATAAACCTCCTCTATACGATCTTATATTTTAGTTCTCTCAAACTTTGCATTTATCTTCCTTACTACGTGTTCAACTGGCATGTTAACCAGTAGGAAATCCTACACAAGAATTCCAGTGTCCCTTCTAACCTCAGAATGGCCCAAAGTTTGCAGTGGGCTAGTGGTGTGGTGCTGAACTGATCTATACTACTGGACTCCTGGTTTGATGTTTGATATTCTGTGTGTTGTTTGCTCACTTTTTGCCATTTGTGCAATTTGCTCTTTTTTGTGCATTGGGTGTTTTTTTTTTGAACAGTTTTCATGGTCTCTTTTTTATATTTCATGGCTGCCCGTGGGAGGTTTAATCTGTACAAAAAAGAAGCAAGGTTTAAGCAGAGCAGCCATCGTGGGAGTGCCTATAGTGTGAGTGGGCCAGTGTTAGAGTGGTCAGGTCTTGGCTGAACAGACTTCAGTGAGTACATGCGCAAGCTAGAAGTACTGAGTTGTTTAGAATCACTTAATTAATTGTAGAACTTAAGCTTAATATGTTATATCCAAAAGTATAATGTGTAGGCAAGATAATTGTGAAGGCAGTGGATGTTCCTCCTATCAGATGTGGGATTGCAAGGTATAATGGGCTCTGAGATGACTAAATCTGGAGGAAGTGCATCCATTTCAGCTCCTGACTAACAAGATCAAGAAAATGGAGCTGGACGTACTCAGGACTGTTCGGAAGACTGAAAACCTCAAAAATGAGATGTTTACTGAGGCAGTCACGCCAAGAGTGCAGGTTTCAGATAGTAGATGGGTGACCACCTGGAGAAGTAAAAGCAATAAACAGTTAGTGCAGGGGTGCCCTGTGGCTATTCCCCTCAGTAACAAGTACACCACTTTTGATATTGCTAGGCAGATGGCCTATCAGGGTACAACAGCAGCAGCCGGGCCTGTAGCATTGTGGCAGGCTCTGAGGCTCAGCAGGGAAGGGTAAAGTCAGATAGTGGTCGGAGACTCAGTAGTTATAGGGATGGTCAGGAGAATCTGTGGCCATGAAAGAGATGCCAGGATGGTGTGTTGCCTCCCAGGTGCAAGGGCCAAGGACGTCCCGGGCATTTGCAGAATTTTCTCAAGAGGGAGGGTGGACAGCCAGGGGTCCTAAAGCATATCGGCACCAATGACATAGGTACGGGGGGGGGCAGGTGGGGGAAGGTCCTGCACAGTGAGTATAGGGAATTAGGGAAGAGGCTAAAGAATAGGACATCCAAGGTGGTAATCTCTGGATTACTCCCAGTGACACGCGCTAGTTAAGGCAAGAATAGGATGACAGTACAGACGAATGAGTGGCTGAGGAACTGGTGTGGGGGGGGGCAGGGTTTCAGATTTTTCGATCATTGGGAAGGTATGATCTGTACATACAGAATGGATTACATCCGAACCAGAGGAGGATCAATATCCTTTTATGTTTGATAGAGCTGTTCGTAAGGGTTTAAACTAATTTGGCAGGGGGACTGGACTGGAGTGATATGGTTGAAGAAGGAACGGTTGGTTTACAAGTACATACTATGTATAGTGGTACTTTGAAGATGGATAGGCAGATGATAGGGCAAAATTGCAGTCAGTGGGATGAGTTTAAGTGTAACATGGGAGCAAAATCGAAAAGGGTGATGAATGTAGAACTGAAAGTCTTATATTTGAATACACACAGCGTACAGAACAAGGTAGATGACCTTGTACTGCAATTAGAGATTGGCAGATAAGAAGCCTGTGATCTACAGTTTGATGTTGTTTTTGGGCCAATTGAGCAATCTGGCACTTTGCTGTCTCCAAGGGGGGGCACTATAGACATGTGGCCTCAATGCCAAGAGGCCTGGAGATGGGCAGTGAGCCCACGATCGGCTTCATTTTTCACCAATTTTAATGATTAAAACGTTGCGGAAGATTGAAATCATCAAGCCGGATGTGGAAGGTGAGCAAGTGTTCAGCACTGTTTACCAGCCTCTCGCTTGCTGCTCCTGGAGGAAGGTCCCTGTGTTCGAATGGTCTCTCTCTCTCTGTCTCTGCCTCGATGCTGTCAGAGGATGGTACCGGAGTCCTGGGTCTTGGGCCAGGGGTTTAACTCAACGCTGTTTGTAAAATGGACTCTGTAGTTCATGTTATGATGTGTTTCTAGTTTTTGGTCACTCCTTTTTTTGCTGCTATTTTGGGTGACTCTGAATTGGGGCGGACTGCAAGTATTGAACACTGAGCTGAACAGAATACGCCTGAGCTCTTTCAAAGTTGTATCCTATAGTCTGTGTTTTTCACTCATTCTTTTTGTTGCAGCTTGCGCAATTTTTGGTGTGGTGGGGGAGGGGTTGATGCTTTTTTTGGACTGGTTTCCATGTTTTTTTTTTCATGGCTGTCTGTGGGGAAGATGATTCTCATGGTTGTATACTGCATACTACTTTGATAATAAAGGTATTCTGAATCCTTGAATATGACATTGTGAGCATCACTGAGTCCTGACTGAAAGAACATCATATTTGGGAGCTCATCCAAGGATACACCCGGTATCGAAAGGACAGGCAGGTCAGTGAAGGGGATGGGGTGGTTTTATTGGTGATAAATGAAATAAATCCCTAGGATTGGGAGATTTAGAATTGTTGTGGGTAGAGTTAGGAACCTGCAAGGGTAAAACATCCCTGATGGGACTTATATTCAGTTGCCTCTGAACAGTAACCAGGATGTGGGGTACAGATTGCAACAGGAGATAGAAAAGGCATCTACAAAGTGAAATGTTACAATAGTCATGAGGGATTTCAATATGCAGGTAGTTCGGGAAAATCAGGTTGATGCTGAATCCTGAGAATGGAATTTGTAGAATGCCTACAAGATGGCTTTTTAGGGCAGCTTGTGATCAAGCCGACTAGGGCAAAGACAATTATGGAATGGGTGTTGCGTAATAATCTCGATTTGATTAGGGAGTTTAAGGTGAAGGAACTATAAGGAGGCAGTAAGAAAAGATAGAATTTACTCTTCAGTTTGAGAGGGAGAAACTAAAGTCAGATTATCAGCATTACAGTGGAGTAAAGGGAATTACAGAGAAGAGCTGGTGAAAGTTGATTGGAAGGGAACACCAGCAGAGATGACGGCACAATAGCAATGGTTGCAGATTCTGGGGACAATTTGGAAGGCATTGGATAGGTACATCCCAAAGGAGAAGTGGTATTCTAAAGGGAAGATGACGTAACCATAGCTGACAAGGGAAGTCAAAGATAGCATAAAAGCAAAAGAAGGGACATATAATATAGCAAAAATTTAAGTGAAGTTATAGGATTGGGAAGCTATTAAAAACAATGGAAGGCAACTTAAAAAGCCATAAAGAGGGAAAAGATGAAATATGACCAATAGTATAAAAGAGGATACCAGAAGTTTTGTTTTCAGATATATAAAGAGTGAAAAGGAGGTGAGACTGGATATTAGACCATTGGAAAATGCTGCTGGAGAGGTAGTAACGTGAGACAAAGAAATGGTGGACAAACTGAGTAAGTACTTTATGTCAGTTTTCACTGTGGAAGACACTAGCAGTATGCCAGAAATCTGAGAGTATCAGGGAGCAGGTGAGTGTAATTGCTATTACCAAGGAGAAGGTGCTTGGGAAGCTGAAAGATCTGAAGGTACCTGGACCACATGGATTATACTGCAGGGTTCTGAAAGAGGTGGCTGAGGAGATTGTGGATGCATTGGTAATGATCTTTCAAGAATCACTAGATTCTGGAACGGTTCTGGAGGACTAGAAAATTGTAAATATCACTCCATTCTTTAAGAAGGATGGGAGTCAGGAGAAAGGAAATTATAGGCCATTTAGCCTGACTTCAGTGATTGAGAACATGTTGCAGTCCATTTTTAAGGATGAGTTTTTGGGGTACTAGCCAGCACAGGATAAAATAGGCCAATGTCAGCATGGCTTCCTTAAAGGGAAACCTTGACAGACAAATCTGTTGGAATTCTTTCAGGAAATAACAAGCAGGAAATTCAGTGGATGGTATATACTTGGATTTTTGGAAGGTGTTTGACAAGGTGCCACACGTGAGGCTGATTAACAATATAAGAGCCCATGGAATTACAGGGAAGGTACTAGAATGGATAGAAAATTGGCTGACTGACAGGAGACAAAGAGTGCAAATAAAGGGAACCTTTTCTGGTTGGCTGACAGTGATGAGGGGTGTTTCACAGGGGTCTGTGTTGGAACCACTGCTTTTCACGTTACTATATATGTCAATGATTTGGGAGACAAAATTACACATATAAGATGCTGGAGGAACTCAGCAGGATCTACGGAAAAAAAGTACATGCAAGTCCAGTCCTGCTGAAGGATTTTGGTCCGAAACATCAACTGTACCTTTTTCCATAGATGCTGCCTGGCCTGCTGATTTCCAGTGTCTGCGGATCTTTTCATTTGGAAGACAAAATTGATGGCTTTGTGGCCAAGTGTGGGGACACTATAAGACACTAGTCAGGCCGCACTTGGAGTCTTGTCAGCAGTTTTGGGCCACATATCTCAGAAAGAATGTGTTGTCAATGGAGAGAGTCCAGAGAAGGTTCACAAGGATGATTCCAGGAACGAAGGAGTTAACATACGAGGAGCGTTTGGCAGCTTTGGGGCTGTACTCACTGGAATTTAGAAGAATACCGAGGGGTGGGGGGATCTCACTGAAGCCTATCGAATGTTGAAAGGACTAGACAGGGTGGATGTGGAAAGGATGTTTCTTATGATGGGGGTATCCAGAACTCCAGGGCACAGCCTCAAAATTAAAGGGCGACTTTTTAGACAGAGGTAAGAAGGAATTTTTTTTTTTATAGCTAGAGAGTAGTGAATCTGTAGAATGCTCTGCCACAGACTGTGTTGGAGGCCAAGTCCTTGGTGTATTTAAGGCAGAAGGTGATAGTTTCCTAAATTGGTCTGGGCATCAAAGGATACGGCGAGAAGGCAGGTGTATGGGGTTGAGTGGGATCCGAGATCAGCCATGATGGAATGGCAAAGCAGACTCAATGGGCTGAATGGCCGAATTCTGCTCCTATGTCTTATGGTCATATGATATGAAGATAGATGCATGGGCAGATAGTGCTGAGGAAGCAAGGAGTCTGCAGAAGAACTTAAGACAGATTGGGAGAATGGGCAAAGAAGTGACAGATGGAATAGAGTGTGGGAAAGCATCTGGTCATGCACTTTGGTATAAGGAATAAAGAAGTAAACAATTTTCTAAACAAGGAGAAAATATAAAAATCCAAGTTGCAAAGGGACCTGAGAGTCCTCATGCTGGATTCCCTAAAGGTTAACTTGCAGGCTGAGTCAGTGCTAAGGAAGGCAAAGCAATGTTAGCATTCATTTTGAGAGGACTAGTATGTAAGAGCAAGGATGTAATGCTAAGGGTTTTTAACACATTGATCAGATGGCACTTGGAGAATTGTGAGCATTTTTGCACCCTTTATCTAAGAAAAGTTTTGCAGGCATTGCAGAAGACCCAGGGGAGGTTCACAAGAACGATTCCAGGAATTCCTGGTTAACATATGTGGAGCATGTGATAACTCTAGGCCTGTACTTGCTGAAGTTTAGAAGAATTAGGGGGTATCTCATTGAAACCTATAGAATATAGAAAGGCCAAGAGATAAAGTGGATGTGGAAAGGATGTTTCTTATGGTGGGGAGTCAAAGACCAGAAGGCACAGCCTCATGAGAGAGGGATGCCCACTTAGAACAGAGATGAGATGGAATTTCTTTAGCTAGTGGTTAGTGAATCTGGAATACATTGCAACAGATAGCTGTGGAGGCCAAGTCATTGGGTATATTTAAAGAGAAGGTCGATAGATTTATCAGGGTATCAATGGTTACAAGGGAGAAGGCAGTAGAATGAGTTTCAGAGGAATAAATGTCAGCCATAGTCGAATGGTGGATCAGGTTCAATGGGCTGAAAGGCCTATTTCTTCTCCTATGTTTTATTGTCTTAGGTGATCTCTGAAAAATCTCCTACATCTAGTTGTTTGTTGTATCTATAATCACTGTGGCTGTTTTGAAGGATGTTGGGAACCAGAAAGCTGACCGATGTATTTCATGGATCTAGTCAAGGACTGAACAGGGGCCAAAATACATGGAATTTTAGGCTACTGTCTTTAGGGAAAAAAGCAAACTAACTTTGTGACAAAACAACTATTCAGATAGGTTCCGTTTTAAACCAAGGGGATTGTAATCCTAGCAATAGGTCAGTATTATTATTTCAGATTTAAACAGCAATTTTATACACTGCAGATCTATTTTAATGCATTTAATAGCTATTCACTGTAGAGGGCAGAATGGCATCTCAGAACTTCTTTTAGCAGTGAAGAGACGGTCAATCTCACTTCAGAGAGATAGGCAAGTGTTACATCATGTAAACAGCTGAGAAAAGCCAGAAATTATTCATTTGTGAATACATCGTAACACTGCAAGGTATTGTCAGAACATGTGATATCCATAGCTTGGTGCTTAAATCTATCAATTTTTTTTTAATTAATGTGCCCGTATAATTGTTGTGTTTTACCCATTGTGTCTGAGGGCTTGCTTAAGGCACTGATTCCCAATGGGGTGGTTACATGTCCTAAAGGGGTGTTAGGGGAAACAGAATTTATCGGTGGGGGTGGGGCATTCAAGATTCTTGGTGGGGCAGCAGTAATGGCTGGCACCCTGACTTGTGACACGAGACTAACCGACTGTGTTGACTCGCTGCAGCCGTTAACATCCGCCAGCCATTCCTAGTCGTGTTAATTTTTTATTTTAACTTAGCCCTGTTAATGACGGATAAATACACACGGCGTGATCTCTATGAGTCCGAAGGCGGGGAAGCCTTGAATTCTAATCCTGCTAAGAAACAGAAACTACAGAAAGAATGTCAATACAATGTTACACATCTGGACTACGGTTTTATTTCATTCCCGTCAGACCAGCGACGCCCCATGTGTCTTATTTGTAATACTGTACTCTTTAATGAAGCCATGAAACCATCAAGATTGCAGGAACACTTACATAAAAGAGACCCTGAAAAGGCTACTTATGGCATTACTCAGTTCCAGAAGATGAAAGAGCATTTGAAAAGCATTGGACACTCAAGTCATTTGCCAGGAAAGCTAAAAGTGACCTTGATAATGGCCTCACCATTTCTTATAACATTTCCAAAATGGTAGCAAAGTGTGAAAAATCTCATACAATTGGTGAAAAATTAGTAATGCCTGCTGTATCAGAACCACTGTTCTCAAAATGGATACCAGTATTTCAAAATCAATTACTCTGAGCTCATCACATTGAGTGAAGACATTGAGTATTATCTATGCACAGAGCTACAAAAAACAGAATTTGGGATACAGGTGGACGAGTCAATTGTGTGAGACAAGACATTGTTAATGGTATATGTAGGTTTATCAAAAATGGAAAAGGTAATGAAGAGATTCCCATTTGTAAAACGTTAAAAACAAATATCAATGAAGAATCAGTTTATGATAAGCTCAAAATGTACATTGAGGATAAATGTATTCTGATTAGGAAGATGATTTCTCGAGCAACTGCTGGAGCATCATACATAACAGGTCGCCATACTGGTTTAGTGGCATTTATGAAAAAGAAATTCCAAGTCTGTTTGCAATCTATTGTGTAATTAATCATCAACATCTCACAGCCAAAAGCTTCAGCCAGCGACTTTTTTAAGCATGACCCTTGTAATATCTGCTATCAACAAAATTAAAGCCCCCATTAAATAGCAGAATATTTTGCCAGTTATGCCAAGAATTTGAACGCTTGCTTCTTCACACTGAAGTGCGTTGGCTGTCAGAATGCTGGTGCTTAAAATGTTTCTTTGAACTTTTTGACACTGTAGTTGAGTTTTTGCTGTAAGTTGACAAGAGCTTGGGAAACAAGATTGAACTTCTACGTGGAGATGCTGCATACCTATCCAATCTACATGGTAAAATGAATATTTTATATATGAAACTGCAGGGTGAGTATTTCAATTTAATCCAGGCAAAAAGTGGAGCAACACACATCAAAGTTGCTGGTGAACGCAGCAGGCCAGGCAGCATCTCTAGGAAGAGGTAGTCGACGTTTCAGGCCGAGACCCTTCGTCAGGACTAACTGAAGGAAGAGTGAGTAAGGGATTTGAAAGTTGGAGGGGGAGGGGGAGATCCAAAATGATAGGAGAAGACAGGAGGGGGAGGGGGAGATCCAAAATGATAGGAGAAGACAGGAGGGGGAGGGATGGAGCCAAGAGCTGGACAGGTGATTGGCAAAAGGGATACGAGAGGATCATGGGACAGGAGGTCCGGGAAGAAAGACAAGGTGGGGGGGAACCCAGAGGATGGGCAAGGGGTATATTCAGAGGGATAGAGGGAGAAAAAGGAGAGTGAGAGAAAGAATGTGTGTATAAAAATAAGTAACAGATGGGGTACGGGGGGAGGTGGGGCATTAGCGGAAGTTAGAGAAGTCGATGTTCATGCCATCAGGTTGGAGGCTACCCAGACGGAATATAAGGTGTTGTTCCTCCAACCTGAGTGTGGCTTCATCTTTACAGTAGAGGAGGCTGTGGATAGACATGTCAGAATGGGAATGGGATGTGGAATTAAAATGTGTGGCCACTGGGAGATCCTGCTTTCTCTGGCGGACAGAGCGTAGATGTTCAGCAAAGCGGTCTCCCAGTCTGCGTCGAATCTCGCCAATATATAAAAGGCCACATCGGGAGCACCAGACGCAGTATATCACCCCCGTCGACTCACAGGTGAAGTGTTGCCTCACCTGGAAGGACTGTTTGGGCCCTATCACCCCCGTCGACTCACAGGTGAAGTGTTGCCTCACCTGGAAGGACTGTTTGGGGCCTTTTATATATTGGCGAGACCCGACGTAGACTGGGAGACCGCTTTGCTGAAGCCTTTTATATATTGGCGAGACCCGACGCAGACTGGGAGACCGCTTTGCTGAACATCTACGCTCTGTCCGCCAGAGAAAGCAGGATCTCCCAGTGGCCACACATTTTAATTCCACATCCCATTCCCATTCTGACATGTCTATCCACGGCCTCCTCTACTGTAAAGATGAAGCCACACTCAGGTTGGAGGAACAACACCTTATATTCCGTCTGGCTAGCCTCCAACCAGATGGCATGAACATCGACTTCTCTAACTTCCGCTAATGCCCCACCTCCCCCCGTACCCCATCTGTTATTTATTTTTATACACACATTCTTTCTCTCACTCTCCTTTTTCTCCCTCTGTCCCTCTGAATATACCCCTTGCCCATCCTCTGGGTTCCCCCCCACCTTGTCTTTCTTCCCGGACCTCCTGTCCCATGATCCTCTCGTATCCCCTTTTGCCTATCACCTGTCCAGCTCTTGGCTCTATCCCTCCCCCTCCTGTCTTCTCCTATCATTTTGGATCTCCCCCTCCCCCTCCAACTTTCAAATCTCTTACTCACTCTTCCTTCAGTTAGTCCTGACGAAGGGTCTCGGCCTGAAACGTCGACTGTACCTCTTCCTAGAGATGCTGCCTGGCCTGCTGCGTTCACCAGCAACTTTGATGTGTGTTGCTTGAATTTCCAGCATCTGCAGAATTGCTGTTGTTTGCGTTTTTAAAAAGTGGAGCATCTAGTTTTATAGGAAAATTGGGAATATTTAAGCAAAACATTGGGAGAAGGAAGCTCTCAGTTTCCCTGCATGGAAAGTATGGCAGTCTCTTTCAGATGGTGATTTACAAGAATACTGCTTACATCTGCAGTCACCGAAGAAGGATTTTCAGAAGCAACTCAAGGACATGAACAATTGGGAAATTACAGACTAGGTAATAAACCCATTTCTTTGCAAGGTGAAAGAAAAGGAAGAGAGCTTGCAAGAAGAAATGATCAAAATTCAGAATGATGAAGAAGCAAAACTGCTTTTCAAGAGTGTCAGCTTTTGTGGTATATGGCTACACTGTCATACAAATTTTCCTGGTCTTTGGAGATGAGCCTAACTGCTCTTCACTGTATTTCAATCCTCCTACCTTGTTGAAAGAGGCTTCAGCACAGTGAACCATGCAGTCACAGAAAACAGAAACCATTTGGATATTGCTGCGCATGGGGACTTAAGGCTTTTGCTGTCACAATTTGAACCAGATGTTTCAGTTCTTGCTTAAAACCATCAAGCTCAAAGATCACATTGATATTGAAGCTGCTGTACAGTGCACAGGTATAGTGTAAGCTAGGTTGAAAGACAAATAAAAATTTGAAGCAGTTTCTTTTTTCTCATGTTGGGATATGCCAGACATATTTTTACATTGTTGGGGATGCCAGAAAGTGTACTATGCCTAACAGGGGTGTTGTCAAGTACAAAGTTGCTTAAGGGGGGCATTGGCAAGTATAAGAGTGTTTGCGGGGGCATTGTGCTAAAAAAGATTGGGAAATACTGCTGTACACTGATGTAACCTCTGTACTTGGTTTTAACCCTTGGCTGTAACCAACAGCATATATTTACACACAGCTCTCTCTGGCTGTACAGGTGATCAACTCTATTTGCAGTTTTTGCACATTTATCAAAATTTATCCTTAACTCTAATTACTTTATAATTGAAAAAGCCACACCTTTTCCAATCTAACTGAAGCAGCTCTCCCTTCACACTATACCACCTTTGTCCTTCTGCTTCTGACACCATAGCCTGTCCAAAGTAAGAATGCTTCATGTCCAACTATTAATACAACAAAGATGCTTTGATGGAGAAAACGTTTGAGGTTATCAGCATTTAAAAATGATTAATGGGTTTATTCTGACGTTTACTGCTTTCAAAAGCCTGCTAACCGTTGCCTTGTTTTTATTTGATGACTTACTGAGTGATATTACCACATGGTAAGAGCTGGAGAAGAAAACCATCAGTCAAGCATTTTTTTGCCATTTTAGGTACTGTAGATCATGGTATTGGAGTTGGAATTTAAAAATTTCTCTAACCGTAAGTCAGGATTTTAGTTTATTGTATGGTGCTTGTTTTCTTGTATTTTAATCAAGCAATCTATCATGAATCTTATTTCTATTAAACATTGCTGCTGTGAGGACAATGTTTGTTTTCTGTGGCAGGGTCTGAAGAGTAAGAGATAGTACAGTTGTTTGTTTTAGAGCACTTCTGACAACACGAGGGGAAAAAGAGCACTCAGTTAAAAAAGCTGCAATTGTGTTGTGTGCAAATTATTGTACTTAACCCATGGATAGCTGGAATGCAATCCAAAAGCAAACATTTTTTAAAAATACTTTAGTTTCTCCTGTTTGTATAGTAGGTGACTAGAGACTTGGAAATTCTTACACCTGAACACCTGGTCCATTGTCAGAGATGTATAGAAATTAATGAGAACATTTTTCTTTAATCTATGGCCTGTGGAACATAATGATGCATACTGAGGTAGCTATAAATGTATAATGTCAATATATTTGTTTCTCAGGCTGTGGGAGTCACAGTCAAGGCTACATTTATTGTCTATGCACGGTTATCATAAGAAATGTTGACAAGAATTCTAGTTGAGTTGATGATACCTTTAAGGTAATAATGGTCCCATACTGAACCTAACTACCATGAAAGAACAGACAAGTCAGGATGACGTATGGCTTGAAGTTGACTGTACTTTAAGAACTTTATCGCTGTCGTCATTAGTAGTAATCAGGGGATGACGAAAGTAAGATGAAGGAGTTGATACTTTCTGTTTTGAAACTGGTCAACTAATATGCCAAATGGAGGGAATGAACTTAACAGGGGTTCTGATCTATTTGTATTTCATATATAGCAGGATGGGAGGGTGAATACAAGGTCCTGGTGGAGGACTTTGTCAAATGATGCAAGGTGGTTCATCTGCAGCTCAGCATTAGTAAGACAAAGGAAACGGTGATGGACTTTAGGAAGACTAAGCCTGCACTGCTCCCTGTTACTACTGATGGTGAGGATGTGAATGTGCTGAGGACCTACCTGTACCAGGAGCTGCACCTGAATGACAGACTTGAGTAGAGCACCAACACAGAGGCTGTGTACAAGAAGGGCCAGAGCTGCCTCTACTTATAAGTGAGCATCAATTCACCAGATCTAGTTACCTTCCAATTCTCAGAGTCACCTCCTGAGTAAATTTGGTCTGCGGTTAACAGATGATTACTAGGGCATTCCATCGAAGCCCAGGATGGGACAGTGCTGCTGTTAGCAGCATTGCTGTGTCACAACTCCACTGACCTGGGTTTGATTCTCACCTATGGTACTATTTTTATGGTATGTTCTCCCTGTGACTGCATGACTTTGCTCTGAGTTCCTTCCTCACCCAAAAGCCTCTTAGGTTATTATGCTCATAGGAACTGTAAGTTGTGACAGATGCCAAGTTTCTGACACCTCCCTATATCTTCTCATAGACCATAACCAGTCACAAGTGAATGTCAAGTTTCTGCCTCCAGGATAATTACAGATCTCCTCAAAATCAGATTTCCTTTCCATAGCCCCAACCTGATGGTGCCCCAACCTTTCACTCTCTGCTTTCTTTCTCTTATTAAAGCGATTCTTGATCTTTTTGGCTCTACAATGCTTTGAGGTAATTGTGAATTACTGCTGGATTAAAATAAAAGAGCCATTTTAAGTACTGTATATCATGGTATTGGAGTTGGAATTTAAAAATTTCTCTAACTGTAAGTCAGGATTTTAGTTTATTGTATGGTGCTTGTTTTCTTGTATTTTAATTAAACAATCTACCAGGAATCTTATTTCTATTAAATACTGCCACTGTGAGGAGAATGTTTGTATTCTGTGGCAGGGTCTGAAGGATAAGAGGTAGTACAGTTGTTTGTTTTAGAGTTTTTATTGAGTTTAGTGCTTAGATGATCAAATGTTGCTTCTTTTTCCTTTTCAAAAATCATTTTATCATTCCCAGCTAAGTTCCTATCAGTAAAATGAGATCCCTGAAATTGAACCATAATAAGTAGCCGATGCTGAGTTGTGCATTCTGACATTCCACACATTTGTCACAAAGGAAATGATGATGAACTCTTCAGCAGTGATACAGAGTTGTGTATCATGGGTAACCTTTTCAGGTGTTTGCTTTCTGTTGGCTGGAATAGTTTGACTACAGCTCCCTGTTCTGAGCAATTGCTGCTATTAATGAGCTATGTGGCTAGCAAACCTCCATCACTTCAAGCAGTGTTCATTAACCACCAAAAGGACACTATCTGAGTGTTTCCCCTAATATTGCTCCTTCCCCGCTTTAGAAATAAATCCATTTGCACAGCCTGGTCACTCTTAGCTGAGCCTGGCTCAGTAGCAGCCAAGGATTAAAGTGATGTTTCTGGCTCAGAAGCAAATCAGAAAAATGCCAGAAGAAAATTGCTCTCTGCATGACAAAACAGAACTTCAAACATTTTGCTGAAAAACAATATTTTATTTGCTCCCTTTCAATCTTTTTATACTGTTTGGTTATCTAGGAAACTTAAGGAATCACTGCTAATTCAATTGCTTCTGATGCTACATCTTAATAAAACCTGTGGATGCAGGTCATATAGTCAAGGGATTTGTTTCTTCTGGGATTTTTTTGGGGTAATACTAAGTTCCTCACACTTCCTCCCCTGGGGGTCAAGTGTAATGAAGAGAACAACCATTGTGTGTATTCTTAATTGCTCATAGCTGAAGAATGGATCTGGATTCCGAATTTAAATATCCCATTCTTGGATTTCTGCGGAATATGTTTAATACCCACGAATGACACAAGAAAATTGCACTTGGGCCTCTTTTTAATTAAGCCAGCATAAATTAATAAAACCATGTGATAGAGGTAACCAATATTTATGCGTAGGAAGATAAATGAAGCCAGGGTTAGGAACTAGACTAGAATAAAATGATGTAATTCAGTGGTTCTAGAGATAAGGGTTTGGGGAAAGGGCAGTGGGACAAATGCAGATTTCAAAACTGGGTTACTAACTACCCTGTTTTGGGGAATTGATAGAGAGATGAGTTGTGGGAAGGTGAAGTTGAGAGTGCTGTTAGAGGGGTGTGTAACTACAGCAAAGTAGAAGCTTTCTGTCACCAGTCCATACCACAATCATGAAAACAATCTACTCATTTGAAAACTGCTTGCCCTTTCAGAAAAGCATTGCATTTTGCTGACTACAGATGATCACAGTCATCTGTATACAAACCCCTGGGATAACAAGAATGGTTGTTCAGCCTTAATATTTGCAAATGTCTTGCACCTGAATCTTTCAGTGCAAAATTCCATCCCATAATATTTAATTTAAATTCTTAATGACTTCTATTATTCTGTACATAAATCATCTTCACATGTAGATGTCCCAGCGTTATTCCATGCTAACCAAAACTGCAGTGTGCAAATTTCACTAACAGAAGACTTAAAGTTTCAATACTCCGTCTCCCGATGAGTTTCGGTGAATATCAAACGTAAGTTCTAAAGGCACAGAGGCCGAAGTGCTTCGGTATCTACCCAGGAGTTGTTGGTAACAATCACCAGTGATTCATTGTCAGACCAAAGTCTGGAAAGGAGACGTACAACGATAGCAAAGAGTGAACTAAATGTAGCAGTATATTAAAGCAACTGGAACAACCTATTTTTTTCTCTGATAGCCTGCCATCATGCGCAATGGTTCTTCGTAACAATTATCTGCCTGGTTTTACATCAGAAAACATATAATTAGTCTTCCAACAATTTTACTCATGAGAAAGGGAATCCCCTGGTATGTGGGCGCCGAAATTTCCGTTGTCTTCGGGTGCTGAAACAGCTGCTAGCCCCCTAGCAATCGGAAATGCAAAAAACACAAGCATTCACCCTGATCTGACACGCCAGGCCATGTGTTGTAAGTTTGTCTGCAGCCGTGAGGGAAGAAATAACATCCCCAAGCACGGTTTTACATTTTATTTGTAGAGAGCATGGCTATGAAGTGGGGGGAGGGGGCATCGCCGCAATAAACAGCGGTGACAGGAGAAATTAGTACTTCAGCGCAAATTGGGGGGAAGAATCTGTAGCTACCATGTTTAAAAAAAAGCGTGTACTGCTGAGTGTAAGGGGAATCGGCAGCGTCAGTGGGCGCTGCTGCAGCCGCAGCTCGTGGAGCTTGAGTGAAGGACTGAGTGAGTGGAGGCGGTACGCCCGGTCGATAGATAGATCCTCCTTCTCACTCTCAGCCACTGACTCACCTGCAGCCAGTCCCCGCTCTCCTGGAGAACCGAACACTCACACGTAGACAACCCATCTCATCCCACTCACTGTCAACATGCTCACCACTGCCTGATTCTCCTGCCGTCGGCGCTGTAGAAGGGGAAGGAAAAGTCACATCTCAGTTGCTAAGGTACGATATAGGCCAAGCGATGTGAGAGAAGTGTGCGCGCATGCATTTTATATATTACAAAATGCGTATTATTTGTAACTTCTCCGAGCATCATGACATAATTTGCATAAGGGTCGCTATTTATGGATAATGATTGGATGCTTTATTTTTGGTTTGGGAGATAATTATTTGTCTTTTCTTCTCCACCATTCCATGCGAAGAGTTAAAAATAGTTTGCAATCAGTGAGCACTAGGTTGGAGTTCGGGGACAGCTCGGTTGGTGGGATGTATGTACAAAGCAGGCGACAATAAGACTCGGCGTCAGTCAGAGTGGGCACAGTCTGCCTTGGGTACAAGGGTCATCCGCGTTAAGGTGAAGCGGACGATCAGTAATTCAACGGATTGGTTGTGTATGTCTGTCTGGACAGTGTCACCCATTCCCTTTATTCCTGTTTGTAGAGTTCGGCTAACCGTCCCGGGATGGCTCAAGGCTCCTCTGAGCAAATTGTTGCCGGGGGTAGTGAGCCCGAGGAAGCTTCCCCCAATATGCTCGTATACCGAAAGGTAGGCACGCTGACTTCCTTGCTCTTCGGGATTTTTTTTCTTCCTTACTGACGGGATGTTTATTTTTATGTAGAGAAGTTGATTTCTGTGAAATATACCATGTGGATTTGTTAACTTTGGCTTAACGACTATGATGATAATTAACGCCTTACGCTGCTGGGGGTTGAGAGAAACTTCTGTTTTGCACGGCATACTCCACAAATCTTAACGCAGCTCTAGTATTTGGTGTCGCGCTCAGTTATCTCAGTGGACTTGAAACAGTCTTACCTGTACTGTTAGGAGAACAGTAAATTCTCCTCGTATTCTAGCCCACCGGGCCGCACTGAACAAAAAACCCAAGTCTTACCGCAAGCCGACAAGGGAAAGGGCGGGGAGGTAGGGAGGTGTGTTTACCCACTCGGAAACGGTACAACGTGGTAGCTAGGTCGCTGTGCAAATTCAAATATATATTGTATTGGTCGTCAAACAATTAGAGTGTTCGTTCTCCCAGGAAAAAGGTCAAGTTGTTTACCTGGAGAAAATCTAAACGCTATTAACCTGCCAGAGCACCGCTCATGAGGCGTACGATTCACTATCTCGACATCAGTCCTTGGCTTCGGGAGAAATTTCAGTGTCGTTAACGCTTAAAATCACTGTGTTTAGTTTGGTTTCTCTGCTTAGTGACACTTTTTCAATAATTATTTTCTGCCTGGTTCCTAATGTGAGTGGGTGGTGGTGCGGGGTTTGATGGTATGGGCTGGGGGAGGATGTTGTTAAAGTTGCTGCTTGTTTGACATCGATAAACGCGCCTTACCTTTGAAACAATCTTTCTGGCTGGGGCCAGAGGCTGAAAGAGAGTAAAATTTGAAAGACCCTTTAGACACCTCTTGCTGATGTCTGGTGCTGGTCACCAAAGCACACTTTGAGGGAGCAGGCGCATAATACTGCATACCCGACAGAGGGAAAACTCTTCGGAGGATTCTGGTTAACCAGAAATACACTTGTCCTGTGGGATATTACACAGGTGACCAATTTATAAAATTTACATTCTTAATGCAGTTTAAAAAATCTGATCCTGTAGAAGTTGTGGGGAAAAAAGAGCTTCATGCTTAAAGATAGTTGAACTCTTCAGAGACCTTTGTACATGTAAAACCTATTGATCTATATGAATTTAAATTAATATATTCAGAGATTGGTTTACTGTAGCTGAGAATTGTGAATTTCTTAACGAAGCCTTCTGTGGAATCTAATTACAAATACCGTAATAGATCAACAGATCCACTGGCAATGGTTAGATCTTTAATGAACATTGACACTTCCTAGCAAAGCAATCAATGCTTAGCTGTTCATGAGTAGCAGCTTCAGTAGTATTGATAATGGTAAAAACTGACAGCTGTGCAAAAGTGTAGTTGTGTTTTGAATGACCCACTGCCTCATGTTCCCAGTGTCAGAACTTGCAACACTCAGTTCTCCTGTAATCCTAGCATTGCCTGTTATGGTGTAGCCATTTGTAGGAACCATGCAAGTTGGCCGCTGGACTTGCTGGTTTGTGGTTAAATGAGGAAAGTGAAGCTGCTCGGATGGAGTGTGTTTGGCAGTTTCTGTAAAATCGTTAATGGCAGAAAATGCCTGCTAATGGCTGTCAGCTCTTCACTGCTTTTTTTCGAGTGGTTGAATAATGCTTTTATCATATGGAGGGCTGGCTGAGTATGTACTTCTTAATGCAACATCAGGTGATACTGCATCCAGTTTTCTTTCTGAACATTTATTTCTCACACTTTATTTATATAATCACTTCAATGTTATCCTTGTCAGGTTTGCCAAAACCAACTGCATTTCTAAAGCACCCTTTAATGTAGAAAAGTACCAGAGTTCTTCAGATGTATAAATAAATAGGATAATAGGTCAGCCATGATGGAATTATGGAGCAAGCTCAATGGGCCGAATGGGCGAATGCTGCTTCTATGTCTTAGAGTCCCATGGGCTAAAACTTGACTCTCCTTCCTCTAGAAGAAAATATTGGATTCTGGTTAATTGGGACACATTGGGACCTGTGCATTTTGGCCCATTTAATCAGCTGCCTTAATTAGCCAAAATTTCATGGAACTATTAAAAAGGTATAAAACAAAAAAGACATACTACTATTTAACTGAGTAACAAATTATGTATTTAAATGAAATACAGAACAAATCAGAACACTACCAAAACTGCTGAGGCCTCCATCTCTCAGTGTTGACCGTGGGTATTTTCTCCTAACTACCTAGATACATAAGCCACGGCAGTAGGATATGAAGAGCAAGCTGTTGCCCATGTACCAAGCTCTCCCTCTTCACACATCTGATGAACCCAAAGGAACAGCAGAGACTGATGAAGTTTGGTACCAGTAGCATCTCAGGAGTTGCCAGTCAGCATTGAACTCAATATAGGACTGCCTTAGCAAATCCAGCTCCAGATTTTTCCCTTGGGGTTTACTCACAAAGCCCTCCCCATGAGTGGGTATAGCCACAAGGCGATGGAGGTCTGAGATCAGAGTTTTCCTTCTCCTAAGCTGCCAACCATGGCTGGCTTTAAGGTGCCAGTAACCTGCCTTTGCCCCTTCTCTTGTTAGTAGGAACAGTTCTGCTGGGCTTAGTAGCTAAGCCACACATGAAGGTCAGGAGCTAGACTTAGTTGTCAGAGGCTACTTGAAGCGCACGCATTTGGAAGCATTTAATAGTAGTGGGAGCTTGTCCCACTACCACCCTGACTGAATGTTTGAAACTGCACTCCAGAGAGCAAAACAATTCAAAATTGTCTTGTGGCTTATTTCTTGCCAAGATTCAGTGACAGAAATCACCTCTTTTTCAACACAAACACACACAACTGACGCTATTTAAAAACTGTTCATTCTAAGCATGGTATAGTGTCTAATGGCCACACAAGTGTGTGTAATGGATACTATTTAGGACCTGTTCAGGAACAGAATCCTGTACCAATTAAGCAGCATAGTGTCCTAAATAAATGAAGGGAATCCTGGCAATTTTATCGATTAGTTTTTGTTCTTTCAGAGTTGTCCCAAGTAAATGGCTTCCCTGATTAACCAATGACCCAGTTTATTGGAATCCACTGTATGTGCAAAGCATTTCAGCATTCTTCTTTTTTGAAGTAGGTATCTCTCTATTTGAGTGTTTTAGAACCTGTAAGCTGTAATCTTAAATCATTGAAATATTCATTAAGCAATTCATTTCTTCTTGCCTTTTGTCACCATAGGGTTGAAATTGCTCGTTAAATTTGAGAGTAATATAGATAATAGATGCTAATTTTGTAGTAATGGTCTAATATGAACTATTCTTTTAGAATGACTGGCAGTTAGTAACACTGGGGGATTGTCCAATGTTTAGAATGTGGAAGGCAATAGGAGCAGAATATTTCACTGCCACAGGTATTGTTCAGCACCAACTCCTGAATTATGCCATTCTTGATGAGACAATTATTCAATCACCCCTAAAAGTTTATTTTGCTGGGAGCAGTCAGTTTGTGGAGACTGATTCCATGTGAATTTATGTTGCAAACATTTCTGTTGATTTTGTCCTGAAGATATCGGAGTCACTGATGATGCCTGCATTTATTGTCAAGTAACTTTAAATGGCATCATGCCAATAGCCTACTTCAAAAGGCTCATGGGCATGTGTAGATCTTGATGATACTTATTCCTATTTTCATAGTCATAAGTGTTAGAATCATACAACACCTGGAAGAAGATCCTTTGGACCACTTGTCAGTGCCAACCATTAAGCACCCCATTACACTAATCCTAAATCATTTTATTATCTCCACATTCCCATCAACTCTGCCAGACTCTCCGACTCACCTGCACAGTCGGAACAATTTACAATGGCCAGCTAAACTGCCAACTGGTTGTTTTATGAAGAAAATTTGAGTAAGTTGGGGATTTTTTCCTTGAAACAAAGAAGGATGAGAGATGTTTTGATAGAGGTATTTTTCTTTTGAAAGAGGTGTACAGTGTAAGGTATAAAAGGCACAGATAGAGTGGACAGCCAGTGCTTTTTTTGTCCCCAGGGCAGGAAAGGTTAACACCAGAGGAGATCCTTTTAAGATGAGTGGACGAAAGTTTAGGGGAGATGTCAGACGTTCAAATTCATTTATTATTCAACTATACATGATTGCCTATTAATACAGCCAAACTAAACAGTGTTCCTCCGGGGCCAAGGTGCAAAACAGAGCACCAACAGTCATACACAGAACAAGGCACATATAAGATAGCAGTAAACATACAGTCACATTAAAAAAATACACATATAGCCCAATTCCCGGAGTGACACGGCTTGCAGATTGATGGTGCCAGCAGCGTTGCAGGAGTTGCTAGTCAGCAAGAACAAATCCTCAGCTGTCTGCAGATGAACCCATGCAGTCCACCCTCTTTCCCACCGAACGAGCATGGGGTGGGGGAGCACTGACAGGAGGGGCCTGTCCCTAATCCAGCATGGATGCCGTGCTACCGTGCCTCTGATATTTCCTCTCCTGGGCGGCTACAACAGTTGAGTCTGCAGCATGTGGCTTAGTCCATGCTACAAATGAGACCATGCAGCTACCCTGCCGTCGGACTTGTTGATAAATCAGTGAACCAGATTGGCAGCATTCTACGTTACCAATATCTAATAGGGTCCAAGACAATTGCTGGTTGTTAGATTGCACATCGCCTTTGTGCACCGACTCTGACACCTTTCTACAGCAGGCAGATCCATAGCTTACACAACATCCAGCTCCCCTGCTATCGAGCAACTTGTTGATGAGGTAGACCCGCTGTACCTGAAGTTCTTAATGTCCAGCAGTGTCTTATGTTCATAAAAAAAAGTTTTTAAAAAAAAACCTACGGTTGGCCCTGGAGTGGTTGCTGCTCCCCGAGCACACTGTCAGATTATTTTTACGCAGAGATGGCACTGCCAGGAGTTGGTGGTAGAGGCTGATTCATTAGGGATATAAAAAAGTCTCTATAGCTCATGGATAAAGAGAGAAGTGGTGGATTATGGGCTGTGTAGGAGGAAAATATTCAGATTGACAGTGGAGTAGGTTGAAAAGGTGGCACGACATTGTTAGGATATGGGAGGTTAGCAGAGCTCCTAAACTTACTGTCCTGCATGAGCTTATTGGATAGTGATTGGCATTTGGAGTCCTGGTCAGTTTTCTTCCTTGCCTCTAACCTAGGAATATTATATTCATTGGGGTGTTTGTACTGTCACTCTGGCTGACATCACAACAGAGGTTGATGCTGAAATCGGGATTCTTATCATTATAGTTCCTCTTTAATTGCCCTAACATGTCAGCAGTTGGTGTGTTAATTATCTTCTACAGATAGCAGACAGAAAAATAAACAAACCTCTCAAACCCCAAAATCCCCCACTCCCACAGAAAAAAGTGACATTTACAATCCCTGGTCACCTCCACTCACAGAAGTAAAACAGTGACAAAGTCAACAAATCCCCAACCACTCCCCTGCAAGAAAAAACTGCAACAATAACGATCCCCAACCCCCTCACTTGCAAAAAAGAACAGTGAGAGTAATATCAAAACCTTCGACACCCCCATACGCAAAGAACTAACAGATCACCCACCCGCCAGTCAGCCACAAGAAAGAAAATATCAAAAAAACTGAAGGAGACCAATATAAAGTACAGTCTAATATTCACATAAATCTCAGATCAAACAGTCCTTCCATGGCTCAGAAATCACATTGGTCTGAATGGTGGCCTCCACTGGGAGCGATTGCTAGTCCCCACTACATTCACCTCGGTTGTCTCCGTCGGGAGTAACTGCTGACTGGGTCCAAACACCACTGACCTGGTGACCTTCGTGGGTAGCAACTGCTGACCGGGTCCGAAGGGCACTGACCTGGTGACCTTTGTGGGTAGCAACTGCTGACCGGGTCCAAAGGGCACTGACCTGGTGACCTTCGTGGGTAGCAACTGCTGACCGGGTCCGAAGGGCACTGACCTGATGACCTTTGTAGGTAGCAACTGCTGACCGGGTCCGAAGGGCACTGACCTGGTGATCTCCGTAGGGAGCAATCACTGACCCCCTCGGTATTCACCTCACTTCTTCATTCTTCCTTGCCACTTTGAGATGGAGTCATTTGTGACCCTGCGTTCCGTCCCTGGTCTTCTCTATGAGTCATCGTGTGTTCTTGGTCCTTTTTGGGTCCTTGTCTCTGATCTCCATGAGGCAGCCCTCTGGATCAGCAGAGTTCTAGATCACTCGATCAAGTACCAAACTGCAACTCACAGGCTGCAACAGTTTCTGTAATGCAGACAAGACAAAAAGAACAGGAAGGAGGGTTGGAAAAAGTGAAATAATTTAAATGACATGCTATCTGGAAGATATCGCTGAGGAATCGTTGTTTGCTGGTGCCATCTTGACTGGTACTTTGAATAGTACATGTGTATCTTTTTTTAGGATTGAGCTACTCTCTTATTTATAACTGTTGTTGTAACAGATGAGCCTTATAATCAAATGAAAGGCTGGTAGAGGGATAATAGTTGTTATTGGTGATGATAGCTTGCATGGAGCTAGATTGCATCCTGGTGTTCACAAGGAAACTGAGTAAGTATTTTGGAAGAGAAATAAACTTGCAGGGGTATGGGAAAAGAGCAAAAAAATTAGGTTTCCATGCATTCATTGGGCTGAATTAATATTGTAGCTTCCAAGTGCAAAAGAATAACTGTACTATTTTATTTTAGGAGAAGGGTTTAACTATTATTTTCCCCATTTTCTGACCTCTTTATATTTCACTGCTTTCTTTAGCAAGGACAGGGGTGAGGTCTCTGTTGACTTTATAATCATAAGCTTTCCGCTTTTATAGCAAAATACTTGAATTTTTGTTTCTGTCAGATCAGCCAAATGTTTTCACATGAATGAATGATTTTGGTTCAAAGTTTAAAGTAAATTTAGTATCGGAGTTTTTAAACTATATACAGACTTGAGATTCGTCACCTTACAAGCAGGCACAAAATAAAGAAACCCAATTTACCATTTTTAAAAAAAAGATTGTTAAACACCCAATGTGCAGGAAAAAAATTGTGCAAACAATAAAAGTAAGTAAATATCATTCAGAACTGAAATTCATGAAAGTGAGTCCACAGCCACGAAACCAGTCATCAGTGCAGCTGATTCAGGACCCTGTTTGTTGCAGGCCACATCCTCTGTTCAGAGCAGAGATGGGTAAACCTCCCAGAGCAGTGAGCTGAACACGAGCCCGTCCCTCTTCTTCGGCCCAAACACCCTGACCTTTCCAGTCTTAAATCTGCCAAACTTTGGGTCATTCCTGGCTCTTGGAACCGGGCCCTTCCACTCCAATATGCTGTTGGACCTGGGCCCAGCTGCCTCAATTTGGCCTGAACCTAAACTTTCCAATTTGGCCTGGCACTTAAATCAGTCAGTCCTCAGGTTCTTCCTTGCTCTTGGACCAGGGCTCGGCCACTTCAATATGTTCTCGGACCTGGACCCTGCAGCCTGATTCAGTCTGTAGTGAATGTTGTGCAGACAAATCCAGCAGGCTCTAACATCCCATAAACAGCGATAAAATGAGGATTGATTTATCTGTCATCTTTATGTTTAGTGTTAGATAAAAGAGTATTTGCAAGGACACAGATACCCTCCCTATCAATAATTACAAACAAGTCTAATGTGAGCTAAAGAACCTCTGTCCACCCATGCATGTTTGGACCATCATATTACGGACCCGTGCACATGTCCTTTCCAGTTGGCCAAACTTAAATTTCTGTGATTTCGATTTGCCAGAAGCAGCTTGCTTTTCTTTGAATTGTGTGTGGTCATCCTTAACATCAACCTGAGCCATCAGAATACACTGAAACCACAACGCTGTTGTTATTTCTGTCTCACAGCTCCATTGCCCCAGGTTTATTCCTGATCTTGGGTGCCGGCTTTGCAGAGTTTACAAGTTCTCCCTGTGGCCACATCAGATTCTACAGGTTCTTCCTCTGTTTCAAAGATGTTCCAGTTGGTACGATAGTCAGTTATTGTAAACTACCCCTCAGTTGAGAAGCTTCCTAGGCCCCCCATCCCATGATCCTCTCCCTTCTCCAGCCTTGTATCCCTTTTGCCAATCAACTTTCCAGCTCCTAGCTCCATCCCTCCCCCTCCTGTCTTCGCCTATCATTTCAGATCTCCCCCTCCCCCTCCTGCTTTCAAATCTCTTACTATCTCTTCTTTCAGTTAGTCCTGACGAAGGTCTCGGCCAGAAACGTCGACTGTACCTCTTCCTATAGGTGCTGCCTGGCCTGCTGCATTCCACCAGCATTTTGTGTGTGTTGCCTCAGTTTAGAAGTTTGGAAGGAAAATCAGTTTAGAGTTGATGAACATTCAAGACAGAATAAGTTTTGGGGATATAATTGGGGTAATTCGAGTGCCAAGATTGCTCTGAGAGCGTCCATAGACTTGATGGGCCAAATAGACTTCCAAATTGTAGGATAATATAAAACAAGTCTGCAGGGCCACAGCTTAACATTTCATTCAAAGGCAGGCACTTTCACAAATCTGCTATTTCAGCATGGTCAGATCGATTAAAAGTGAGCCCTCATTTCACAAGTTTCAAAGCTGGAATCGGGAGCTTCTTCCTGGCTAAGGAGCTCTTAAGATGGATCAAATGTCAATGTCAAAAGTGCATATGTTACCGAAGTATGTATACCTTATGTTTTTGTTTTCAGCCTGGCATCTACAAAACAACAAAACACAATACTGTATAATCCAAGAAAACTCACACACAACAAAGACTGACAAACATCCAATGTGTAAAAGAGGACAAATCATGCAAGTAATAAAAAAAAATACGTATCATATATAGAACATGAACGGCAGGGTCCCCCAAAGTGAGTCTACAGGCTACGGAAGCCAATTCAGGAGCCCGTTGCTGTGGGGCAACAGCAGCTCTCGAACCTGCTGGTGAGGGACTCGTGACTCTTGCACCTCCAGTCCAATGGTAGTAGTGAGAAGTGAGAGTGACAGGCCACACGCAGGCAGACAGTGCTGAACATCAGTTCATTTTCCGCTCTGAGGCCTTAAGGCTTTCATCTGGCCTGACGTCTGCTTCAGCGTTGGCCGATACATGGGGGCTGACCTAAAGTCTACTATCATTGGCTCCCTCTTGACTGCTCTATCAATTGTATTGCTCCTGGACTGGTATCTCAGCCTCTCCTCATGTAGCTCTGACGGGATAAGTGCAGCAGAAAACAGACGATGTAGAGAATGAAACACAAAATACTCTGCAGATGCTGAGGTCAGAGCAATACTCACAACACGCTGGAGGAACTCAGCAGTTCGGGCAGCATCCGTGGAAACTATCAGTCAACGTTTCGGGCCGGAACCCTTCGTCGGGACAGATGTTGACAGATGACATAGAGAACAGATGTTGACCAAAAAAAGCACAAGAGACTCAGCAACTCACTGACAGTCGTGAGATGTGTGTGGTTCTCGGTAGTGTCAAAGCTATTTGTGGTCCAAAGACTAGAGTCCCCATCCTAATTGACAGTCAGGAACAGAGATGAACAGACTAAGGGCTGAATTCAGTTGATGCCTGCCGGAAGGACTTCTTAGCTGTGACTCTGACCTTGACATGTTTGCTGTTAACTCAGTCCCACCACATTCTACTCAGTTGAGATTTGAGCCCATCCTGATTGACAAGGTAATGCCTTCGAAGCGGACTGTCCACAATGAAGTTCTATAGTTCTACAGTGAGAATCACTTTCTGTGTATGGGAAGAGGAGGATGCGCCAGGGAACCATGGAGGTGCAATAATCATGAACACTTCCAAGTCTGATGGCAGTACCTACAGGGATCTCTCTCTGCTGTCTGATCACTTTGTGAATTCATCCAACTATAGGCACAGTGGGCATGATCCTCATTGTGTGACAACTTCAGGAGAAAATGCCGGAGGCAGCACCGATCTCTATAAAAGGCCTTTCTAGACCACTAATTTTTTTACTTCATTGACTAGGAGACACCATGAAGCACTTTCCTCAAATTCAGCTTGTCGCAGAAACATACCTGCATTGGACATTTGCTTCGTGAAGCATGAATGCCATGATCCTAACCAATGGACTTGCAGCAGAGTCAACATACAAGGCTGTGTTATCCCGCCGACACTTCTTGTTCTTTGTCATTGCAATGTTGCACCCCGCCCTTTAACAAACTTTCAAAGGAATGGAGCTGATCTTCAGAATTGATTGGAAACTGTTCAACCAATGGTGCCTATACTCCAGAGCTAAGATTATCCAAGCTAGTATGATGTGTACATGTGTGTGCACTTGGAGACTGAATTCCAAGCTTTTGTCAACTTGTTCACTGAAGCATAGGAGAAGATGGACGTTGCAGCGAACATTCATAGATGAAAGTTCTCTGCCAACCTGTATCCGGTGAGGAATATCACCCTTGCAAAACAGATGTTCATGGGGGACTCCTAGACAAGTGTAAATTATTTTGCGTATCTTGGAAGCTATCTGTCGAGAAAGAGGGCAATGGAATCACCATCATCTTCACTGCATCGACTCGGCCCTTGAAAGATTGAGGAAAAATGTGTATAAAGATCAAGACCTCAGACCTGGTACAAAACCTACTGCAGTGATTCCTACCTGCCTGTGTGCTTTTAGAGTGCTGGGTTACCTACAGCAGGCGTGTCAAGGCACTGGTAAAATGCCATCAATGCAGTCTACACAAAACCTCCTAAATTCATTGAAAGGATAAATAAACCACTGTCAGTGCTCTCTCTCAGGCCAATGTGCCCTGTATTGAGGCTCTAATTACACTCAGTAAATAACTCTGGGCAGGACACATAATTTGCTTGCCCAATACCAGGCTTCCTAAACTGCTAATCTGTCCTGTTCTATCACAGGATAAAATTATCAACTGGACAGAGGATAGGCATAAAACGTCCTTGAATAAATGCACTATCTCCACTGACTCTTGCGAATATGTGTCTCAGGATACATAATGTGGAGAAAGAATATTTAGGAAGCTATAGAGAAACTTAATTCCATATAGTAGAAAGAATGCAAAGGAAATTTACAAGGATATTTCTGGACTCGGGACTGAGCTGTGGAACAAAGTTGACCAGGTTAATGACCTTATACATTGGAGCATAAGAGAATGAGGTGATCTTGCAGAGATTATAAAATCATGAGGACAATAGATATGGTAAATGTTGTAGTCTTTTCCCCAGCGTTGGGGAATAAAGCTCTGGAAAACATGGGCTTAGGGTGAGAGGGGAGAGATTTAGTAGGAACCTGAGGGGCAAATTTTTCACCCAGAGTTTGATCTGCATATGCAGTGAGCAACAGGGGAAGAGGTTGAGATGAGTATATTAACAACATTTAAAGGACACTTGGACAGCTACACGGATAGGATTGGTTATAGAGCAGGGGTTCCCACTGATTCCTCGGTTAATAGTAGGGGTCCATTGGCATAAAATAGGTTGGAAACGCCTGTTTTTGAGAGATATGAGGCAAATGCAGACAAGTGAGGCTTGCTTAGCAGGGACTCCTGGTCAGGGTAGACCAGTGCACCTGAAGGACCTGTTTCCATGCTCTACGTATGACTTGATGATTCAGGTCTATAGGTGCATACTTAACATTTTTAACCATTTATTTAATTAAGTGAGATTTTCTAAATGGCAAGGCTTTAATGAGTTAAATAGTGGGCTGTTGGGCAGCGCGATTCATTAGGCCAGAAGTGTCTGTCCATGCTGTATCACTAAATAAATAAAATTCATCTTCAGTCCTAAAGGACTGCTGAAGAAGACTTTCATATTTTTCTGGATATAACTTGAATGTTTGACACGGTTTTGTTTTAGAAAATTTATTATTGCTTTACACTTTTAGTACAACACATCAAATGGATCAAGAATGATTTACTCATAGCTATCCTATTTGATCCTAGTGTGCAATCTTGTATCTGAACTAAATTTCTGAGATCTAGTATTTAATAGCAAAGAGATTCACACAGTATTCCTGTACACAAGTAAACCAAAGAAACTCATCTGCTTATTTTTCTTTTATTTGTGTAATTGATATTCTGTCAATGTGTGGAAGCTCAAAATGCCTGTAGTTGTCTGTTTGATGGTCTCTCAGGTTATTATAGATACATTTGTTTTCCTATACAACAGGGCCATGTCTTTCTCAACATTCATGGTACCATCAGTTCAATACGTTCTCTTACAATGTGTTAATGCATTATTTCCTGATGAAGCCATGCGTTTATGAACTCTTTTGAGGTACAAATGTCTCACTGTTCAGTGGCTGCAGGACCCTAGACTGTGGTCCTTCTGCACAAGGCCACTGAGGGGGCTGCACCGAGCTTCATTTCATCTCTCAGCAGGTACTCCTGCAGCCTGGAGTGTGTCAGTCGGCAGAGTTCACTCACAGGAATTTCCTTTCGTAGGAAAGCCAACAAGTTTTGTGCTTCTTTTGTCAAGTTGGTGGTCTTCCAGCTTTCCTGAACTTCATCTCGGTATATGAAGAGCCCACAGAGTCTTCTCATATGCAGCTATCAGAACAAACCTTCCTTTCCAAACCACTTGGTTAACATGCAGTCAGGAGGTGGTTAATCACCTCATCTGTATTACAGCTGTCCAGAATGTAGTGTGGAATGGTATTCAGGCTCTAACACGCATGAATGATCTGATGGGGAGAGCCCCTCTCACTGCCAAGAGAGCTCTTGATGCTTGTTTGTGATTCTGGAGATGACACATTGATTTTGACAGACTGCTTGGGGAACTATCCCACAGGATCCGCCATCTCCTTCACCCTTGGGGTCTGCAGGAAACTGTGCTGACTAGTTGATGGATTTGTAGTGAAAAGTAATTTAGTTACAGAAACTATTCTCCAAAGGGTAGGTAGTGTAACCAGGTCCAGCTGAAGGGAACATTGCACAGCAATACCCATCTTTCACAGCATCAGGGACAGATAGAAGCTCCACATATTCTGACAGTGTGTCGGTGTACTCTGGGTCTGTGTACAGCTTGATACAGCTAGTATCTGAACCTAGTCCAAATTGAGGGCAAATGTTACTGTCTTACTAGTGGATGCAGTAAACCAGATCTTGTGTGACCATTTCACAATCACTCTCGTGACACTGTTTACTGTACATTCAAAGCTTACCTGCACTTTTGTTTTAATTTAACTGCAGTCTCATGAAATAGATATTAATACTTCAGTAAAAAATTCACCTTAGTTTTCCTGTGAAGCTTTCTTTTAGGTTTTTTCTTAAAACTACATCTGAGCGTCTATGGTAAAGTTGCCAAATAACTTGAAAGTAATAGGACAGATGTTTAAATTTCTTATTTAATATCAGGAGTGGTTTTGGTTCAGTTCATTAAATCCCTGAATTATCAGGCGATTGAGAGTCTCATTTGTAATTTTAAATGTTAACATCTTTGTGATGGAAAAGTTTGTTTTTGTTGTAATATTGTCATGATTACAAAAGCCTGTGTTCCTAAAGTCAATAAATACTTTAAAAGCCATCTGCTGTGCTTAGGCAAAGTAAAGTTGGGAGCTCAAGCATACCTGCTTAAATGGAAGATCTACTCAAAATACAATTTGCTGGATGGAGTTCCGTCTCCTTGAGATCAAAACAGTCAACTTGGTCTCATATTTGTCTATTATTATCATTTTATCATGTTTTAATTAATGCTCTGTTAAATTCGTTACATCAATACCATGGCTTTCCATCCTCTCTTTGAACCCAGTAATACGTGCCTGCTTATCCATTGATATTTATGTAAAATTATTTGTTTTATGCTAGGATATGTTGCTTGTTTGGAATTAATTGGTCAGTTAATGTGGCTGTGTTTTTTCCACTAATAAATGATTAGCAAGATTTTGTATAAAATGTTGTATGACTCCTCAAGCATTTGGCACCTAACCAGAAGTTAATAAGTCGCTTCGTTTCTTGGCACTTAATTGCCCCAGTAATTTAGATTTAAATGATTAAGCTGTGGTCTATTAAACCTAGTGCAAGGAGCCTGATTTTTCAAACATTGTCAATTTACAGTTAAAATGGCTTTCTCTTCATACCATTTTTGTGGTGAAATCCAAAACTCATCTGACTTCACTCTTGCTCATTTCTCTAAAACTGTGGAACTTTTTAACCTCTGTTGCATCCTGATGTACTTTATAATTCCACAAGACCATTTTCAGGAGTAGCACTTACTTTTGTGCACCAGGTTGCCCACCTTAAAATCCAGGTAATTATCATGCACCTTGATGATATAATAAAGTTGCCAACATTCTGACCTGGAGCTCTGTGATCCACAGTCTTAAGGAAGAGGACAGTTCAGTAGCAACCTCACACACAGACATATTTAGGATCTGCAGATTCTTCTACTGCAGTCTATAAATCTGCAGATCCTCAATATGTCTGTGTGTGAGGTTCCTACTGAACTGTCCTCTTCCTTAAGGCTGTGGATCACAGAGCTCCCTCTGTGAGCCTTTTTGGAAGAGGAAATGTGAGCATGTCTCTTCCTGTTTCACGGTGCTGACTCTGGAGCGGAAAATGATCTTGGAGGATTTGGCAGTGAAAGTTCTCCAATCTGCATACTCCCTTTCTAGTTCCTTAATGTTCTCTGGGCCCAGCAGGTTGACATTCAGCTTCCATGTCCCCTGCCTGTCTTCTGGTTCTCCTGCAGGTGGCAGGTGGCTCAGAGGAAGCAGTGGTCAGAGAAGAACAGTGGTGTTGATGGATCTGACTGTGATGGGCTCTGACACGAAGACGAAGTCGATCCGGGAGTGGGCTGAGTAGTCTGATCATGACCGGGGGGTTGTGGCTGTGCTGCAGGGGTGTTGAAGGCGTCCTGCAGCTTAGCTTTTTTAACTGTTTCCATCAGGAGCTGCTGTCCAGCCTGAAGTCTGCACTACCAGATCGTCCAGCTGCATTGATGATGCATTTGAAGTCACTAACCAGGAGGACTGGCCAGGGTGTCACCAGCAGCAGTGGGAGCCGCTTAGGGCTGGCAAGTCTCTGTGTCTCTCTCAAGGGGTGAGGAGTACACATTTATTAGCCTGTGTGGAGTGTCTCAGTACATTCTGTCTGTCATGAGGAGGCCCCCCTGCCACACACACACACACACACCCCCACCCACCCCCTGACTTGGGTGATTGAGAAGTTGCCTCCCCATAGCAGAATTCCCAGGCTAGAAACGCCACAGCTATTGTCCTCTGACCACACAGACAATCCATGGCGCCACCATTCCGAGCTCCTCTGATAGTTGCCGAGGTGTTGTAGCCCGCGGTTCTGTAAGGAAATCGCATCAGCTTTGACTGAGGCCAACTTTTGTAAGGCATTGACCCATCACTCTGTGCTCTTCACACTGCACATGTTCAAAGATGTTAGTTTTATGTCCACGATTGAGTTTTTGATTCACAGTCCTTATCCATTTGTCACTTGGTCTGAGCCATCATGCCCACAGCCTTGGGAAACTGCCCCACTGTTTATGGGCTCAGGAACTGAGAATTATCCTGCCTCGGATGTGGCATTGCTGCTGGTGTGCCGGGGGTGGGTGGGGGTGGTGGAGGCGGGACAATGGTCACTGCTCTTTCTCCAACATCTTGCACTGGTTGACCTGCGCACTCCACCTCTCTGTGCTGGGGTGCACCGGATACTAGTCTGCTCGCAGACTCTTGGAGCTGGGAGCCAGTGGCCTCTGTAAAACATAACACAAGACATTCTGCAGATGCTGGAGATCCAAATTGACACACACAAAATACAGCATAAGCAGCACCTATGGAAATGAATAAACAGTTGAGGTTTCAGGCCGAGACCCTTCTTCACAATTTGAAGGGAAGGGAAGAGGGAGGACAGCAGAATAAAACGGTGAGGAGATGGTAAGAAGGATAGCTAGTAAGTGATAGGTGAAGCCAGGTGGGTGAGAGGGGTAAAGGGCTGGAGAGGAAGGAATCTGATAGGAGAAGAGAGTGGACCAGAGGAGCAAGGGAAGGAGGAGGGGACCCAGGGGGAGGTGATAGGTAGGTGAGAAGTAATAAGAGGCCAGAGTGGGGAATAGAAGAAGAGAGAAAGGAGAATTTTTTTTTAACCAAAAAGGAGAAATCGATGTACATACCATCAGGTTGGAGGCTGCCCAAATGGAATACAAAGTGCTGCTCCTCCACCCAGAGGGTGACCGCATCATGGCACAAGAGAAGGTTTTGGACCAATATGTCAGAACGGGAATGAGAATTGGAATTAAAATGGTACAACTCTTGGTTTCCTGAAACTGGTATTGATTGGGCACTGTGCTGCTCACAATCTCCCTGGCTGGGAGTTGGTCAGCAGAATTCATTCCCTATCCGTATTTACCGGTTGGCTTCCTTCTACTTTTTCCTCTTCTGTCTGGCGCTTCCTCTGCCTGCTTCTTTGGTTTCCCATGCTTGTTTCATCCTCAGTGAGCAGAGGTTGCAGGTGTCTGTTTGCTTTTCTGCTCTTTTCTCCCCATTACTTTTATTCTTGGCAGACCATTGTCTCTTGGATGGTGTCTCCTGTGACTTCTTCTTCAACTCTCCATTCTTCTCCTTTTCCCTCCTCATGGACTCCTTCCCGTCTTGCAGGGGGGCCAGGAGGTTGAAAGCTTGAGGTGGTCCGCCTTTTCTCTGTCACATCTCATTTTCTGCGTTGGCCAAAGCCTTTGTGCTGGTGGTGTGAACACCATTTGTGTGGGCATTATCAGTGCTAGCCCCTCCTCATATTGCCTGTGGGTAGGTGGCAGCACATCAGGGCAGGCTTTGTCAAGGTGGCCTGCCTCTCCACACAGGTTGCAGTGGTTGCTTTCCTGGCACTCCTTTGTCTGGTGGCCTTCCTGTCTGCAGTTCTTACAGATCACTGTACTGTACTGGGCCGTGACATGTCCAGATTTACTGCTTTCGAGGCACAGCCTGGGTTGACTGGCATACATAATGTTACTGCGGTTCCTTCCACTGGCAAACACCTGAGAGACGGTGGATGATGGAATGATTTGAATCCACCCTCAGCTTGACCTTCATCTGGTGCTCGCTTCTCCAGATCCTGAACGTATCTTTGATGTCCATACAGTTTCCTGCTCCCTCAACATAATGGGCCAGGAAGGTGAGGATGTCCATAGTAGGTTAAACATGTGCACTGTGATCACATGCTCCTTCTGGGTGGTAATGGTCAGGAGTCTTCGTTTGTGGCAGCGACAGTTCATTCCCTTTCTTCCGAATTCTGAAGGATCTTCTGCCATCCTGCCGCGTACTTGAAGGGGACGTCGAAGAAGCTGTTACCTGTGAAGTCTTGGACATAGTAGATGTCCTTCCCATCTAACCCACAGCCCTTGAGAAGGGCCTTCCAAATGAAGCAGTCCCTGTTGAAGAGATTTCTATCCCTGAGATTCTTCAGTGCAACTCAGCTGGTGTTTCAGATCCCAGGTCCTCCAGTCATTGGCAGATGCAGCTATTTTAACTGGTCTGATTGCTGGGAAAGGGTGTTGAATTAGTTTCTTAATCATCATGAGGTTTCGCCCAAATATCAGCAGGTCAAGCTCTTATTGGCCCCTTGATCACACTGAGTTCATCTTCTGTCCTCAATGTCAGCAACCTCAAAGATCCACCAAGATACTACACTTGATCTTCGCCAAAAGGAAATCAAATTTATGTTTCATGGTAATAAACTGTCCAATGTCACAGGATTTTCAGAGTAAAGTAATTGCTCAACTTTTTGTACTGTTTGGTAAAACTCACTGTTGGACAGATAAGCATCAAGATGTTTATGCACTTGAGTTTGTTGAAGCTGCTTATGAATCAGTTTCCAGCAATTGTTTTGTCTGGTCAGAGATTTCACAGATAGATTTATTCTGCAGTTGACCCTGTTTGTAATCCTGTTGGTGCATAAAGACATTAACCAATAGTGTTAAAAGTTACATTTCTTTAAGTCCTTTTCTCATTCTTTTTTCTTCTACTATTTCTCCATGTCTGCCCAACCATTCATTCAGATGATCACCAATGATTGTTATTGGGATCTTGAAGGGCTAAATCATCAATGATCCATTCAAAGCATCTTGCGCAATCTAAATGCTACAAAATGATTTTCTTCCCTTCTCGCAAGCTTGGTGGTGCCTTGCATTGTGTGCTTTAGTATTTAACTAAGGATGTCAGTTCTCACAGAGAAGTGTATAACATAGATTGGTAGCATGTAGTTAAGTGAGAGGAATTTGGAAAAAAATGAAATTTTCAATGCAAGGCATTCCTTAATCAGGAATCAGTGGAAGTGAGTGAGAACAGATGAGAGATGAATGGGAACTGATTTATGGAATCAGAGTTCGAAGTTAAAACTTCAAAGTAAATTTATTATCAAAGTACATATATGTCACTATATACTACCCTGAGATTCATTTTCTTGTGGACATTCACAGTAGAACAAAAAATACAATTGAATAAATGAAAAACTATACACAAAGAACGGCAAACAAGCAATGTGCAAAAGAACTGTCCAAGTATACTAAAACATAATAAATAAACAGTTAATAAATAATATAGGGAACATGAATTGTAGAGTCTTTGGAGCTGAGTCCATAGTTTGTGGAATCAATTTATCATTGAGCTGAGTGAAGTTATTCTCACTGGTTCAGGAGCTTGTTGGTTGAAGGATAATAACTGTTACTGAACCTGGTAGTGTGGGACCTAATGCTCCTATACCTGCTCCTTGATGGCAGGAGTTTTGACTGGCTTGAGTTTAAGGAGAATGGGATGGGATGGCTCCAGGATGGTAGTGGACTAGACAGGTCTAAAGGTAAGGCAGACATGGATTGAAGACTTCAGCAGTTGTTGAGCAGAGGTAGGTGTGTATTTTGAGCAATATTAAGTGGAAATAACTGATGTGAACGTTACAAATAGTTGGTATCAGTCACTAGGGAATAGAGTTTTTGATGGGCTTATTCTGTCCAACATTTAGTTGGAGAAAATTGTTTCTCCAGAACTTACTTTTGGGTAAATGTGAACAATTTAAGTATAATGGTGGGAGTCAATATAGTTGATAGGAGGGAGAGCTGTGTGTTATCATTTTACATTGAGGAATATGCTGTGGTCAGAAGGGACAGCCAGGTTGCAAGGAGTAGTTGGGAATGAGGTAGTTGGGAAAGATCTTGTAATACATTGGCCTAATGACATGTGTGCGCTTTCCTGTAACAATTTTACAATTGCTTTTTTTCTGCAGCAGTTACCAAAACCAAAATACAACAGCCCTCCTCCTCTCACTCCTTGCACAGCTAAGTGAGTTACATGGGTCAGTCTACAGCTGAGGTGTTTGTTTGATCTTTCCCTATAAACTTCAACAGGTTTTAGGTTTCAAAAGTTCAGGGGCTACTGGTTACTCCATGAGAACACAGAAAACAGGAGCAGGAGAAGGCCACCAGGCTCCTCAAGCCTGTACCCCACCGTTCAGTATGACTGTAGCAGCTCTATGCTACTCTCATCCTTTGTTCCAGTCCCTATCACTCTCAATTCTTTGCTTTTTCAAATAGTTACATATCTCCATGTTTGATATATCTAACAATCTTGCTTCACCAAGCACAGAGGTGGAGAATTTTTGAGATTCACTACCCTTCGAGGGAAGAAATTTCTGAACACTTCAGTTTTAAAAGACTGGACCCTCATTTAGTAACCATGGCCCTATGGTTTGTATCTTGCCCGCTAGTGGAGATTTTATATTACACTGCAGCTAACAGTAAAAGGAGAGACTCCAATATGAAGGTGGCAGAACACGCTGAGAGTGATTAGTAAGCCAGATGGGACTCTGCGACTCAAAACCAAAGGCATAGAATGAAAAGGTTGGGAAGTTGCATTGACTGTCTACAAACAGCGATTAAGCCATAACAAGAGTTTTGCAGCCTTGTTACTTTATAGTAACAAGGATGTGTACAGCCTAGAGAAGTAGAAAAGGTAGAAAGGTAGACTGATAGGTGATTTCAGCTGTATAGTTAAAAGTTGGACTTGTTCTCTTGGAGTAAAGAAAGTTAAAAGGAGATTTGCTACAAGTATGTAATTTAAGATTGAATATTAGATGAAAGGAAGCTGTTCCCATCAAGTGAATGGTTCATAGACTAATGCACTCAATTGTAATGTGTAGACAAAGGAGTAAGTGAAGAAGAGATACACACAAAATGCTGGTGGAACGCAGCAGGTCAGGCAGCATCTATAGGAAGAGGTACAAACGACACTTCGGGCCGAGATGTGAAGAAGAACTTTAGGCAAGAAGTACTTGGAACCCAGAATATATTGTCTGTAGGAATGTTGGAAACTAAACCAGTCGGTAGCTCTGGAGGAGAGCTGAATAGGCATGGGATGGAATACCTTTTTGGTATTTGGGGAGAGAACCTGGGGATTTGTACTGATATGATTTCATGACTTAAGGTCAATTTAAACTTTGGTCTTTACAGCTTCCTTCTGTGCCATGGTAGCTCTATGACTGCAACTCTTTGATGAGTAGTAAGAGCTTCTGTTGCTGACATATGATTGTAGATTAGTAGGTCAAGAACTTGTTCCTAAGGGACTGCAGTACAAATTAACTGTGCACCAGTCTTTAATTCTTGCAGACATTGTGTTCTGAAAAGCATATGCTAAGCTGCTACGTGGAACTAATGGTCTCCTGCATATTTAGTTCACCATCATTGACTATGGCAAGCACTGAAATTGCGCCCCTGTCCAAACATCTGACACCCATCTTTTAGATAACTTTACCATAATATCAGTTCAAAAATACAAGTCAAGCTTGTTAATCTTTTAATTAACAAATTATGGCACCACATGAAAATTATAACTGCTCCTTCCTTGCTTTCACTGATGCAAATTGGACTATGATGTGATCAATATCAGTTTTTTCTGTTTCTTCTCTCTCTACACTCAGCAGAGCAAGATCACAGAGTCTGCCCTGACCCATAGAGGCTCGCAAATACGAAAGTGTTAGTTTTAACTTGCTGAATGATCTCTCACAGCTGGCGATGGAAACTGCGATGGTTAGCATTATCTGAATAGCAATGCAAAGATTGGGGAAGACGCTGTCATGTCCATACTGAACAATAAATTCAAGAAGCTCTTCACGTCTTGATATTTTCATGTTGACCCACCTTGACAGCAGCATTCTGCAATCCAAAATTTCTTCATATAGCTGCTGTTCGTCAACATCAGAGCTGTACAATTTACCCAAATTTTTGCACTTCTTCTTTTGGTCTTTACTGTTGGTGCCATAACACAGTCCCATCTGTAGGCAATCTTGTAGCTCCATTTCGTCCTTCTCTAGCTGTTTCAAGATGTCTTCAACCAAGCTGTCAGCATCCTTCTGGCTTATCTGGATAAAACCAGCGAAGGACTCTCTAACACGGACTGTTTTCCTCTCAAAATCAACTTCCACATACCTCGCTACTTCTGATACCTGCTCACGGTGTGCCTGATCAGGAGTCGAGTCGAACATAAGACCATAATACTTGGCTTTACGAATGCTTCTCAGTAAACTCTGGCGAATAGTGGATGCCATCATGTGAATGAATTCGTTCTGGACACCTGGTGAAAGATAGGACGTGGATCCAGGATGACTTCAAATAAGTGAGGTGTTCTTTTATGACAGGGTCAAAGATGGCCAGTAGTTTCAGTAAGCCAAGGAATTTTCCCACATTGGAGTCATCGTCTAGCTGAGGTGACTCCCTGTGTCCTCGCAAAGCAAGGTTCTGAGTCGCAAGGAATTTTATGCAGTGAAGGATTCTCATCAAGATATCACGCCACTTTTGCTTTTCCTTCTCAATCTGTGACTGAAATACCGCGTCAATGACTCCTCTGTTTCCAGCTAAAGTTCTTTCCATTTCTTTCCACTGTGTGAAGCATTCCCGATGATTCTTGGCATTTTCATGAACACTAATCTTTTCAGGTGCTTTCCACTGGTTGAATCCACTTTCCTGCTCCAGTGGGAATTGATGGTCTGACTGGGAATAGAGAAGATAACAGATTCAAAATGCAGACTTTTTAGAAGGGGAATAGACCAGCCGTGAGCGAGTCACTTCCTCACCATGACCATTTCCCAATTTCCTCTTGAACCAAGCTTGGTTCATTGAGCGGTTATTTGTTGGTAGGAAAGGCCCCTCCCTGTTCTGGAAATACTTTGAACCCAGCTTTATTATTTCTGTTCTCAACACGTCAGGCAGAATTGCTTTTCTAGTATCCTTGTCGGACTTCAGGAGTCCAGTGTCATGCTGTTCAATCACTTCTGGTATGACAGTTCAAGGCTCTTTGACACCATCTGGTTCACTAGGTTCAGTGTCGTCAGGTTCAATCTCGTCAGGTAAAATCTCGTCAATAAACTCAACATCACCACCACCATCATCGTCTTCCCCTCCTGTCATGTCCACATTCTCTGTGGCAGCCTTACTCTTAATCCAACAGGCTTGGATTTATCTGACTTGACTTCCTCCTCGGCTTGTGACGCATCTATACTTGATCCACCTTCAGATTCTAACAAACTTGTAGCAGGTGCAGGCGACTCCATGGAACGTGTCAAACTACTTGTTTCGGGCTTTTCAAAGAAGGGCCTGAAGAACTTGCTCGACTTCTTGGCTTCCTCCGCCTCCAACTTTCGTCTCTTCCATCCTTCAGCTCCACTTTTCTTCTTCGTGAAGAAACGTTTCATGGTCTTCTTACACAATGCTCTGAAATAAGGCCATTCTAGTGCTTCTCACGCATGATAATCAAAGACAAATCATACATCTGAAGAAAATTCTTTTTTCACTATCCGGGGATGACTTGTCTGACTTTAACAGAAACTGCTCAGTGGCACCCCGCTTCAATTGGTGCCCTGGGCATGTGCCATACCTGCCATACCTTAGATACGCCACTGGCTAGACTGCTCTTTGCATATGTGAGCCATCAAACTATGCCAGATGATAATCCCATGGCGTTTTGAAGTTAAACCTCAGAAATGTTTTTTCAGATTGTGGTTTTCTTCATGATGCGTTATAACATGAAGCCACAGACAGATAATCACTTTGAGCAGAGAGAGGGCTGAATATCAAAGAAGGTGGGGTGGCTCCATCGATGGTTGAAGCCAAAATTCTACACCAGGTCAGTGAAAAGTTTTCCAGTTGACCAGCCCTTGTTCTCTCACGTTAACAGAAAGGCCAAACATCAGTCTCATCCCTAAGGTGCATTTGTCCTGGGTCAATCTGTAAAATTTCAACTTCAATTGGGAATAATTCCAACCTGATGAGTTCCATAAAGGTTGTAATTCCCAATATATGAACATGCAGCATAGAACATTTAAAGCAGTACAGCACAATATGGGCCCTTCAGCCTGTGATGTTGTGACAATGTTTTAACTTGCTCTAATATCAACCTTTCCCTTACACATAGCCCTCAATTTTTCTTTCATATATGTGCATATCTAGGAGTCTCTTAAATGTCCTTAATTTATCTGCCTCTATCACTGCACTGCCAGTGAAGGAGGTAGAGCCAGGTACAATAGGGTATTTTAAGAGACTCTTAGATAGTAGATGGAGCTTAGAAAAATAGAGGGCTAGGCAGTAGGGAAATTCTAGGCAGTTTCTGGAGTAGGTTACATGGTCAGCACAACATTATGGGCCAAAGGGCCTGTAATGTGCTGTAGATTTCTAAATTTTTATGTCTATGTTATGACTGCATGTACCATGCACTCAGCACTCTGTGTGTGTGTGTGTGTGTGTGTGTGTGTGTGTGTGTGCGCGCGCGCGCGCGCGGGAGTGGGGGGACCTATCTCTGACATCCCCCTTAATACTTTCCTCCAGTCACCTTAAAATTATGCCCTGTTGTATTAGCCAATTCCAACCTAGGAAAAGTTTTTGGCTGTTCACTCTATCATGCCTCTTATTCATCTTGTACAACTTAATTAAGTCACCTCACCTTCCTTCACTCCAAGGAGAAAAGGCCTAGCTCACTCAACCCAATCCCCTGATCCTCTGAGGAGATGCTCTTTGACCCAGGCAGCATCCTGCTCTGAAGCTTCCACATTCTTTCTGTATTGAGGAGACCCACAAAATATTCCACAATTTTCGGAAGGCATTTGATAAGGTGACACACATGAGGCTGCTTAACAAGATAAGATCCAATGGCATTACAAGAAAGATACTGGTATGGATAGAGGAATGACTGACAGGCAGGAGGCAGTGAGTGGGAATAAAGGGGGCCTTTTCTGGTTAGTTGCCAGTGATGTGGTGTTCCTCAGGGGTCAATATTAGGACTGCTACTTTTCACATTGTTTGTCAGTGATTTGGATAATAGGACTGATAGCTTTGTGGCAAAGTTTGCAGATGATACAAAGATAGGTAAAGGTAGGTAGTGCTGAGGAAGCAATGCGATTGCAGCAGGACTCAGACAAATTGGAAGAATGGGCAAAAAAAAGTGGCTGATGAAATACTGTATCGGGAAATGTATGATAATGCATTTTGGTAAAAGGAACAATAGTGTAGACTATTAGCTAAATGGGGAGAACGTTCAGACATCAGGGGTGTAGAACGTCTTAGGAGTCCTCGTGCAGGACTCCCAGAAGGTTAATTTACAGATTGAGTCTGTGGTAAAGAAGGAAAATGCAATGTTGGCATTTGGAGGGAGTCCAGAGGAAGTTCATGAGGATTATTCTAGAAACGAATGGGTTAACATATGAGGAGCGTTTGGCAGCTTTGGGCCTGTACTTGCTCATATTTAGAAGAATGCTGGGGGATCTCTTTGAAACCTACTGAACGTTGAAAGGACTAGATAGAGTGGATGTGGAGAGGATGTTTTCTATGTTGGGGGTATACAGAACTAAAGGGCACGCCTTCAAAATTGAGGGGGAACCTTTTAGAACAGAGATAAGGAGGATTTTTTTTTTGCCAGAGAGTAGTGAATCCGTGGAATGCTCTGCCATAGACTGTGGTGGAGGCCAAGTCCATAGATATATTTATGCTGGGAGTTAATAGTTTCTTTTGCTCAGGGCATCAAAGGATATGGCAAGAAGGCAGGTGTAAGGCGTTGAGTTAGAGTCCAGAATCAACCATGATGAATGGCAGAGCAGATGTGATGGGCTGAATGGCCTAATTCTGCTCTCATGTCTTATGGTCATATGATTTAAGTGTGATCTAACCAGAGTTTTATAGAGCTGCAGAGTTACTTTGCAGTTATTGAACTCAATCCCCCAACCAATGAAGATCAACACAATATAACTACCCTATCAACATGTGTGTCACCTTTGAGGGATCTGTGGACATGGACCCCAAGACCCCTCTGTTCCTTCACACTGCTAAGAATCTTGCCATTCACTGTGGACTCCACCTCCAGTCTTCCAAATTGCCGTTTCTCAGCCCATCTCTGCACCCTCTATCCTGTTGTAACCTATGACAACCTTTCACATTATCCACAACACCTTAAACATTCATGTCATGTCCAAACTTACTAAGCCAGCCCTCTACTTCCTCATGCAAATCATTTATAAAAATCAGAAAGAGCAGGAATCCCAGAACAGATCCTTGCAGAACGCTGGTAGTCACTGGCCTCCAGGCAGAACCTGCTCCATCTACTTTCATCTTCTGCCGTCTGTGGGCAAGTCATTTCAAATCCATGTAGTCAAGTCCCGAAGAATCCAAAGCCACATGACTTTCTGGATGAACTTACCATGGTGAATCTTGTCAAACATCTTATCAAAGGCTATATATTTTGGATTTCTATATACCGAAACTCTATCTTTATCAGTTTGTTTTGTCACCTCCTTAAAAAACTCAATTTGGTCTGTGAGGCATGATCTGCTTTTCACAAAGCCACACTACCCCTAACAACACTACTCCAAGTGTTTGTAAGTTACTGGCATCAAATTCCTAGGATCATCCCTATTACCTTTCTTGAATAAAGATGCAACATTTGCCATCTCCAAGCCTCAGGTACCACTCATGTGGCCAGGGAGGACACAAAGATCACTGTCAATGCTCCAGCAATTGCTTCCCTCACTTCCTGCAGTAACTTGGGATATATCTCCTCTGGTTCCAAGTATGATTTCTTCTTCCTCTTGACAGAAAGATCCACTTCTCTTGTCATTCATGGTTCCTTCACCCTACCATCTTTTCCTTGTCTCAGTAGGTCAGACCTATTCAGAAACCCATGCAAGTGCTCCCTAAACACCCCTCACATTTCGGTTATGTATTTCCCTGAGAACATTTGTTCCCAGTTTACACTTCCAAGTTCCTAACTCTTTCCATAGTTATTAATTCAACCCCAGTTAAATACTTGCCCACATCATCTGCTCTTATTCTTATTCATGGCTATGCTAAAGGACAGGGAGTTGTGGTCACTATCCCCAGAATAATCACCCAAGAAGAGGTCCGTGGCCTGACTAGGTTCAGTGTCTAGTACCAAATTCATACTGTTACGTACCCCGTAACTGGATTGCCAAACCAGCAGAAATGGATCACTCAGTTGGAGTCTGGATTACTAGAACTAAGAAAGTTTTATTAAAGAAACAAGCAACACAGTACTCTAATCAAAAGGATAATAAATGCAACAGTTCAGCAATGATAAACACACATGTACACAGAATTAAGATAACAGGATCAATCAAGCTGTGTCGTTGTCTAGGGGTAAATGACCAGTTTCAAAGTGACGCAAAGTTCGGTTCAATTTAGTTCAGTTCAGTTCACAGTAATCGCTGCCGTGGGAGATGGACAGTGGGGGGAAGGAGAGAGAGAGAGCAAAACGAATGAATATTCAAACAGCTTCCACACAGACCTTCGATATTCTTCGCAGTCAGCTTTCGTGCGAGCCCTTTGTGATGTCATTTGAGGTCACCAACCGTGACCCCTCCATTTCCAGATACGATCGTTTCTGTGCGGTGAACCTGGCACCCAGGCAAGGGTGGACACACACTAGGTTCCCGCCGATCGTGCCTTTCCACCCTATACGTCTATGGCTTGATCCCGCGACCAGCCATCCAAAACTTCCCACCGACTTGTGGGAGATGCACCGCTTCCAGGGTCTCGTTACCTCGGGGTGTCGTGTGTGTCTTGCCTTAGCGAACCTGTCCCTTTTTATCCCCCTGCTGGGGTATCGCCTGTCCATCACTTTAAACAGTTCAGGGTTCAAAGGGGGAGCCGATCTTGACAGCTCTCCTTCCGTTAAACTCTCCCGTCCCTTCATTAACATCTCCAAATGCTGATCCATTGTTTTCCTTATCTCTCTTTCTCCTGAAGACAGGTGGCAGACCAACTGCTGATCCCACTGGTGCCAGCACAGGCCAGCTAACATCTTAAACTATGTGTATTCTCGTCACAATACAGACACATCTAACAAATCTGCCCCACCTTAACTTCTGGCACTAAGGATGTTGAAATCTTTAATAATGGAAATTGAAGTCAACCGTGACAACAAACCTGTCATATTTGCAACTTTATAAAATTTGCCTACTTATCTGCTCCTCAGTGCCCCAGTGGCTATTGGGGATCCTATAGAACACTTCTAATAAAGTGATTGTTCCCTTCCTGTTTCTGATTTCAACCCACACTGATTCAGTAGAAAATCCCTCCATGACGTCCTCTCTTTCTGTAGCTGGGATACTATCTCTGATTAGCAATTGTGACAGCTCTTTAAATTACTTATGTGTTTTCTTAATTTTTTTCTGGTTGTTGAGAAGCTGTTAAATTTGCACCATAAATACAATAAATGCTCAGGCATTTTTCGTAACTTTCACATTAAGGGCCCTGTAAATGTAATTGGTAATCCTCATGCCACTTGCTTAGGAACAAATCAATGAAACTCGGGTATTTTTGTGGGTTGGAATTTTTTTAACAAGATTTATTGTACATTTAATACATTTAATTTAAAATCTTTTCTCAGTCCAATTTTCAACAAAATTAAGAGTAGGAGTTAACATTTGTGAACATTGATCTTTCATCAGAAGAGGAAATTACAGGCAGGGAAAAGAAAGAATAAAGCAAGGAATTGCTCTTTCCCTTTATTTTTTTTCCTGTTTCTGTCTTTTACTTTCATTATTCTTCCTTCTGTCTTTGATCAAGGCAATTGGCCATTGATTCCAGTTAAGTGTGATATCTCTGAAACAGTGTCCATGCAATTTATGGATGGATTTAGGTGATTTCTATATTTTTAAGTATTAATTGCAAGCTTTTGAAAATCTTTCTCAACTCAGATGTCACCTCATTCACCTCTTCTGAATTCCCCTGTTTTACCCATTTCAGACTCAGCTCCAGAAAGTCCCTTACCTTTCTAATGTATATAAAGAATACTTTATTCTTTACTGGTAAGAAATACCTGCGGTAATATTTGCAGGGTGCAGGTGCTTCACAACAAAGGTTGATGCTAGCCTACCAGAAATGTTCTTGTACGTACATGACAATATTAAGTCCTATAATTGCATAACTGATTTGTGTGCTGCACGCATGCCCCAGATCCAACTCTGCACTTAAATGCACTATTATCTCTCACAGCTTTCCATTCCAACCGCTGAGCAGAAATTCTCCCACCTCTCCGTGACCCTTGACTTGTATACCAACAAAAGCAGCAAGTGGCAAAACTGGGCTGAAACTTCTGTGTTTCAGCCTTATTCCCCTCTGCCCACCACCTTATTCTGGGTTCTTTCCCCTTCCTTTCCGGTCCTGATGAAGGGGCTCAACCCGAAACATCGATTCTTTATTCCTTTCCATTGATGTTGCCTGACCTGCTGAGTTCCTCCAGCATATTTTGTGTTACTCTGGATTTCCAACATCTGCAGAAAGTCTTGTGTTTATAAAGCATTTTGTGTAATTTGCCCAATCACGCGATTAGGTGAAAGATTTTCAAACACTGTGTAAAACCCCGGTTAACAATTGTGGTTCTTACAAATGTCCAGGGAAGTCATCTCCACCTCGTTGGCTCTCAATTCTGCAGCAAGTTGTACCTCATTGGCTGTTGGGGGTTTCGGAATGTCATAATATTATGCAAGGTATTATACTGCAAGTGCTTTTTTATTTAAGATGCTTACAGTGTATTCAGGATGTCTTAAAAGTCAAAATTAAACAAGTTCATAAAATTGTAATGATATGAAGTTATGCAATTATAAACAGCAGGATGAAATGTTACTCTTCCACTATAGATATGGCTCTGTTTATGTGCTAAATGATAAAAGATGCATTACTTGCTTGATATGAACATTGCCATGGGAGAGAAACCAGTGCATGTAGATATTTAATAAATTGGAGTGATTTCAAGTTTGTAATCTCATTTGAATTCAGATGACTGTTATAGACTCATTCAAATTAAAATGTCATCTAAGTCCCTGGATTCAATAATTCCTTTATAATAACTGTCGGTTATTCATTACAACCTAATCGTCTACCTTATGACTTCTTATGAATTTTTGAAAGAGTTCACCCACAAGATGCAAGGTATAAATTATGTTCCTACTCAAAGCATACTGCATAATGGAAAATTCGAACTGATAAATTGTATTTCACAAACAAGTTTTTACTTTGGCTAAATGGGTACAGATTTACAAATTGGCAAAGTTTTTTATAAAACCATTCTGTAATATCAAGTTGTAATGTTCTTTGAGAACTATTTTTGTTTTAATTGTTAACTTGAAACATGTTGACAGGATGCAGAAACTCAAAAACTTTCTCAATGGTGGCAGCTATGCTAAAATGGAAGTCACACCTACAATTTAAAAATGAAAGCTGTGAAAGGAACATCAGATAAAGAATAAAATAGAAGCATCGAAAACCTACAGCAGAATACAGGCCCTTTGGCCCACGATGCTGTGCCAAACATGTACTTTAGAAATTACCTAGGGTTACCCATAGCCCTCTATACTTCTAAGCTCCTTGTACCTATCCAGGAGTCTCTTAAAAGACCGTATTGTATCCACCACCGTCACTGGCAGCCCATTCCACGCACTCACCCCTCTCTGCGTAATTAAAAATAAAACTTACCCCTGACATCTCCTCCTACTTCCAAGCACCTTAAAACTGTGCCCACTCGTGCTAGCCATTTCAGCCCTGGGAGAAAACCTCTGACTATCTACACGATCAATGCCTCTCATCATCTTGTACATCTATATGCAAAAATGCAAATATAGAACATAGAATAGTACAGCACAGTACAGGCCCTTTGGCCCACAATGTTGTGCCGACCCTTAAACTCTGCCTCCCATATAACCCCCCACCTTAAATTCCTCCATATACCTGTCTAGTAGTCTCTTAAATTTCACTAGTGTATCTGCCTCCACCACTGACTCAGGGAGTACATTCCACACACCAAACACTCGCTAAGTAAAAAACCTTCGTCTAATATCCCCCTTGAATTTCCCACCCCTTACCTTAAAGCCGTGTCCTCTTGTATTGAGCAGTGGTACCCTGGGGAAGAGGCGCTGGCTGTCCACTCTATCTATTCCTCTTAATATCTTGTATACCTCTATCATGACTCCTCTCATCCTCCTTCTCTCCAAAGAGTAAAGCCCTAGCTCCCTTAATCTCTGATCTTAATGCATACTCTCTAAACCAGGCAGCATCCTGGTAAATCTCTTCTGAACCCTTTCCAATGCTTCCACATCCTTCCTATAGTGAGGCGACCAGAACTGGACACAGATATATATTACAGAAACGTCTGGAAGTCCTACTAGCCTATTTATCCTATGCCTCTCAATTGCTGAACCTTCTCTACCTAATCCAGTGATTTCCTTGGAATCACAGGCCAATTTAAGGGTACAGGGTGAAATCTTTGAAATTTCTTTGATTAAGGAGCATCAAAGATCCAAAATATTAACTGTTTCTTTCTCCACAGGTGCTGCCTGACGTGCTGGGTGTTTCCAGCATTTGCAGTCTTTTACTTTTCAAATCTTTTAAACTCAGTCAGAAGTATGTTCTGCTTCAGTGGTTTTACTGAGAGATTTTCAAATTTTACCCTGCTCTGCAGTTCAACCTTTTCTGTATCCTTGGCCTTGCCCTTGCTCTTGGCACTTTTGACTGGGATTCACAAATGACATTTTCTTTAAATTACATATCCTTTAATATCCTTTATATGAGAAACTTTTTATTTTGACAGTGTCAAAGTTTCAGGTCATTGACCTGAAATATTTATTCTGTCTCTCTATATTTGCTGCCTAGCATGCCCAGATTTTCTGACATTTTCTAATTTTGTTTTTGACTTCCAGTATCTGCAAATGTTTACTTTAATTCATTTTATTTTTAAAAGTCTGATTCATAGCAGTTCCCACACATTGCTGCTTCTCTCTGCTTCTCCAGTTTTTGTTTTTTTCTCCCACTCCTGACTCTTTTTTTCCAAAAAGTCAAAGTTCAAAGTAAATTTCATTATTGAAGTACCTATACATCTCCATATACAACCCTGAGATCCATTTTCTTGTGTGCATACTCAACAAACTTATAGAATAATAACTATAACAGAATCAATGAAAGACTTCCCAACTAGGTTGTTCAACCAGTGTGCAGAAGGCAACAAACTGGGCAATTGCAAAAAGAAGAAACAATAATATAAATCAACAATAAATATCGAAAACGTGAGGTGAAGAGTCCTTGAAAGTGAGTCCATTGGTTGTGGGAACATTTCAATCACGGGGCATGAGAAGTTGAATGAAGTTATCCCCTTTGGTTCAAGAGCCTGTTGGTTGAGGGGTAATAACTGTTCCTGAACCTGGTGGTGTGAGTCCTGAGTCTCTTGTACCACCTTCCTGATGGCAGCAGTGAGAAGAGAGCATGTCCTGGATGGTGGGGTGCGTAATGATGTATGACAACATTTCATTTAGACGTGCTCAATGCTTTGGAGGGTTTACCCGTGATGGACTGGGCTTTATCCACTACTTTTTGTAGGATTTTCCGTTCAAGGGCGTTGCCATTTCCGTACCAGGCTATGGCACTGCTAATCAATATACTCTGCACTGCACATCTATAGCAGTTTCTCAAAGTTTTAGATATCATGCCATATTACTGTAAACTTCTAAGGAAGTAGAGGTGCTGCTATGCTTTCTTCATAATTGCATTTACATGCTGGGCCCAGGGACAGGTCCTCTGAAATAGAAATACCTAGGAATTTAAAGTTGCTAACCCTCTCCACCTCTGATCCCCCGATGAGGACTGGCTCATGGACCTCTGGTTTCCTTCTCCTGAAGTCTATAACCAGTTCCTTTGTCTTGCTGACATTGAATGTGAGGTTGTTTGGACACCACTCAGCTAGATTTTCAATCTATTTCCTACATGCTGATTCATCTCCACCTTTGATTTGGCCTATGTCGGTGGCATCGTCAGCAAACTTGAATATGGCATTGAGGTTGTGCTTAGCCACACAGTCATAAATGTAAAGTGAGTAGAGCAGGGTCCTAAGCATACAGCCTTGTGGTGCACCTGTGTCGATGGAAATCATGGCGATGATGTTGTTACCAATCCGATCTGACTGGAGCCAGCAAATGAGGAAACAAAGGATTTCTTCTTGCATTTCCATATTACAAGGAAAGGAGTGATTTGATCCATGAATGAGACTCATGAAAATGTGACAGAGACTCCCAGTTGGGCATGTTCCCTTCCAGCTGCTTCCTATTTTAACATAAATTTTCCCTGTAAGCTATATCCCTTGCGCCTAATGGCCACTTTATTAGATTTACCTGTACACCTGCTCATTAAGGCAGATATTGAATGTGGCAGCAATTCCATGCATAAATGTACGTAAACGTGGTCAAGAAGTTCAATTGTTGTTCAGACTAAACATCAGAATGGAAGAGAAATGTGATTTAAGTGACTTTGACCGTGGAATGATTGTTGGTGCTAGACGGATACTTTGTGTATCACAGAAACTGCTGATCTCTTGGGATTTTCATGCACAATAGTGTCTAGAGTTTATAGGGAATGGTATAATTAACAAAAACATCCAGTGAGCGGCAGTTCAGTCGGCAAAAGTGCCTTGCTAATGAGCGAGGTTAGAGGGTAATGGCCGGACTGGTTCAAGCTGACAGGAGGGCGATAGTAACTCAAATAACCATGTGTTACAGCGGTGATGTGCAGAAGAGCATCTCTGAATGTAGAATATGTCAGTTGGGCTAACCCCTATTGACATCAATGGATCTGGGGTTGAGAGGGTAAACAGCTTTTAGTTCCTCGGCATCCACATCACCGAGGACCTCATGTGGTCTGTACACACCAGCTGTGTGGTGAGAAAGGCACAACAGCGCCTCTTTCAGCTCAGACAGTTGAGGAAGTTTGGTATGGGCCCCCAAATCCTAAGAACTTTCTACAGGCACACAATTGAGAGCATCCTGACTGACTGCATCACTGGCTGGTATGGGAACTGTACCTCCCTTAATCACAGGAGTTTGCAGAGAGTGGTGTGGACAGCCCAGCACATCTGCAGTTGTGAACTTTCCATGATTCAGGACGTCTACAAAGACAGGCATGAGAAAAAGGCCCGAAGGATCATTGGGAACCTATGTCACCCCAGCCACAATCTATTCCAGCTACTACCATCCGGGAAATCGTATTGCAGCATAAAAGCCAGGACCAACAGGCGCCGGGCCAGCTTCTTCCACCAGGCCATCAGACAGATCAACTCACGCTGATTTGAGTGTACTTCTATGTTACATTGACTGTTCTATTTGTTATAAATTATAAACTACTATGATTTCACGTTGTACATTTAGGAGGAGGTGTAACGTAAAGATTTTTACTCCTTGTCTATGTGAAGGATGTAAGAAGTAACGTCAATTCAATTCAATTCTTGAAGTGGATCAGCTACAGCAGCAGAAGACCACTGATGTACGGATACATTCAGTGTCCATTTTATTAGATATGTGAGATACTTAAAGTGGCCACTGAGTGTACATTCCCAGTAACTCACTCCAGATTCAATCTTGCTTCCTACAAACTGAAGCCATTTACAGTGGTCAATCGAGATATTTATTTTCTTACTTATTCTTCTCACTCTAGTACTTAAATCCAAGTTCTGGCAGTGAATTATTTGTGGAGAATAGTGCCTGTCAGGACTTTCTGCAGAGCTTGAGATTGTAGGCATCACACTTAAAAAGCAAACGGCTCCTGTTGGGACTTCATGGAGATCTTGAGATCTTGAGATCATGGGGGCAGTTACTTGAGAAGAGTAGAGCAAGATTTAAAAAGTGAGTGGTGCCTGTTGGGACTTTCCATGGAGCTTGAGATTATTTGAGTTATTAGACACTTGACAAGGGCCAATAAAAAAGATGTTGGGTTTAAGCGAAGTGGCTATTGTGGCTATCTTAGAGTAAAATCTGAGGGTGTTGCTTAAGAGGTGGAGGCTAGATTGAGATTTCTGTCATGTTGCTCTTTCTTTATTATTGACTAACAACAGTAGTGAGAATCGATTCTAGGTTAGTGGTGTGTTCCTCATGTAAGATGTGGAAGATCAGGGAAACCTCCAGTTTCCCTGATTGCCACATCTGCTTGAAGTTCATTTGGTTGCTGCCCCAGTTAGAAAACTGGAGCTGGATAATTGAAAGCTTATTCAGGAGAATGAGGAGGTGATAGATAGGAGCTACGGGGAGGAAGTCACACCTAAATTGCAAGGAGCAAATAGCTGGGTGACTGTCAGCAGGGGGAAAGGGAATTGGCAAATAGTACAGAGTACCCCTTGTGACTGTTACCCTCTACAAATATACCCCTTTGGACACTGTTGGGAAGACTGCAGGGTATAGGTCTCTGATACTGAGTCAGGCTTTCTGGCTCAGAAGGGAAGGGGGAAGAATAGGAGAGCAGTATTGAAAGGGGATTCAAATGTTAGAGGAACAGACAGGGGATTTTGTGGACATGGAAAAGACTTGTGGGTGGTTTGTTGTCTCCCAGATGCTAGGGTCAGAGTAATCTCAGATGAGGTCCACTGCATTCTTAAAGGAAAGGGTGAGCAGCCAGAACTCAGGCTATGTATGGTTCCCAACAATATTGGTAGGGAAAGGGATTAGGTCTTGAAGAGAGATTATAGGGAGCTAGGGAGAAAGTTGAATGTCAGGACCTCAAGGGTGATGATGTCTGAGTTGCTGCCTGTGTCACGTGCAAGGGAGGGTAAGAATGCATGGCTGAAGAATTGGCACAAGGGGTAGGACTTCAGATTTGTGGATCATTAGGATCACTTTTGGGGACTTAGACAAAAGGGAGCAGTTCCACCTAAATGTGAGGGGGATCAATATCCTTGTGAGCATGTTTACTAGAGCTGCTGAAGAGGATTCAGACTACGTTGGTAGGGGGTTGGAAACTGGAGTAACAGGGCAGAAGATGGAGCAGATGGTGTAAAGGTAGATACAGCATGTGGATAATCAGTGGATAGGGGATCATAGCCAATATGTCAATATCTCCTTTTGACCCTAGCCACCATTGATGCCACCTTCAAGGAATTATGGATCTGCATTGCTAGATCCCTCAGTACTCAACCTTTCACTACCCTTTTTTGTCCTGCCTAAGTGCAACAGCTCATTTTCTTTTGCTATTTTTAGCCCTTTTCCCCAGCTAGTGCAGATTTCTCTCTCCACAGATGCTACCTAAATTGCTGAGTGTTTCCAGCATTCCTTATTTTTGTTTCAGAGATCAGTACAGTGGATTCTGGTTAATTAGGCCATCAATTAATTGGGGCAGCCACTTACTTGGGTCAACTTTGAAAGAACAAAAGCAAATCAAGAAAATAGCCGAGATTCCCTTTGTTCCATACTATGCTGCTGAAATGGAATGTGAGGCTGTTGCTGAACAGTTTCTAACTAGGGTCAGTCACGGGCACAAAAATGTGGCAATTGGGCTGAGAAGTGGCAGATGGACTACAACCCAGGTAAGTGTGAAGTGGTTCATTTTGGAAGGTCAAATTTGAAGACAGAATATAATATTAATGGTAAGACTCTTGGCAGTGTGGAGGATCAGAGGGATCTTGGGGTCTGAGTCCATAGGACACTCAAAGCTGCTGCGCAGGTTGACAGTGTTGTCAAGAAGGCATTCGGTGCATTGACCTTCATCAACTGTGGGACTGAGGTTAAGAGCTGATAGGTAATGTTACAGCTATATAGGACCCTGGTCAGACCCCACTTGGAGTACTGTGCTCCGTTCTGGTCACCTCCCTATAGGAAGGATGTGGAAACTATAGAAAGTGTATGGAGGAGATTTACAAGGATGTTGCCTGGATTGGGGAGCATGCCTTATGAGAATAGGTTGAGTGAACTCGGTCTTTTCTCCTTGGAGTGACGGAGGATGAGAGGTGACCTGATAGAGGTGTACAAGATAATGAGAGGCATTGATGGTGTGGATAGACAGAGGCTTTTCCCCAGGGCTGAAATGGCTAGTGCAAGAGCGCACAGTTTTAAGGTGCTTGGAAGTAGGTACAGAAGAGATGTCAGGGGTAAGTTTTTTTACACAGAGAGTGGTGAGTGCGTGGAATGGGCTGCCGGTGACAGTGGTGGAGGCGGATACGATAGGATCTTTTAAGAGACTCCTGGATAGGTACCTGGAGCTTAGAAGAATAGAGGGTTATGGTTAATCCTAGGTAATTTCTAGAGTAAGTACATGTTCGGCACAGCATTGTGGGCTGAAGGGCCTGTATTGTGCTGTAGGTTTTCTATGTTTCGAACTAGTGATGAGCAAAGATCTTTGTGGCTTTTGAGTTCTGGTTTAATTGATGAGTTGGGTATCACCAATATAAGACGACACAATGCATGTGAATCAGGAGACAAAGTGGTTTATTTGCGAGACTGAACACTTAAAAGATTGACTCTTCAAGATTTTCTACAGCCTGTTTCAGTTAGTTATTCTTACAAAGCAGGAATACCAAATGACTGCGACTCTGCTGTCCAATGGGATCACAGTCTATCAATAAAGTATATGTCCATGCATATAGATATGCCAGAGGGGAAAATAGGATTTTGTGCTGCTGACAGTGAAGGGATTGGTGCCAGATATAGTAATGAAGTTGCTGTTGGTGAGGGGGAAGAGAACACATTGTAAACATAGCATTTTTCCTCTGAGGCAAGTTGCTTGCTACTATCATAATGGGAGATTTGCAGTCATCACAAGCACCTTCTAAAATGGTAACCCTGTGAACACTGCTTCTGAAGAAAGACTGGTATTTTGAAACAATGCAAATTTTCCTCCTTCAGTCTGCCTCTGAACTGTTGGTGTTTTTTTAACATTTGGTATCACATTGAGAGCACAGAGAAAATACAAGGCTTTCTAACCCTGTCATTGCATTGCTTTTCATCTTGCACAACTGACAGATTTTTCTCTTTCTACTCGCATTGATACATAACAAATATGCATTTCTAAATTTGCTTTAACTTGCCCTTTAGGTAGCAGAGAGCGGGACAGAGTGAGGAATTTCAAATTCCTGGGTGTCAAGATCTCTGAGGATCTAACCTGGTCCCAACATATCGATGCAGCTATAAAGAAAGCAAGACAGCAGCTATATTTCTGTAATTTGAGGAGATTTGTTTTGTTACCTAAAACACTCAAACTTCTACAGGTGTACTGAGGTGAGCATTCTGACAGGCTCTCTCACTGTCTGGTGTGGGCGTGGGGGAGGGCTGCTGCACAGGATCGAAAGGAGCTCCCTCTTGGGTACTGGCCTCTGTAGTATCCCAAGGCATCTTCAGGGAGTGGTACTCAGAAAGGCAGTGTCCATCATTAAGGACCCCGATCACCCAGGACATGCCCTCCTCTCATTGTTACTGTCAGGAAAGAGGTACAGAAGCCTGAAGGCACCCCCTCAGCGATACAGGAACAGCTTCTTCCCCTCTGCCCTCCGATTCCTAAATGGACATTGAACCCATGAACACTACTTCACTTTTTTTATAGTATTTCTATATTTGCACTATCTTTAATTTAACTATTTAATTTACATGTATATACTTACTACTTATTTTACTGTCTCATCATGTATTGCATTGTACTGCTGCCACTGTTAAAAAAAAATCAGGCCATATGCCAGTGATATTAAACCTGGTTCTTATACTGATTCCATTTGTAACATCTGTTTGGAAAAACAATTTTCTGTTGATTTACCTACTGACAATTTTATATTCTCTAGTTCTGAACACTCCAAGTTTCTGTTTATCCTAACAAAGCCTATAAAACAAAGACCTCTTACTATGTCACCCTTAATTTGTTGAGACATAAGTCTTGCCTTCACTACTAAGCGGGTGAGAAGGGCTCTGGGGAAACTCAGACATGGCAAAGTGTTGGGACCAGGCGGTGTGAACCCCAAGACCCTGAAGGAGTGTGCTGAGTAGCTGTGTGAAGTTCTCCAGCATATTTTCAATTTGAGTCTCAGCCTGGAAGAGGTCCTGGCTCTGTGGAAAACATCATGTGTGGTCCCAGTATCCAAGAAGGGCCAACCAAAAGTCTTAAATGACTACTGTTCTGTGGCCCTAACCTCACACATCATAAAGACCCTAGAGAGGCTGGTCCTGACTCACCTTCAACCCCTGGTCAGATCAGCTCTCCATCCCCTGCAAATTGCCTACCAAGAGCACACTGGAGTCAATGATGCTGTCATCTACCTGCTGAACAGAGCCTACTCCCATTTGGATAAGCAGGGCAGCACTGTGAGGATCATGTTTTTTGATTTCTCAAGTGTTTTCAATACCACACAGCCCTCAAAGCTCCATTCACTGCAGGTTGGCACTTCATTTGTATCCTGGATAATGGATTACCTGACTGGCAGACCACAGTATGTGTGGCTTCAGAGCTGTGTGTCAGACATGGCTATAAGCAGCACTAGGGCTCCCACAGGGACTGTGTTGTTTCCCTTACTGTTTACTCTGTATACCTCAGACTTTAGATACAACACTGAGTCATGTCATCTGCAGAAATTCTCTGATGATTCAGCAATGGTTAGGTGTATAAAGGGAGGACAGGGGGATGAATACAGGACCCTGGTGGAGGACTTTGTCAAATGAAGCAAGTTGAATCATCTGCAGCTCAACATCAGTAAGACAACGGAGGACAAGTGATGGACTTTAGGAAGACTAAGCCTGCACTGCTCCCTGTTACTGTTGATGGTGAGGACGTGGATGTGGTGAGGACCTACAAGTACCTGGGGGTGCACCTGGATGACAGACTTGAGTGGAGCACCAACACAGAGGCTGTGTACAAGAAGGGCCAGAGTCGCCTCTACTTCCTGAGGAGACTGAGGTCCTTTAGAGTATGCAGGCTTCTCCTTCACATGTTCCACCAGTCTGTTGTCTCCAGTACAATCTTCTACGTGGTGTTGCGCTGGGGGAATGGCATCAACACTGGTGATGTCAACAGGCTCAGTAAACTGGTTAGAAAGGATGGCTCTGTTGTAGGAATCAAACTGGACACACTGGAAGTTGTGGTAGAACAAAGGACCCTCTGGAAAATCCTGGCAATTCTGGACAGTGCTTCTCGCCCTCTGCATGCCACCTTGGCTGAACAGAGGAGCAATTTTAGTAATAGACTAAGACAACTGTGCTGCTCCAAAGAGCGCTATATGAGGTCATTCTTACCCTCGGCCATTAGGCTCTATAATGAGCCAACCTATAGCCAGGGAAGTGGTGACCCCCTCCTGTCAGACTGTTTGAGCTAACTTATTTTTTATTCTTTCTATTAGTAGCTATCTATTTATTTATCTATCATAAGTTTTACAAATCTCTTAATTAACACAAAATCTGTATCACAATTCTTGAACAGCATTCCAAAACTTGCACTTTCTTTACTAAGATTGGTGCCCAACTTGTTCATAATACTCCAGCTGAGGCCAAGCCATTGTCTCATGCAGGTTTTGGTATAACTCCCTGATTCTTGCACTATATTTAGAAAACTTCTGGTACTTTATCAACTGAAGAGCAAAATAAAATTGCAGATGCTGGAAACCTGACATTAAATTAAAAAATGCTGGAAGCACTTAGTAGGTGGGGTGAAGTGCAGCCAGAACTAATCAGCTTCTCACTAATCAAACTCCTGGCACTTGAAAGGAAGATTAATGGACATACACTGTCAAAATGAAAACATCTGCGGAAAAGTTGCAGGTTTGTCCATAAGTGCTGCCAACCTTGTTTTTCATACAGGCAGATCCAGGTTATGACAGGGTTCCATTCCTGAGAACTGTTCTTAATGTAAGCTGTTTGTAGATTGGAAATGAACAGAAACAGTGCGTGGGAGAGGATCACAGAGCTGTGATGGTAGGATGAGAAACTGCGGGAGGAGTGGCCACTGGTCGGCCTCACTGACTCCGTGACGGAATGAGTCTGCTCAGTGGGTCCAGCTCTTCCTGGCTTGACCCAGCCCCCAATTCTTGCTCCTTGAGAGAGGGGTGGGGTAGGAGGGTTGGGGACTGTAGGTACATGGAAATGCCCTGCTCCCACCCAGCAGTAGATGGTTGCAGCCCTGACCAGCTGGTTAACCCATCTGCATCTATCTACTAGTCTTCCAATACTTGTGTGTATGCATGGGATGTTTGTAGATTTGGGGTTCCAAATCCAGGGAGGACTTGTGCTTGGATGTTGACAATGAAAGTCTTCGTCTGTCTTTCAGATTCCAGTGTTATGATTGGTTAGAACCAAGAACTTTGTGAATTTTGACTCTCCTCTTATGTCTGTCCCTGCTACTGAAAAGCCAAGGGGAAATAATCTACTGAATGGGATTTTAATCAAAGCACTCCTCGTTTAAACAGTATTTTTTAGCTACCAGGTGGGATGGATTTGTGAGGACCTTGACCTGATGATGAGTTTCAGAACTAGGATAGGAATTTCAGGAGAAGAAATAGGCTCTTCGAGATTGAGACAAGAAAGTGCCTCTTCTGATGTTTGCTGCAGAATGCTGTACATTCTGCCATTTGGTATATTCAAGGTCCAGAGAGAGACTTTCTTTTGGACAAATATAATGTGGACCAGATGGAGAAATGTACTTGAGGCCAAGACTCTGATGCACTGTAATCCTGCTCAATAGTAGAGGAGGCTTCAAGGTTCATTATGGCTCATTCCTGGTTCTTTTTGTCTTCATCTTCCAAAGGTGGTCCGTTAGAATGCGTAGCAATACATTTCTTTACTTAGGTGGATGATTTTTTTTTAAATGAGTAAAGTATTTTCTCTTGTTATGTCAATGCTTCTGAAAGCAATATATCGTACATGTACATTTAAAGTTTGTGCATTCTTCTTTTGAAAAGAACAGGTCTTGTTGGTAGTGAGTCATAATTTGAATTAGAAAATAAGCTAGAGGCACCATTGCATGATGGGAATCATTGAAAAGAACAAATCGCATTGGAAGTGAGTTCTATATAAGCCAATAAAAAGAAGGGAGATGCCAGCGGAGTGGCCATTGTTGGAGTGGGCCAAGGTTAGAGTGGGAGGCTTTGATTCAACAGTCTTGAGCGAGAAGAGGCTTGGACAAGCACAGGTTCTAAGTAAGTTTCCAGTTAATTTTTAAATTTTTTTTTAACATAGCTAATGCACTGAGAATGGGTCCAGAGTTTGAGGTATATTCTTTGTGTGAGAGGTGGGAACTCAGGGAGACTGGCAGTCTCCCTGGTTGCACTTCATGCAGATGTAGCTTTGAGCTGCAGCTGCTTAGATACCATGTTGAGGAAATGGACCTGCAGCTCGAAGACCTTCTGCTCATATGGGAGAATGAGAAGTTGATAGATAGGAATTACAGGGAGGTAGTCACCCCTAAGTTATTGGAGGCAGGTATGTGGGTGTCTGTCAGAAGAGGGAAAGGGAATAGGCAGCCACTGCAGAGTACCCCTGTGGATGTTCCCCTCAATGACAAGAATAATACATTGGATACTGTTGAGAAAGTCAGCCTACCAGTGGGAAGGGACAATGGTCAGATCTCTGGCACTGACTCTGACTCTCTGGCTTGGAAGGGAAGAGGAGTGCAGTAGGGAAAGGGAATCCATAGTTAGAGGAGCAGTCAGGAGATTCTGTGGATGTGAAAGAGATATCTGGATGTGAAAGAGATATCTGGATGTATATTGCCCCCCCCCAGGTGCTAGGGTCAGGGATGTCTCAGATTGGGTCCATTGTATTCTAAAAGGGAATGGTGAGCTGCCAGAAGTTGTGGTACATATTGGTACCAGTCCCATAGGTAGGAAAAGGGAGATGGCCCCAAAGAGAGAATATAGGGAGCTTGGTAAGAAGCTGAAAAGCAGGACCTCCAGGATAGTAATCTTTGGACAGCTGCCTGTGCAAGAATAGGGTAAGAATAGGGTGATTCGGCAGATGAACATGGAGCTGAGGAAATTGAACAGGTGGCAGGGTTTCAGATTTCTGGATCATTGGGACCTCTTCTAGGGAGGGTATAACCTGTACAAAAGGGATGTGTTACACCTGAACCTGAAGGGGATCAATATCTTCGCAAGTATGTTTCCAAGAGCTGTTGTGGATGATTTAAACTAATTTGGCAGAGGGATGGAAACCATAGGGCTGAGGATGGCGCATTTGGTATACAAGTGATGCAGTATGTAGTGAGACTGAGGAAGGATAGACAGATGAGAGAGCAAAATTGCAGCCACTGGGATGAGTTGAAGTGTAACATTGGGGCAAAAACAAAAAGGGTGATGAATACAGGACTAAAGGTGTTACATTTAAATGTACATAGTACAGTACATGGATTAAGTTAAATGATCTTGTTATGTAGTTAGAGATTGGATGGTATGGCATTGTGGACATCCTGGAGTCATAGCTGAAAGAAGATTATAGTTGGGAGCTTAACATCCAAGGGCACACATTGTATTGAAAGGATAGGGAAGCAGGCAGATGGGGTGGGATAGCTCTGGTTTTTAAAAAAGTGAAATCAAATCCCTAGAAAGAGGTGACATAGGATTGAAAGATATAGACTCCTTATTGGTAGAGTTCAGAAACTACAAGTGTTTTTTTTAAAAAAAGCAACTTGATGAGGATTATATTCAGGCCTCTAAACAATAGCTAGGAAATTACAATGGAAGGTGGGAGGTACAAAAGGCATGTGAAAAGGGCAATGTTATGATAGACCTGGGGGATTTCAACATGCTACCAGATAGGGAAAATCAGGTTGGTGCTGAATCCTAAAAAAGGGAGTTTGTAGGTTGCCTATAAACCGCCTTTGTAGTGCAGTTTGTGGTTGAGCCCACTAGGGAAAAAGCAATTCTGGATTGGGTGCTGTGTAATGAACCAGATTTGATTAAGGAGTTTAAGGTAAAGGAACATTTCAGAGGCAGTGATCATAACATGATAAAATTCACCCTGCGGCTTTAGAGGGAGAAGATAAAATCAGGCATATCAGTATTACAGTGGAGTAAAGCGAAATGGTGGACAAATTTATTAAGTTTTGTGTTGGTGTTTACTGTGGGAGACACTAGCAGTATACCAGAAATTTGAAAGCTGGGGCAGAAATAAGTGTAGTTGCTACTACCAATCAGGTGGCGCCTGGGAAGTTGAAAGTCAGTGTGGTTTCCTTAAGGAGAAATCTTGCCTGACAAATTTGTTGGAATTCTTTGAGGAAATAACAGGCAGAATAGACAAAGGAAAGTCAGTGTATGTTGTTTTCTTAGATTTCCAGAAGGCCCTTGACAAGGTGCTACATATGAGGCTGCTAAACAAGATAGGAGCTTATGGTATTACAGGAAAGGTACTAGCATGGATAGAAGATTGGCTGACTGGCAAGAGGCAAAGAGTGGGAATAAACCTTTTCTGGTTGGCTGCTGGTAGAGGTGTTACACAAACTTTGTGCTGGGACCACTTCTTTTCACTTTGTATGTCAGTGATTTGTATGACGGGTTTGAGGGTTTTGTGGTGGAGGGAGAAGGGAGTCTGCAGAAGGACCTAGACAGATTGGGAGAATGGGTAAAGTGGTAGATGGAATATAGTGTTGAGAAGTGTATGATTGTTCACTTTGGTAGCAGGAAAAAGATGTAGAATATTTTCTGATCAGGGAGAAAATACAAAAATCAGAAATTCAGTGTCTTGGGAATCCATTCTCTAATGGTTAATCACAGGTTGAAGCAGTGGTGAGGAATGCAAATGCAATGTTAGTATTCCTTTTGAGAGGAGTAGAATATAAGAGCAACACTGTAATGCTGTGGCATTATAAGGCACTGGTGAGGTCTCACTTGAAGAATTGTGAGCAGTTTTGGGTGCCTTGTATAAGAAAGGATGTGCTGACATTTTAGAGACTCCAGAGGAAGTTCACAAGAATGATTCAGGGATGAAAGGGTTAACACATGAGCATTTGATGGCTCTAGGCCTATACCTGCTGGAGTTTAGAAGAATTAAGGTCATTTAAATCTATTGAATTCTGAAAGGCAAAGATTAAGTGGATGTGGAGATGATGTTTCACGACCAGAGGACACAGCTTCCGCATTGGGGGATGTCCACTTAGAATGGAGATGAGGAGGAATTTCTTTAGCCAGAGGGCAGTGAATCTCTGTTACTCATTGCCACATATAGCTGTCGAGGCCAAGTCATTGGGATATTTAAAGTGGAAGTTGATAGGTTCTTGATTAGTCAGGGTGCATCAGAGATTACATGGAGAATGTAGGAGAGTAGGGTTGAAAGGGATAATATATCAGCCATAATGAAATGGTGGAGCAGACTCAATGGGCTGAGTGGCCTAATTTTGCTATTATTTCTCTTGGTCTCAGTGATTGTCTTACATTGTTTTCTGTTAGCTGCTGGGGCTTCTTAGGCAGAGCCTTGGGATTCACTTCCACTTTGGTTTTGCAGGTGCTGAAGTGGCTAATGAGGCTTTTTTGGGAGTGCAGACCCTTACGCTGATCTTGCACTGAGTGATCAAGTCAGATGAAGTGGTGTGCTCTTTCACTCTCTTGTATAAGACGTCAGTGTATCCTGATGTTGCATGACCTTAAGATTCCCAATATCATCCCAGATGATGTCAATATCTGACAAAACTTTCACAGCAAAACTCAAATCAGCTAAGCTAATATTTATCCTTTTGGGTAAAGTATAAGCGTCAGAAATCTTGATAAAGATTGAAAATGTTTCAAGAAAGGAACTACTGCCATGAGTTTATAGCAATTATAATTTGACATGTTTTAAAGTAATGTGCTTTTTTTTTTTGCAACTTTTGTAGATGCCTCCCATTCTTTCTTCCAAGTCTTCAAGGATTAATTTTTTTTAGATAGGTTTGCTCTTTATGAAGTGCTGAATGCAAAGGATGATAATGAAAGATGCAGTGATCTTCAAGTACTGCGGAGTAACAATCAAATGATGGATGAAAGTTGTTAAAATGCAACACACTAAAATTATGAAAACAATAAAGAAGGCAGTGAGTGTGTGATGCTGCAGGTTGGAAAGCTAAATTTAGATTAAGATTAAAACAGAAGTAGAAATATTTTGGGTGGCTACGTGTGGTCAGTTTGGCTCAGTTGGCAATACGTGCCTCTATGTTGGGAAGTTATGCCAACAAGCTTTGCTGCAGTAATCCAGTTTCACTTTTCACTGCCGCACAATGCTGCATTTTCAGTGTTGTGGAACTGGATGCTATTCTGTAATAATTAAAGTATGCTGAAGTGGATTTGTGTGAGGAATACTTGTCAGTTTCTACCAGATTATCCTCATGTTGACTGAATGCTATGTTTCAAATGTGGTATGTGTGTTTGGTCTTTGTCTATGTGCTTGCCTAATACAGGTATTACACCCTTAATGTGAATGTTACTATCTGGTCTCCCACTGCAGTGGGAGCTCTCAAAAGAACATGTACTTTAGGAACAAGTACTTCAAGTGAAAGGCCTAATGTGTGGCATATTTTTCTTTGGTTGATGGAAACAGGTACCATGCATCTCTGAGTGATGTGATATCTAGGTCACCGAGGGTAGGATTTATTGTCATTATTGGGAGAGGGGAGGAGACAATCTATCTCCATCGACAAAGAATGCAGTTTTCCCTTACAGTAGCCTTGAGAAAGCTGGTTTCAACTTCCCACAGCAGGGACTTGATAAATTACGAGCCCTTTAATTTATGTTGGGGCAGATATGTTGCAGGGTACATAAGCCAAGCATTTGCAATAGAATATTTCTGTAGTGAATTCAGTCATGCATTGCTTACTAATTGATGTCACTGCTGAGCACACACAAGCTTTTTTTTAATTTGGGGGATGTGGGTGTGACAGGCTGAGCTAACATTTCATTGCCCTTGAAAAGGTGATGGTGATCTGCTGCAGTCGTGAATGTGAAGGTATATATACAATACTGATAAGGAGAGAGTACCAGGATTTTGCTCCAACGATGGTCATTATGCATTGCAACTGTTCAGCAATCTTCCACAGTTTGTGTGGCGTTGTTGCTGACAATGCAAATGGAATCCTAAATGCCTGAGAAATTCTACGTTCCTGGGTGTCTGAGAATCTATCCTGAGCCTAACATATTGACGCAATTACAGAGAAGGCACAACAGCTGCTATATTTCATTAGGAGCTTCAGGAGAATTAATATGTCACCAAAAACACTCTCAAATTTCTACACATATACTATGGAGAGCATTCTAACTTGCTGCACCATCATCTGGTATGGACGGGCCGCTGCACAGGATTGAAAAAAGCTGCAGAAAGTCGTAAACTTGGCCAGCTCCTTCATGGGCACTATCCTCCCCTATATTGAGGCCATCCTCAAAAAACGATGCTTCAAAAGGGTGGCATCAATCATTAAGGACCCCCATTACCCAGGACATGCCCTCTTCTCATTGGTACCATCAAGGAGGAGGTACGGTAGACTGAAGACACACACTCAATGATTCAGAAACAGCTTCTTCCCCTCCACCATCAGATTTCTGAAGGGACAATGAACCCACGAACACTTCCTCAGTATTTTTATCCCTCTCTTTTTGCACTCTTTATTTAATTTACATTTTTATATATGCTTATTGTAATTTATATTTTTTATTATGTATTGCAGTGTACTGCTGCCACAAACATGAAATTTCACAATGTATGTCAGTGATATTAAACCTGCTTCTGATTCTGCCTTTGAAAATTTTCAAGGCAGTGGTATATAGACTAATGATAAGTAAGGCTGTGAAAGGATTCTGAGGGCAGACAGAAACATAGAGTTGAGTTTTCAATCCGACCATCAACATTCTGTTGAATGGTGAATCGGTCTCGAGGAGCCAAGTGGCCTACTCCTGGTTCAAATTTGTATACACATCAAACAGATATTCTCTATCTCTTCATTACAATATGATCTTTAAATTCTTTGAATTGGGCGAATATACTTGCAGCTAATTTATAATTTTAATGAATCATTAATCTCTCAATGGAGCTTTTATTACTTCGATACATTTGGACCCACAGGGGAATCAGCAGGTGGCAGATGGTGGATTTACTGAGTCGGAAAGGAGATGAAGAAGCCCTACAATAACATTAAGAATATCCTTGCTACACTTTGTATGAGGAACATTTAGATTTCCCCTCCAGAATCGTTCCTCATCTATCTGCCTTGCATTTCCTGTCACAGCCAGATTGTTATTTTAGATAATATTTCTTGAAAATAATTTAAAATGGGATGATATTTGCACTACGAGGCAATAAATGAAAAATAAAAGATCAAGAATAGGAAAGGGAATCAAACAGCACAGGAGGACATTTGCACCATCTGGTTCCTTGAAATAATGATCCAACTGTCTGACTCTAGAGCTGCTTTGGACAAGTTTAAGATCATTATTCTCAACCCAGTCAAGATATTGAGCCCACCTTCTAGGCTAGTGCTCAGGGAATGCATGTAACAACTTTCTGATGACGTGTTAATCCGAGAGCCCATGTATTTGCTTGAGTGGGCACTAACATTTCCTTTCTGTTACACTGTTTCAATCAGCATAATTAGCAGATCATCTGTTTGTTATCACTTTGCTCCTTTGGTCATCTTTTTCTGCAGAGAATGGCTGTGGCTTATTCCACACTGTGACGGCAACCACATTTCACTGCTTGCAGGTGATTTTGGATATCCTGAGTTTGTGAAATGTTGGTTTGTTATTCTGTTTTCATCATTCATGTCATTACACCCTCCTGTTGAAACGTTTGCTATTTTGGAAGCTTCTTGATAGTGCAGATTTCATTTTTGCAGTGTTTACAGCTGGAGGAATATGTGAAGCAATCATTATTTTCACATCAATCTCGGTAAATATGTGTCCCAGCACTCAAAGCACAGTAATCGCATCGTCAAGCACCTTTGCACCACCCACCACAAGCGGGATTTCCCGGCGGCCAAACACTTTAATTCTGATTCCCATTCCCTTTCCGACATGTCAGCCCATGGCTTCCTCTTGTGCCAAGATGAGGCCATTCTTACGGTTGAGGAGCAACACCTTGTATTCCATTTGGGTAGCCTCCAGCCTGATGGTATGAATATTGATTTCTTCTTTCTGTAAATAAGTTCTCCCATTCCCCGCTCCTCTGTTTCCCACTCTGTCCTTTTACTTCTTCTCACCTGCCTGTTACTTTCCCCTGGGTCCTCTCCTCCTTTCCTTTTTCCCATGGTCCACTGTCCTCTCCTATCAAAGACCTCCTTCTCCAGCCCTTGAACTTTCCCACCCACCTGGTAATCTTTTCCCTCTTTTTTTCCCCCTCCACCTTTTTTTAAATCAGGTATCTTTCTCCTTCCTTCTCAGTCCTGAAGAAGGGTCTCAGGCCAATGTTGACTATCTATTCATTTCCATAGATGCTGCCTGAGCTGCTATGTTCCTCCAGCATTTTGTGTGTTGCAGTGATCTGATAAGATCTCACACCAGTGTTATAGGTAATAGTGCCTATAACTGAATGACAGTGTTCGTTGGCAGTAGCCAATGCAACACCTATAGCCATCCTGACTACAGAGAACATTTGCTGTCTAATGGTGATTTTTATTTAGAATCCTGAATTTTCCAGTATGTGGACTCCTGCTACAATATTTCCCTTGGAGTATTGTGAGCAAAGCTACATTTATATTACAATATTGGGATATTGATGATGTGTTGAATTATAATTATACCACTCAACATCTGCTAATTAAAATGATAAACTGTTTTCCTTTTCAACCATATGTGGTTAAAATTTCTAAGTTTAAAATAAATTTAGTATTAAATACAAACAGTGCCTATAAAAAATATTCACCCCCCCCCCACAGATGTTTTCATGTTTTATTGTTTTACAATATTGAATCATTTAATTTGGTATTTTTTTGACACCGACCAACCAAAAAAGACTCTTTCATGTCAACGTGAAAACAGATCTCTACAAAGTGATCTAAATTAATTACAAATATAAAACACAAAATGATTGATTGCGTAAGTATTCACCCCCTTTAATATGACACACCAAATCATCACTGGTGCAGCCAATTGGTTTTAGAAGTGACATAATTAGTTAAATGGAGATCACTGTGTGCAGTCAAGGTGTTTCAATTGATTATAGTAAAAATACACCTGTATCTGGAAGGTCCAACTGCTGGAGGGTTAGTATCCTGACAAAAACTACCCCATCAAGACAAAAGAACAGTCCAAGCAACTTCGCAAAAAGGTTATTAAAAAGCACATGCCAAGAGATGGATAGAGGAATATTTCCGAGTCACTGATCATTTCTGCAAAAATAGCAAAGAGAAACCAACTGTTTGAAAAAATAACTCACATGACATCTTGGCTACAGTTTGCCAGAAGGCATGTGAGAGCTTCTGAAGTAGCTGGAAGAAAGTTCCGTGGTTTAATGAAACCAAAATTGAGCTTTTTGGCCATCAGACTAAACGCTATTTTTGGTGTAAGCCAAACACTATACATCATCAAAAACACACTATCCCTATGGTGAAACATATTGGTGGCTGCACCATGCTGTGGGGATGCTTCATGCAGCAGGTCCTGGAAGGCTTGTGAGGGTAGAGGGTAAAATGAATACAGCAAAATACAGGGAAATCCTGGATGAAAACCTGATGCAGTCTGCAAGAGAACTGCAACTTGGGGGAAGATTTGTTTTCCAGCAAGACAATGAACCCAAGCATAAAGCCAAAGCTACATAGGAACGGCTTAAAAACAATAAAGTTAATGACCTGGAGTGACCAAGTCAGAGTCTAGACCTCAAATCAATTGAGAATTTGTGGTTGGACCCTTCAAGGGCTGTTCACTCACAGCCCTCATGCAATCTGACAGAGCTTCAGTAGTTTTGTGAAGAAGGATGCGGAAAATTGCAACGTCCAGATGTGTAAAGCTGATAGAGACCGAGCCACACAGACTCAAGGCTGCAATTGCTACCAAAGGTGCATCTACTAAATTCTGACTTGAAGGGGGTGAATACTTATGCAATAAATTACTTTGTGTCTATTAATTGTAATAAATTTAGACCAATTTGTGAAAATTTATTTTCACTTTGATATGAAAGAAGCTGTTCTGTTGATCAGTGTGAAAAAGTCAAACTATTATTCAATGTTGTAAAAGAATAAAACATGAAACTTTCCAAGGTGGGTGAATAGGCACTATATATGTCTTGTACACCATCCTGAGATTCACTTTCTTGTGGGCATTCACAGTAAATACAAAGAAACAGAATAGAATCAATGAAAATCCAGAGACAACAAGGCAGGCAAACAACCAATGTACAAAAGACAACAAATTGTTCAAATACAAAAAGTAAAACAAAAATAAACAAAATACTAATAATAAATAAATTAACACTAAGTACCAAGAACATGAGATAGAGGCCTGGAAAGTGAGTCCATAGTTTGTGTGAATAGTTCAGTTTTGGGATAAGTGACAATGAGTGATGTTACTCCCTCTGGTTCAAGAGCCAGATGTTTGAGGGGTAATAACTGTTCCTGAATCTGGTGGTGTGGGTCCTGAGGCTCCTGTACCCTCTTTCTGATGGCAGCAGGGAGAAGAACAGATGGTCTGTATTGTGGGGGTCCCTGATGATGGATGCAGCTTTGTAGTGACAGTGCTCCTTGTAGATGTGTTCAGTGGTGGGGAGGGATTTACCTGTGATGGACTGGGCCATATCCAGTAATTTTTGTAGGATTTTGCGTCCATGGGCATCAGCATTTCCATACTAGGCCATCATGAAGCCAGTCAGTATGCTCTCTACTATGCATCTATCGAAGTTTGTCAAAGTTTTATGTGACATGCTGAATCTTCACAAATGTCTAAGAGGTGCTGCCGTGCCTTCATTATAATGGCACTTACATGCTGGACCCAGGACGGATCCTCTGAAATGATATTGCCAAGAAATTTTAAGTTGCTGTCCCTCTCTACCTCTTACCCCCAATGAGAACTGGCTTATGGACCTCTGGGTTCCTGCTCCAGTAGTCAACAATCAGCTCTTTTCATTTTGCTGACATTGAGTGACATTGTGACACTATTCAGCAAAATTTAAAATTTCCCTCCTGTATGCTGATTCATCACCACCTTTAATTTGGCCAACCACATTGCTGTAATCAGTAAACTTAAATATGGCATTGGAGCTTTGCATTGGCTCACAGTCATAAGTATGAAAGGAGGGGGCAAAGCACACAGCCTCACGGTGCACCTGTACTGATGGTGATTGCGAAGGAGATGTTGTTACCAATCCATACTGACTGGGGTCTGCAAGTGAGGAAATTGAGTATCCAGTTGCACACTGAAGTATTGAGGCATAGGCCTTGGAGTTTATTGATTAGTTTTGAGGAGATTATAATATTGAATATAGAGTTGTTGTCAATGAAGTGTTTACCTACAAGAAACAGAATGCAGCTGGCTACCTGCAGTTGATATATTCCTCTCTAGGTGATAAAGGGAAAATTGGATAAGGGTCAGTGATACAGAATTGAATTTTGATACTCCTCACTTAGCTGGAAGTTGATCAAGAATGCTGTTTGACGTCCATAATTGAAGTTAAAAAATTGCTCAGGAGGACACTTGTCTGGAGGAACGCAGTGATCATTTTCTGGACCACGTCGGCAATTGCTGAATCATTTATAGGGCTACGTCACTACATTTACACCACAGTAGTTACTTTCACATTTGCTTTAGTCATGGGGATTGAACAGACATCTTTACGTATTTGCTGTAACCAACTTTGAGACATCATGAAGATGTGAACTTAGGGAAGTTGATAGTCAAGTGTAAGGAGGAGTGACTAGAACTGATGGGATTGTTGTGCTGGGAGCTGGCATGAACCTGATGGGCTGAGTGGCCACCTTCTGTGTCATAAGCAAGTAAGTAATCAGTTAACAACTGATATGTTTGAGGGATGGCAAGGCATGTTTGGTGCCGGGTACAGTTCATGATGGAGTTGGTGTGGTGGGTGCCTGAACTCCCAGATACTGGGAGTGATTGTGGGTTGCTGCTGAGAGTATAGGTGTGAGAGGAACAGACATGTTGTTGTTGGGGATCTTGCTGACTACATTTGGTCTTTGCCCGAAACTTACCAGCTTCTCTAGGTTCACAAATAATGTTGCAAAGGTGCTTACTTTTATGGATGTTGATATTTCTTTGGCAGTCAGATACTTGATGAAGAAGATGGCATCAGTGAACCACATGACCAAAGCTGGCGCCCTTTAGACAGTTCACAAAATTACTATTGTTACTACTTCTTTTAAATATGATTCTGCTACAAAGCTTGGAAAAATCACAAATTTACATGTTGATTGTGTCTGTTTGGGCTGATTGAGATGTACGCACTTTGTTGTCTCGGAGGCAGTTTGGTAGGGTTTCGAGTGGAATGTGGCCCAGAGACCAAGAAGCCTGGAGACGGAGTGTGAGCCCATAATCGATTAAAGCATCAAGCAAGATTGAAATCAATGAGGAAGAGAATGGAAGGTGAGGTGTCCAGCGCCACCTGCCTGTGTTTGACCAGCCTCTCTCTCTCGCTGCTCCTGGAGGAAGGTGCCTGCATGTGACAGGTCTCCCTCTTGCTCTTGCTTGCTGCTGCGGGAGGAGGGTGCCTGTGCTTCACTGTTCTCTCTCTCTCCACGTGGTTTGTGAATTGGACTTTGTAGTTCATGTTATGTGATTCTGGTTACTTTTTTTTAATTACTATTTTGTATGATTTTGATTGGGGCAAACTGGCCTGCAGTCAGCAACTGACACAGTGCTAAGTTGAACTGAACTCAACTGAGCATTGCTGGACTATTTCAATGGGTCTCTGGTTTGATGTTTTATATTCTGGGGTTTTTTTGCTCTTTTTTTTGCCCTTTGTATGATTTGTTCTTTTTTATGTTATCTTTGAATGGGTTCCATGCTGTTTCTTTGGGTTTCATGGCTTTCTGTGGTAGCCAAATACAGGTGTCCCCCGCTTTTCGAACGTTCGCTTTACGAAACCTCACTGTTACGAAAGACCTACATTAGTACCCTGTTTTCGCTTTCAGAAGGTGTTTTCACTGTTACGAAGAAAGGCAGCACGCGATAAAAAATCAGCGCGCGAAAAAATCAGCGCACGATAAAAGGCAGCGCGCACCCTGAGCAGCCGCTCTCCCCCAGATTCTCGCCGGTATTGCTTAAACACGTTGCATTGAGCAGCTGTTTGCAAAATGAGTTCTAAGGTATCAGAAAAGCCTAAAAGAACTTGTAAGGGTGTTACACTTAGCGTAAAACTAGACATAATTAAGTGTTTTGATCGTGGTGAATGAAGCAAGGACAAAGTGAGTTTGGCTTGTGGAAGCTGACGAAGATGATGTTGAAGAGGTTTTGGCATCCCATGACCAAGAACTGATAGATGAAGAGCTGAAGCAATTGGAAGATGAAAGGATAACAACTGAAACCGAACGCAGTAGCGAAAGTGAAGTCGTCCAGGAACTGAACGTGAAGCAACTGCGTGAGATTTTCGCTGCAATGATAAAGTACAACTTTAATTTTGAAAGGGTATGTAGGTTTAGAGGATATTTGCAGGATGTTTTGAGTCCTTATAAAGAACTGTGTGATAGAAAAATGCTCGAGGCTCAGCGGTCAAGCAAGCCTTCCACATCAGCCACAGCAGACGATGAACCTCGACCTTCGACATCAAGACAGGCAGTCATAGGAGAAGATGAGCTGCCTGCCCTGATCGACGATGAGATAATACCCCCATGTCCCACCACCCCAACCCCCGGGCCCCGGACAGATACTGTACCGATTCGCGAAGAATGCAGTGGTAGCCGGGAGGCACACAGCACATCTTTAAGAAAAAAGCCAAAATAAACATGCTAATTAATTAGGTGCCGCACAGCACGTAATTAATTAGCATGTTTATTTCGGCTTTTTTCTTAAAGAGGTGTTGTGTGCCTCCTGGCTACCCCTGCGTGCTTCGCGGCAATGTATCAGTCGGTGGCCTGGAGGGTGGGGCCACTGCGCCACCCCAACCTGTGACGACTCAGTGTAACACACCATCATCAGTGTGCTCGGCGCTGTTTTCCCAATTCTGGTAAGTGATACTACACTGTACATACATTATTTCTACTTTATATAGGCTGTGTATTTTTACGTGTTATTTGGTAGATTTGACAGCTTCATAGTTTAAAGGCTACTGGAGAGCGCGTTTATGCCAACAGCGCTTGCGTGAGATTTTCTGCCAACAGCGCTTGCGTGAGATTTTCGCCACGGAGAACAGTTCAGTAATGATTGTGGAAAAGTATTTCTACTTTATATAGGCTGTGTATTTATCATATCATTCCTGCTTTTACTATATGTTACTGTTAGTTTAGGTTTTATGTGTTACTTGGCATGATTTGGTAGGTTATTTTTGGGTCTGCAAACGCTCACAAGATTTTCCCATATAAATAAATGGTAATTGCTTCTTCGCTTTACGACATTTCGGCTTACGAACGGTTTCATAGGAACACCCTACCTTCGGATGGCGGGGGAAACCTGTATGTACACATATTTTGATAATAGATGTACTTTTACCTGTCCATGGGTCTAGCCTTCCATGTTTCCGAATATAATGACTAACGTAAAAATGAAGGTAGGAAGATTTACTTTACAATAATGAGAAGTTAAATGCAAAATCAGCTTCTCTGCTGACTGGCACCCTATCCCTCGTCTCTTCTCTGTTTAAAAAGGGAAGCAGGTGAATTCATTTGGAGCTTCAGATTCTCGTACTGTACAATCACATTTGTCCTTTTCTTAGGAAATAAAATTCAGCTCATTGTTTTCCAAGATTAACATTTAATATCTCTCTCTGTGAGATCTCTGATACTTTGTTCTCATTACAAGTATTGGTTTGTTGTGATGTGTCACCTTCAGTTTATTTACGCTAAGAACTTCCCCTGTTTACATAATCATTTCTTGTAAGGATGTAGTGGTGATGCAGTGGTTAAGTTTCTAGTCTAGTGATATAGAGATCTAAACTAACAATCCAGAAACCTGAATTTAAACACAACCAGAGCACCTGTGGGTTTAAATTCAGATAATAATCTAGAACGGTGGTTCCCAGACTGGGTGATGTCAACCCCCCCCCCCCAGGGTGGTGGGTGTTTCTAAGATGGTGATAAATATAATGGGGGAGTAGTAAGGGGGGCAGTTGAGGGATTACAGGCTTAATTTAGGAAATTAATTACTTATAAGCATTTGATCCTCAGTGTCTCATAACTGATTACAATGATCATGTAATATCCTAATCTCTTGCTAGCACATTGTTATCTTAAACTTTGCCTGAAGCACATTAGTTGCTGAAAAGCAGTATGACAATTCTGTATTTAGCACCTCATAAGAAATCTGGACTGAAGAAATAGTGTTATTTTTTGGGCCAGCCCATGCATCATTACAGTTCACTACTGCAGAACAGTGTTAGCTACTACAATTCCCATACTCTAATCATGCAGTGACACAATTCCTGTTAATTAGGGTATGGCATTCAATGGGGTAAAGTTCAGAATCTGCTCTTTCGAATAGTCATTACTGCATTTCTGTAGCCCTCAGTCCAACCAAGGTATTGCTGCCCCTTTTATGTACCTTCAGGCAGAAAGTTTGATGTTGCCTGAGCTATGGTGTCATTTCTCCTTTATTAATCGCAGCACTTGAGGTTGGACTTAAACAGTAGTGATTGACTGTGGTTGTTAATCTATAATGAAAGTTGCAGAAGCTGACCAAATGAAGAAGTGTACACAGTATAGTGTGGAGTATCTAAAATATGGTTTTATACCAGCACCAAGTAACTAGCAGCAGTCAATGTGTCTGTGTGTGAAGAAGTTTGTCAAATGAGGCACTGAACATTTAACAGAATAAAGCAAACATGAACTTGGCTTATTTTCAGTCACTCCGTGAAATCTTTCATAAAATGGAAAGCACTTTACAACAAAACAGTGATTGTTTACGTGCTTCATACAACATTTCATTGCTCATTGCTAAATCCGGAAAGCCCCATACAACTGGAGAAGAACTAATTTTGCCAGCAGTAAGGGAGGTTCTGAGTACAGTTTTGTATAAGTCACCAGATCAAATAACTAAAGCAATTCTGATGAGAAGCAACCCTGTTCAAAGATGAATAGATGAAATGTCTGAGAATGCCTCAAAAAGAAAGACAGTCCACTCACCAACATCTTTGCTTGTGTAACAGGTGGGCCACCGTCATTGACAGGACATCACCATGGAGTTTGTACTTTCTTGAAAAAACTGTACCTAATGTATTTGCCATTCGCTGTGCACTGTTTCAAAAAACTTAATGAATCAGCTGCACAGATCATTAATTACTGTGTTCAGAGAAATCTCTGCATTGTGGAAAAAGGTCTTTATTGCCTTTCTGACTTCATATTTAGTGGAGCACAGTTTCAGTGCAGTTGCCCAACTTCTTTCAAAGCAACAAAAGTGACTGCAAGTTACTGAACATGGGGATCTGACTCTCCTTCTGATGCATTCAATCCAATATTGAGAAACTGACATCACTGCACCAGGCCCACCCATCTCATTGAAATAAAGTAGTTAATCGTTGGACTAATGCATGCTCTAAAATTGTTGATGTATGCTCTAAAATTAGTAGCTTCAAATGGATTTGAATAATTTTTGCAATTATGTTACTGTTTTGAATTTGCAGTTCCTATTTTCTTTCACTGCACTATAAATCAAAATGCCTTGTAATTTTACGTAATGGCCAGAAAGGGAGAGGGGAGTGCTAGGATGTGGTCTGGGAGCCAAGGGAGCGGTAACACAAAAATGTTTGTGAACCACTGGTCTAGAATATCAGGGGATATCAAGGTTTTGTTATGACAGCCATGAGCTCAATTAGAATGCCATAAAAACCTTTTTGCTTTGATATAGTCCTTCAGGCATGGATTTCTGTCATCCTTACGTAGTCTGGCTTGTATGTGACTCTAGACACACCCCATCTATTTGAGTTATTAAGTGTGGATCAAGCCACTCAGCTAATGTTTGAATGGACTTCAGTGGTTGAAAGAAGGATCTCCTCACCCTCTCGAGCCATTAACAAAGATGCCAGTCTTATCAGTGATGCTGAATCCCAAAAGTGCCATTCTTTCATCCTTGTAATCAGTTCTGTTGCTCTTTTCAATGACTCCAGTAAGGTTCTCATTTGCATGAGAATCTGTGTTTGAATATCATTTTTTGGAAATGTAGAGGCACACAATTGAGGTCTGAGCATTTCAGCTACATTGAAGACTTGGTTCTAGCTTTACATACTATTAAACAATTCGCCAGCTGAGAGCATGCTGAATAGAATTATTGGCCAGTTGCAAATGGCTGACATTCCAGAGCTAGGGAAATCATTTCAAACACATTTTGTTATTAAATAGTAATTAGGAATTCAGAGTAAAGTAGAAGATAATAAAGTGCAACTTAATGATAGGAGAATTTAATATTGGAATATTCATAGTGCAGGAAGCCAAGGCAACTTGCAAGCAAGCAAACCTAATCTTCTCAGTAGCATTGCTACAATGCACAATTTTTAAATAATACATCACGCCAGTATTACAAATCTGATGAAGTGTCATCTGGTTCTGTGCTTGATTGATTGATCTGTCTAGTTCAATAGTAAACTTCTTACAGCATTCAAATACCATCCAAGCTGGAGAAGGCAGGTAGCTCTCCTGTCTCCACAAGCAAGATTCAGACTACCAGCTGGCAGAGTCATGACAGGGGACTGATGCAACCATATTTCCTTAATACACTACCTCATTGCATGAAAGAGGATTTGACCTGATTGAGTGCCACCCTGCTCAGTCTGTTTGACTCAGAAGTGAGCAAAGATGCAGTCTGTAGGACTGGTGGCTTCTTCCACAGTAACATTGATGAAGTAAAGTTGACTTTATTGTTTTCATACATTAGTTGCAGAATTTATTTTTGACTGATTTGAAATTATCATTGCCAATAAGCAATAAAACTGTATGCCATTTGTAAAAATATTATCTATTGGGAAATGACTTTTACCAAATTATGTAAGAAAAATTATCTACAGAAGTCATTCAGTTAAATGCAATTTTTCCATAAACATTATTTGAATCTTTACATTTTAACAAAGGCTAAAAGATGGTATTTTTGAAACATTTAATTATCAGTATGGACTAAGAATATTTGCTGATTGGCACAAGATAAGAACATCTTGTGAAAACTAATCAATTACATTAACATTGCATTTTCAAGATTTTTGATTGGGATATTATTTAAACTTTGAAGTTGTGTCTCATTGACGCCTTCAGTATTCTGAGAGAGGGTTTATTTACATTTGAAATGGCAAGGACTGATTATGAATAGTAAGCATAGATTTTTGTGTGGGAAATCATGTTTCAAAAATTTGAGTTTTTTTGAAGACATGACCATGGGGATTGATGAGGACAGAGCAGCAGAAATTGTCAGTGTGGTCTTTTACAACTTCCTGCATGGTAGGCTAGTCTGGAAGGTGAGAAAGGATGGAATCCAGAGTGACCGAGCAAATTGGATACAAATTTTGCTTGGTGGCAGGAGCTAGAGCCAGGTAGTGGAGAATTTGTTTCCCACAGCAGTGGTGCCTCAAAGTAGAGGACACAAGACAGAAAGTTTAAAGAGGATCTGATGGATACATATTTTTGCACAATGTGTAGCTGGTATCTGGAATCAGCTGCCAGAGGAGGTGAAGGAGGAAGGAACTACAACAACATATAAAAGAAATATGGTAAGGTACTTGAATGGGCAGGTCATAGGGGGATATTGAATTAATACAACCAGGAGGGATTTTTATAAATAGGAATGATGATTGTTATAGATGTACTGTGCTGAAGGGCCTGTTTCAATGCTGTTCAACTTGATGACTATAAACAACAGGAATTCTGCAGATGCTGGAAATTCAAGCAACACACATAAAAGTTGCTGGTGAATGCAACAGGCCAGGCAGCATCTCTAGGAAGAGGTGCAGTCGACGTTTCAGGCCGAGACCCTTCGTCAGGACTAACTGAAGGAAGAGTGAGTAAGGAATTTGAAAGTTGGAGGGGGAGGGGGAGATCCAAAATGATAGGAGAAGACAGGAGGGGGAGGGATGGAGCCAAGAGCTGGACAGGTGATAGGCAAAAGCGATAAGAGAGGATCATGGGACAGGAGGTCCGGGAAGAAAGACAAGGGCGGGGGGACTCAGATGATGGGCAAGGGGTATATTCAAAGGGACAGAGGAAGAAAAAGGAGAGTGAGAGAAAGAATGTGTGTATAAAAATAAGTAACAGATGGGGTACGAGGGGGAGGTGGGGCATTAGCGGAAGTTAGAGAAGTCAATGTTCCAGTGGCCACACATTTTAATTCCACATCCCATTCCCATTCTGACATGTCTATCCACGGCCTCCTCTACTGTAAAGATGAATCCACACTCAGGTTGGAGGAACAACACCTTATATTCCGTCTGGGTAACCTTCAACCTGACGGCATGAACATTGACTTCTCTAACTTCCGCTAATGCCCCACCTCCCCCTTGTACCCCATCTGTTACTTATTTTTATACACACATTCTTTCTCTCACTCTCTTTTTTCTCCCTCTGTCCCTCTGAATATACCCCTTGCCCATCCTCTTGGTCCCCCCCCCCACCCGTCTTTCTTCCCGGACCTCCTGTCCCATGATCCTCTCTTATCCCTTTTGCCTATCACCTGTCCAGCTCTTGGCTCCATCCTTCCCCCTCCTGTCTTCTCCTATCATTTTGGATCTCCCCCTCCCCCTCCAACTTTCAAATCCCTTACTCACTCTTCCTTCAGTTAGTCCTGACGAAGGGTCTCGGCCTGAAACGTCGACTGCACCTCTTCCTACAGATGCTGCCTGGCCTGCTGCGTTCACCAGCAACTTTTATGTGTGCAACTTGATGATTATGTCAGTTAAAGATTATATATGGGATTTGTTAGGTCACTCTGGCGACAATCAATTTGCTGGAATTACTTTGAATTCAGAAAAGAGACTTCATCTTGGATGATGGCAGGGGATTGATTAGTCATTCTATTATGATGGTATTGTGTAGAGCCCTAAGGTCAAAAGAAGATTTTAAGCCCTATCTGATGTAGGTATCTACAGGTATCCTCAATACAGGGAGCTTATACAGTGTCCACCTATCTTCGAGGACTAGCTTACTTCCCTGGCTAATCTCTGTGGTGAGATTTAGCTCCCAATAGCCACTGCTTGAGTAGTGGTTCTCCCCTGCTTACCAAGGAGGAGATACTTCCAATTATAAAAAAGTTAGTTTATTTTTAATAATATCTTTAAAATTCAGACAAAAAAAATCTTAACACATTTAACACTCTGAGGATTTCTAATTTATTAAGGATTTCTGAATTACAAAAGATTTACAAACTACAAAGGATTTCCAAACACAGGTACAATTTTTACGAACTAGAAAAGCATTCTAGCTAGTTGCCAATGAATGAGTCCTCCGTCACAGAACCGAAAGATTGAGGGATGAATTCTAGTTCTTCTTTCTGTAACTTCCTCTTTCTGTCATTCTCCTTGTCATTCCTAACAATCTACATTGCTGCTGATATTTGTACTATCTTCTACTAGATATCATCTGTGTTTGATGTTTTCCAGATATCATTACTGGGACAAAGTAACTCACACAGATGGTCTTAAGGGCCTCTGGTGGCAGAGATTCCAAACATCAGTATTTAATGCTGTGAGGATTCATCCCAACTTGTAACCATATTTGATGTGCTAAGTGACATAACCCCTTTGTCTTCTGTTTGGCTAATGGAGACAAGTCTGTTAGCCACTTTGCAAAGCTGTGCCTTCAACTTCAAACTGATTGCTGCTTGCAATTTACATTAATAACTAGGGATTGGTTCTTGCTTGCAACAAAAAACTGAGCAAAGAATATTTGTTTAAAGTTTAACTTTATCATCAACAACTCTGACACTATGGAAAGATCATGCAGCTGTTTTAGAAAGCTAAGTTTAACAATAAGCCTCTCAACCGATCACACCGTAGGCTATTCTTGGATGAGGACGTGGGTGTTACGAAAACAGGTGATGGAGTGAGAATATCAAAAGTGATGGCTATTTATATTTTTATCTAAAAACAATTCCAAATTTGAGTGGAATTGAGCCACAGAGAAAAGAATCTTCATCTTAAAATTAGAATCAGCAAGTTGCAGAGAATGTGTTAATCCATGGCGTGAATTAACCCGATGACAAGGATAGTGTGGTGTGTTGTGTTCATTTCTAGACTATACATGATACTAAATAAAAAAAAATTTCTTTTGAAACTGTTTGCTTGTTTTTATATTTCCTTAAAATTACCAGGTTGATAATATACAACTTCATTTCTGTTTTGCAGAAGTTACAAGCAGCTCACATAGTATAACACTGGAGTGTTAAGTTTTCAGAGGAGGGTTTCATATCTAGATCTTTCAGAAAGTGATTAGATATTAAATACTAAAGATTAACTCTCTCTAGTAAGGAGCATGGGACCAATTTACATCAGGGTTTCCCAATTGGGGTGCATGGACTGCTCGGTTAATGGTAGGGGTCCATGGCATAAGAAAGTTTGGGAACCCCTGATTTACATGATCTGTACCTTACAAAGTGCATGGCAATGTAAAATTTATTTTAGAAACCATTGAAATTCAAAAGCCACCACTGATATGGAAAGCTTGCAGCAATGTATTTACAGCAGATGAACTGACAGAATGAACTGAAAGAAAATCGATCCTGTTATAACTGAATGTTCAATGAGAAGAATATGTCTGCAGAAGTGCAACCACAGGAATGCTTGGAAAGTTTTTGAAGTAGGATGCAAAGTATATGGAATGTATTGTCAGAAAGAGATTAGGATAGTAAATTAATATTTGTAGAGAAATAGACATTTTCATTCAAGAGATAGAATACAAAAATGCAGTATTTACTCTGATTCAGAAGAAGATCTCTTCCTCACATCTGTTCAATCCATACAGACAATTTGTTAAATGTGGGAAATTGCCTTTCATAAGATTTAGCTTAAAGTAAATTATTACCTGTTATTTCTGCAAGTTCCATTCAAAGCATTATTACACCTGACATGTGACAAAACAGTTTGTATACAAGTTCTGGAGGAACCTTGTATGCTTTCTTTGTTCATTTTTTCATTTTATTGGAGAAAAGCTTGTCTAAAGCATATAGTTAAAAGTAATTGGGAGCAGGTGCAAATGTCCTGGGAAATCTAGAAACCTCATTTGCACTGTACTGGTAGTTGTCAGAGTAGGCACAAGCATAACAGGAAAATAATGTTCCCAGCCTGATCTGTAAACCTGCTCAATAAATGAAGCAAAAGGAAACTAATAACATTTTCTTTGCAAGTTTATTTTTATGGTCATTAACTTTCATTTAAGTAAATGCAAACATAAGCAACAGCCGGTAGTAACCTAGTCTGGAATTTTAGAGCGTGAAGTGAATTGGGGTCAAACCTCACCTGCTGCTTCCTGGATACAGTACTCAGATTTCAGAAGTTAGATGGATTTTATAGCACCCAGCACTCTGACACCCAGAGGCTGAAGTTGGTGGCAAGGCAGTGGTAGAGATTTCAACTACAGTGTCAAGAAAAGAAAATCTGGAATTGACCACTTGACACTTTTGAGTTTTCTTTTCTGTTCTGTAAAATCATGGCTGATCTTTTAACCCGGAGTCTCTTTTTTGCACTATCCCCAGATCATTTGACTCCCTTTACAGCTTAAAAAAATCTATCCACCATCTTAAATATATTCACTGCCATCTTGGGTGGAGTATTTTAATGATCCACTTGTATTTGAATGAAGAAATTTCTTATGAATTCTGGTTATAGAAACATCAGGCAGAAAGATATCAATTATGCATCTCCCCTGCTAAACCCCACAGAAGATTAGCCTGCTAAAATAGAATCTTTTAAGTGCAATGCGAGGGTTGTATCTTGGCATTTGAACGAATGTGAAGGGAATGTTGATTTCAAAGTGAAAGCCAAAGTAAATTTATTATTAATGTGTATATATATGTTACCATATACTACCTTGCAGTTCATTTTCTTGCAAGCATTTACAGGAAAAAAAGAAATACAATAGAATTTATGAAATCTATACATAAACAAAGACTGACAAATAAGCGATATGCAAAAGAAAACAACTTATGTGCAAATAAAAAAAAGAGGTTTTTATTGTTATTCCAGCTTTAAGAAAATGCCCTGGTTCCATCTAAATGGAATTAATATAATTTTAAAAACCGAATATGCTGGGAATGTGAAGTAAAATTGGAAAATGCTGTAAAGACCTAGCAGCTCAGGCAGCATTTGTGGGAAGAGGAGCAGAGTTAACATTTCATATCAAAGATACTTTGTCAAGCAATTTTTGTCAGCTCTATTTTTCTGCCCAGTCTGATGATTGATTGCAGCATTTTCTGTTTTTGCCTTGGAAGTAATTATAAAGCTGGAAATTGTTGGGAAATGCTGATTTAACTGCCAGCACTTATCTAATTATGTATCAGCAAGTTTGGGACTCCCATGCAGGACATCTAAGTCCCTTACTAATTTTCTGTTTCCTTACTCTAGTTCATTAGTAAGGAAGCATGAGCTTACTGAATTCCAGAGCATTTCCATTGGGAACACTATTTAATGAACTTGGGCCAGGTTAGACTAAATCCAGAAGCCTAGAACCAATTCATTCAAATGGAAAGGATTGGCTGTAAGGGAGAAAAGTAAATTATAAGGCAAATCATTTTATTGCCTGCTTTGTTTAATATTTGTCTTGACAAATCTCTAATTTTCTTTTAGTTTCATTTTCAACAGGTTATTACACCTTCTGAATGTACTTCTGTTGACTGGTAAAGATTTTTCTTATCAACTCTTTTGTTAGTGGGCCAGCAACACAATAATGTAGCATTCTAAAACACTTGCAGGGTTATACCATTGTGAATCTATTTGTGAACTCTTAGCCAGCAAGCCAGTGGATTGGCAGATGGATGAATGATGTCCATTCATCAGAGGTCAGTGACCAGCTATCATGGATCCTTTATATTAATGCCAGTCACACATTATTAGTGAGCTGAATCATCAAAGACTGGGTTTGAGGCTCAAAGCAGTTTTAGTTGGTTACTGAGTGAATATTATTACAGACATTACAAACGCAGCCAAGTGAAGCATCGTTGTAATTGTGTATATTGGGTGAGAATGAGATGACACCAGCTGTAGAGTCTGATATCTTGGGAAAGATGGTTACTGTTTAATGGCTAGATATAACCATGAGCAAAGGGTACATTCAAATGTCAGTAGATGGATCATTTAACAAGTGAATTATTTTGAGATCAAGGTAGAGGTAGAAATTTAAGGTCCGTAGAATTTCAAAAGAATTTGTGAAGAATAATGATACTCAATGGATCTCCAGATTGTCTTCTTTCAATAAATGGATTTTCAGTGAATAAACTGCCAAATGTAACAGTGCAGCTGCATATGATATTGAGATGACTTTGTAATTATGGTACCACTGGTGTATCAATTTCACAGTGCACTGCATCATAATTCAGATTTAAGGTATGCTCTTGCAAGTCTCTCAGAAGACACATCAGTGCCAACATGTCTTCATTATTCTCGAGTTGGACCAAGTCCAAGTCAATTATTAAAATGTTGCAGACGGCATGCTACTGTTCTCCAGCAGCTTTCTTTTTCAACCGTTGATCTTCAATTATATTTTATGCTCAGGATTGGTCTCTTGACTAATTAGTTCAATTTTGGTTTTCCTCTATTTGCAATGAGTGGATAGCTTCAGAAGCACTTCATGGACGGTGAGGACCTTGAAGAATCCTGCGGTTTGAAAATGAGCTGTTACCCTTTCAGCTTTTGTTTTGCTTCCTTTTGTGGAATTAACTACAGTAGCAAGCAATTGTTTTTCCATCAGATCAGTCAGTTTTGAACTCCATCTTCAAACAGACTGCTGCTGCTCTAGTTGGGTATGGATGAAAATGGACATCGAAGAAGCCACAATGACCAAACATGCATGAAAGCTTTTATTTTGTTATAAATTATGCACATGGATGCTTATTTTAGTAACTCCCAGTAAATACTCTTTTGCTGCAGAAGTTTGGGATGCAAGCTACTTATTCAATGGCCATTCCTACAGTCCCCTGCAACTGACTTAAACAGGGATTCCCAGCACTTTTTGAAACAACTGCAAGTTCCAAGGGCTCCATGATTTCTTTGGAATCCTTCTTTGAATGACAACAAGAATGGCTTTCTGGCTCCAGGTGCATGTGACTAAGTTCTCACTGTTGCCTTTGAGGCAGGATGTTTTGATTCTGTTACTAATGCAAGGCCCACAGCCTTTACGTGCCTGATCAGGTTCCACACTTACAGATGAGTTTTGCACATCCTTTCTGCCCTGGCGTTGGACTCAACGACCAGTGTGCCGTGCAATGTTTGTTAGGTTCGTATGTGTATATAAAAATGTGATTGTGACACCTTCAGGAGCAGCCAAAAGTAAATGTTTACATTCTCATGGTATTAATATGATTAATCAATGAAGTTCTATGCCAAGATACGATTTTATTTTTCTTTCCTTGTTTTCTTTCCAAATATTTACTGTGAGCCGTCTAATGCAAACATTGCTTCCTTTTCAGCTCATTGGTTATCCAATTTAACTGTTTTGGACATGAACTCATTAAAATGAAACTGGCTTATATTAATACTAAGGAGCAATTTAAAAACATAATTTAATTTCATAATCTATAATCTGCCTTGAATTCAAATAAATGGAAATAGTAGAGTACGATATAGTAGATCTCAGCAATGTACGTGAGAAGAGGCGCACAAGCCCAAGGGGATATATCTCAATCTCCCACCCTGTCAAATCTTATTAACCTATTATGCTATAAAATGAAGTCATTCAGCCCATTTTCTTCATGCCTACTTCCAGCCGAATAATTTCCCTCGTATTTCCCTGAAGCCGTACCACTTTTTTTCCACTCGTCTATCGTATTTTCATTTTTAAAATTAATTTGACAATTATCTACACTAAGTGATGATTTGCAGTGGCCAGTAAAATATTAGAATGTCCTTAGGATGTGGGAGAAGTCTGGAGTATCCAGAGGAAGCTCACACAGTCACTGGGAGAATGAGAAAACTCCACATGGATAACACCTGGGGGGAGGGGGAGGGTGGAGTGGTGTAAGATCTAACCTGGGTCCCTGTAACTGTGAGGCAGCAACATTAACTGCTTGTAGCACTCTGCCACCCAACCCTCTCCAATATATATACAATTCTTGAACATTTGAACTTTTGTTCCTTATACTCACCACGCCTTGGGTGTGTTAATGAAAGTGAACAAACACTTTGTGAACGAACACAGATGCTCTGGTTTTGCAGTGTGTGGCAATCTCATGTTATTGGAATTCATTTTAGAGGAGCTATCTATATACGCATACAGGACCTTGTAAGTGACAGGACACTTTGAGCACTTATAAGTACATGAAGTATCCTTTGCTTTATGTATAGCATATTGAAACAAGAGAATTATGCTAAAGTTTACGATGTCAGCCTTAGTGCTTAGTTGAGTTACTGTGTTCAAGGTTGTACACCATACCTGAAAAACAATGTAAAGGTCCTGATGAGATTGCTGAAATCTTTCACTAGAATGATAGCAAGACTTTAGATACAAAGGTACAGTAGATTAGAGAAGCTGTGGTCCTTTCCCTTCAGCACAGAGATTTATGGCAGAGTGAGTAATCTTGCTGATAGTACTAAATTAGGAGGTCTTGTTTATAGTAAAGCGAGTTCAAATGAATTGTAAAGAAATCTTGAACATTTAGGGAGATGAGCTGAGGAATGGCAAATGGATTTCAACTTGGATATGTGTGAGGTTTTGCATTTTGGACAGTCAGACCAGTGTTGAACCTATGCAGTGAGTGGCAGGGCACTGTTGAGGGACCTGGGAGTACAAGTGCACAGCTTGCTGAAAGCAGCCGTGCAAGTAGGCAAGGCTGTGAAGAGGGTGTTCAACATACTTGCCTTCATCAGACAGGGCATTGAGTTGAGGAGTAGGGACGTATTGCAGTTGGACAAGTTATTGGTGAGACCACACAGAGTATTGTGTACAGATTTGGTCACCCTGTTATAGGAAAGGCAAATTGAAGAGGGTGCAGAAGAGATGTACAAGCATGCTTCTTAGACTAGAAGGCCTAAGTTATAGGGAAGGGTTGGCTACATTGAATCTTTATTCCTTTGAGCAAAGGGGAATGAGAAGTGCCTCATAGAAGTGTATAAAATCATGAGAGGTATGGATAAAGTGGACTTTGCAGTCTTTTTCCCAGGGTTAGGTAATGCAAAACTAGAGGGTACAGATACAAGATAAGAGAGGGGAGTTTTAAAAGAGACCTGAGAGGTAACTTCTTTACACAGAGGGTAATGAGTACTTGGAATGAGCTGCCAGAGGAAGTGGTCATAGCAGGGATGATTACAGCACTTAAGATGCATTTGGATAGGGACATGGAGGAAAAGAACTTGGAGGGCTATGGGCTGAAACTGGGCAACTGGGGCTAGCAAGGAGAATGTTGTGGTCAGTATAGACTATTTTGGCTGAAGGGCCTGTTTCCATGGTGTATGATTTGATGACTCTGAGGATTTGTTAGTGTAATCAAAATTATGAATCTTGTTGAAAAATTAGAGACTGCTCCCAGCAGCCGAAAGAGTGTTAAGAAGACAGATTTAAAGCAACAGCTTTAAAATTAGTGGAAGACAGGAGTAAATATCTTACAGCAAGTTCTTGTTGCCTTGCCTAGTGCAAGTATATTCAATGGACATTGCTGAAGGAATACTTGAATGGAAGATAAGTCAAGTGCTGAATAAGCAGGAAATGGGATAGTTTAAAAGAGCCAGCGTGATGGACTGACACTGCAGCAGATTTTCCTCCTCAACCAATTTTAACTAGGTACTAACTTCATTATTATGCATTAACATAATTTGGGATTTTTACTATGGGTGTACTCTTGTGTTGAAATGGCAGCTGTACAATTTTGATTCTTCACTCACCAGCTTGACTACACAGTCACTAAAAACAAAAGCAGTTAAATGTGACAGTGCTTTTCTGTTTTGCTTGGAAGTATGGCCTTGGGCCTTCAGTAAGGAGATGAGAGCAATTGCAACAGTATCATACCCCTTTTCTTTGGAAAAAAAATAGCTTATTAATTAGATGTTACTATTTATGAAATAAATCAAAGATAATCCTCTCTCTTTGCTTCTAATATTAATTGACAGGAAAGTGTTGAAGTGTCATTTGCTAAAATCTCTAACTTTGCCTCGCCACTGGATATAGATTTGGCATACTTTTTCACCATCTGTATTAAAATCAGGCAATCTTGAGTCCAACTATAATTTTTGTACTGTAATAAATCCAAGTTCATATCTGCGTTTCTGTCCTTTGTTTTACAGTGATTCAGGAACAATTGGAGCATCCTCTTTTGATGCTTCCACAGCCATTGCCTTTCAGAAATATTTTATTTATTGTACTTACTATTTGATATCAAAGGCTCCAAGTACACTAACATGGGAAGTGGATATTCACAACCGCAAATTGTTTCCTTTCATTGATTTTTGTAAGTAAAATTATTTAGGGTCAGCTGTAATCTTGTAATAGCTATGTTTAGTTGTGGCAGATAATACTTAAGCCCATACATCATCCAGTGCCAAAGGACTTGGTAAAGTTTCAGCAGATTAAAGAACATAAAAACATAGAAAAATCAGGAGTAGCTTTGAGTCTGTTTCACCATTCAGCAATATCAAGCCTTATCTTATATCCTGTGCCATTTTCCAACATGATTTCCAAATCCCTTACACATTAATTCATGTCTGACTTCTTGCGGGTCTCAGGATATTGCTCCATAATTCTTTTTGCTGCTGTATTGTTATGCCTGCTGATTGAAAAAGCAGGAAAAAAAACTGTTTTGTATGCAGTTTAGTAGTGCCAACAACATAGAGCACATGAACCTTGATACCAAACCAGGACAAAGTAGACATCTTGATAAGCATTCCGTTGATACCCTAAGTATTCATTCTCGCCCGCTTGTAAACTGTGGGATCCAGAATGTACTGGCTACCAGCTAGAAAATGCACGGATGTTTCTTGTCTATAGTACATCTACAGCTCAGACTAACCGTGTCCTCTACGCCTTAAAAAAGAGAAATAGGGTTGCCACTGCTTCAAGTTTCTGCCAGGTTACACACTGTCCTGCACTGGACAGTTCAATTATTAGTATTGAGTCTAAATCCTGGATCACCCTCTGCATTTTTCAGAGATGATCCAACCTACCCTAAATCAATCCAGATCCTAAAAATTAGGGTGTGTTGGGATTGGTTTGAAGCAGGCTCAGATCATCTCTGAAAGAGACAACAGCTGTCATGTTTTTGAATGAAATTTCTAATAGTTGTGAAAGAAAGTGACTTGTTAACAAATAGATTGATACGGATGGCATCACACTGGTTTCCACCTCCAGAGTAAGTTTGAACAATCTTATTTCACTGACAATATCCCCTGTGAGTACATCCCTAAGTGTCTAAATGCTGACATTGGATATTTAATTGCTGTTCTTCCACACTCTGATTATAAAAATGTTAATCTTTTGGGCAACATCTATTGTGTCTGCACTGCTTGACTACAGGGTTGCTGAAAACAGCCATGAAAAGGTTCACGAGATTTGCCAGGTTAACACTTCTGGTTTCCTAACTCTTCTTTCTTTTGAAGAAGTAATTGCTTATGTGAAACCTTCCATGGAAAGTCATCTGTGTGAATCTATAACACAGTGTTACACACATATTGGAATAGAAATTAGAATTGAAATTGTACTGGGGTGCAGTGAAAAGCTTGTCTTGCATACTGTTCATACAGATCAGATCATAACACAATGCATTGAGGTGGAACAATATAAAACAATAACAATACAGAATAAAGTGTAAAAACTACAGAGAAATCACAGAGCAAGTAAACAACAAGGTGCAAGCTCATAGGAAGATAGATTGTGAGGTCAAGGGTCCATCTTGTCATACTAGAAATCCTTCTACAGATGAGCAGTAGAGAGCATCCTAACACGCTGTTTCATTGCATGGTACAGAAGCGGCACTGAACCTCTACAAAGGGTGGTCAAAACCGCCCAACTCCTCATTGGCACCTGCCTACCCACCGTCAAGGACATATATACAGAAAGGTGCCGGAAAAGGGCCAGTAACATCATGAAGGATCCCACCCACCCTGCTCATGGACTGTTTGTCCCACTCCCATCAGGGAGGAGGATATGTAGCAGCAATGCTGGGACCACCAGATTCAAAACCAGCTACTTTCTGCAAGCAGTAAGGCTCATCAACACCTCCACTCACTAACCCATCCATTCACACCCCCAACCACCACTACTTTATCGTTTTCTCTCAGAATTACCTTATGTACAGACACCCTGTGACTAGCATCACTTCATGGACATATACTCAACCTATGTATAGAAGCTATCTTATGTATTTATATTTATTGAGTTTATAAAATTATTTTTGTTTGTTATCTTATTCTTTTTTTTTGTGTTGCATCTGATCTGGAATATCAATTATTTTGTTCTCCTTTACACTTGTGTACTGGAAATGACATCAAACAATCTTGGATCTTCAGTAGTCTTATAATAGAAGTGTAGAAGCTGACCTTGAGTCTGATGGTATGTGCTTTCAGGCTTTTGTATTTTCTGCCTGAAAGATGAGAGAAGAGAGACCATCCTGGATGGGTGGTGCTGACATGAGTATTCTGGCATGAGTATCCTTAGGTGCTCCCTCCAGAGATGAACATAGGATGAGGGAGTTTGTGTTTGCTGTAGAACTGTTTTGGTGTAGGTGAATTGCAGTGGGTCGAGGTTGTCCAGATGGTTAGAGTTCATATGTGCAGTGCCCAGCCTCTCAAATCACTTCACCATACAATTTGGTGGTATTTGTTTAGGTACATCATCATATTTTTTTTAGGTACCAGGACGATGGTGGTCTTCTTAAGAAGGTGGTAGCCATAGATTGAAATAGGGAGAGGTTAAAAACATATGCAAGTACACCTGCCAGCTGATCCGTACAAGATTTAAGTACACAGTCAGCAACATAATCTGGGCTAGATATTTTCCATGGGTTCTCTCTCTGAAAGACTGATTTAATGTCTGCAATGGTGACTGTGAGTTGTGGTGCACTGGAGGTTGTCAGGTTGAGTGGTGACATACTCGTTACTACACTAACATGCAGAATATATAATATATATTAAATATTATCCGATCTCCCAACTCTATTGTGACCACCTAGATGCCTTGCAGTGTGCAATTTGATTTTCCTTATGAATTGCAACCTCCTATGTGCTCGAGTTTGCTGGTTATCTCTGGAATGCTGTTGATTACAATGGAGAAGATGAACGGTGGGCAGAAAGAGGATGGAACACATACAAAGTGCATGCTGCAAGTATGTCTTTCATTGTACCTCTGTGCACATGTGCATTGACAACAAACTGGACTGTGACTTTGAATACATTAGTATTACTGGTCTATTCTCCGCAATTCATATAACACAAAATCTTGCTGTTTCATGCATTGCTGTTGCAAGCTTGTGTCGTTGTGTGTGATATTGCCATCTGTGCTGTGCATTTATCTTGGTTTGATTGAATTTTGAGGATGCCTTCTGGTTTACTGTTCTATTCCATGCTGCTTTCTATCTATGTATTTGTCATTGCATGGATTTGAGTCAAGAGCATGGGCTGGAAAAAAAGATCAGAAACTAACAAGGAAACTCAAGGATTCGATCCTGGTGATATTCCCTCTGGAATATGAAGTATAGGTCTGGTCACTCTATGAATTAAGGATATACAGTACATCTGTTAGAGCAGGGTTTCCCAACCTGGGGTCCATTGACCTTTTGCTTAACCGTATAAAAAAGGTTGGAAACCTGTGTTAGAGGAAGTGCATTCACCAGATTGGTTCCTGACATGGAAGGTTTGTCCTTTGAGGAGAGATTAAGCACAGCTGAGCATGGAAGGATGAGAAATGGCCCCAGTGAAGCGCACAACATTCTTGCAGGTCTTGTTAGGTAGACATGGTGACATTACTCTGACTTGGCTGTCTTGAATCAAAAGTCTCAAATTAAGTAATTGGCCGGTGTGAACTAAGATGAGAAGACATTCATTAAGAGCGCAGTGAATCTTGAGAATTCTCATCCCAACAAGGCTTGCCTTCGAATTGATGTTGTTTAATTAAGTCAGAGATTGTTAAACTTTTAGGTGGTAAGGAAATCAAAATATTGTATTAATACAGGAAAGTAGTGCCAAGGTAAAAAATCAGTCGTGATCTTATTAAATGCCTGAAGCATAATTTCTATTTCTTGTGTTCTATGCAAAGGCGGAATAATTAAGTTTTAACTTGGTAAAGCTGCTATTCATAGTTGATGGATCAAATGAAACTGACAATTTAAGATTACATTCATTGTTATAATATTCAGCGTCATTTGTCAACTCTAGAAATAGTTGCATGTTTTGCACTCCCACAGCTACCTAGACTTTAATCCTCATTTGATAGTGAATGTTTCCGCATAAAAGAAAAATTATTGTTAACAATTTGTCTCTAATGCTGTTAATGAGCTCCTATACACCAACAACTTTCTGAAGCAAAACATTTTTGGAATCGGAGCCCAAACATACTTAATGTTATGACAACTTCAATCTTTATTTCTGTACTATGCTATAATAAATTTAACATTCAGAGCTAGTTCCCAGAAGTAATTTAACTTGAGGAGCTCTGCTGCATATACGAAAAAGTTATAATTCGACATTCTCCTTAGTTGAATTTGCCTCCCGCCAACGCTGGTAAGAGCTTTATAGTCAGTAGCATGATGAAGAAAAGGGAATGTCACTTCACAATAAAAAGGCTGAGTATCTGGTAAATGTTGAAAATCAGAAGTAGCTCAAAGATATTTTGAGCAATTAGTTCCAGTTGATTGACTTTTAATTTTGTTGGTTTGTAGAGACTGTGCCAATTATATCAAAATCACTCTGCATGATGTATCAATGCACATAATTATGGCATTGTATGGATATCTGCCTGCCAACTCTTATCTGTTCTACAAAAAAGACAAGAACATCGGCAAATTAATACATAGTGGGTACACATGTCTGTCCTTGCACCTTCAATATTATGCTCAGGACCTTTCTTCTGGGAGCTGCACAGGATTGCTAACTAATTGGAAAAGAATTAACAAATAAATTAATTAATAAGGGATTAAAGGGATCTCCAGCCAAGGAAGGAAAATTGGCAGGTGAGTTGTGTTGCAGGTCAGTTTGTGATGTGACATTGCTGGAGGAGGAAGTATTTGGAGAAATGCGATGGTTGGCTGCTGAGGTAGAATGTGATGACTGATCTTTGGAGGAAGGATGATTGATGGATGAGTGAGTCAGACATGGGATAGGAATGAGTGGCTTGGGGAGAAAGGAGGATAAGTGGCAAAGTGGGGAGGGTGAGGCAATTTTTAAAAAGTTAGTGATGTAGAATAAAACGTGTGGATAATACTAAATGGGATGACCAGATAATGTGATATTGTACTTCTGGAGCTGATGCAGATGACAAGGTCCAAGGGTAAACTGGAAATTGTGCATTAGATGTGGTTTCTAGTTTGTCAGCATGAAATACATGTTAATCTTTTGACCAAATCATTGTCTTCCAAAATAAACTGCTTCATTCTACAATATGTAGATGCTTTAAATAGAAAATTGTGATAGGAAAATGATTCACTCCAAAGTCTCAGAATCAGGTTTAATATCACTGGCACAATATCATGAAATTAGTTGTCTTTGTGGCAGCAGTCCAAAATAATAGAAAACTGTGAATTACAGTAAATAAAACAGTTAACTTAAGTAGTGCAAAAATAAAAACAATGAGGTAGTATTCATGGGTTTAATGTCCATTCAGAAATCAGATGGCAGAGGGGAAGAAGCTGTTCTTGAATCATTGAGTGTGTACCTTCAGGCTTCTGCATCTGTTTCCGAATGGTGGTAATGAGAACACGGCATGACCTGTGTGATGGGGGTCCTTAATGACGGATGCTGCCTTTTTTAGAAACAACTTTTTATTTTGTTGCATTATAGGAACAAAAGCTTGAATTAATTCAAAGGTACAAATGTAAGAGTGTGTAATGCCACAATTGCTGAACTGCTGCAGTTATTTTAATCCCTTTTATAAATGTTATTAAATGCCCTAGAATATGTGAACAGAGCACATGACATTTGAAGTAGGTAGGTTTAATTCCAGTCCAAATTGGGTAAAGTTTTTAGAATCATTAAACTGTATTTCATATTTATGCCTTACTCTGATTTTGGAATTTATATGGGAAAAATGAAAAATAGTCCAACTAGTTTTTTTTTAAATATGCAATGATGGTAGATGAGCAGAGGTAATTGATAATGATGAGTAAAATAAAATTTGATGGAAATACACTGCAGGTTTGTCAGCATCTGTAGTGGGAAAGATGGATTAAAGTTTTTGATGTCCCCCAATCTTACAGGCAACTTTTACATAATCATAAGAACCAACAAAGAGAATGATGAGGATAGATGATTATATTGCACCATTGCCTCAAACTGGGTTAAACAATATTTTGTGTTTTTCTTCCGCATACCAGTGCTGTAGGTGAACATGTTTGTGTTGTATCTTGGAGATCTGAAGTCTTAGAGCACTGAAATATGGTGTCCATATAGTTTTTCACTTTATTGGATCTTAATTGGCATTGATTTCTGCACAGAGCAATTGGTAAGGAAGAAAACAAGTATATGTAATAAAAAAGATAATTTCAAAGGACTCAAAACTGGAGAGTTAAATTATTTTTCTCCCTGTCTGTAATTTGAAACAATGAATTAGGGTCCTATATAGAATTTCTTCATCTACAATCAATGGTTAGATTACGAGGAGATTCCATGGTAGATGGGAGATCTGCTTCTCTGGATTGTTATCCAGTTCATACCACTGGAAAATATAGCTTGTTGAGGGCTTCAATGTAGTAACCTGACATATCAGGTAATCCATCTACTGCCATGAATAACTAAGACAAAAGCAAGTTCTTTTGTAGAACTATCTTGAGCTGTTTCCATGTAAATAGTTGAGAAGGAAGGCCCTAGAGCTTTTCTGAAGAGTTCTGTGCTACTATCAAATATTGGTGCATGGATGGTGATGCCATTGTAGTGCAATTCTTAAAATGTAAAATTTAAGAGGATTTTAACCATGTCAGCTTAGAAACAGCTGGCATCTGAAACTTAATTAAAAATAGTTTATGTTGAAAGGGAAAAAAAATTATGACTGACTTGAGAGTATTTGTGATTTTATTTTCAATTGAGATGATAGCTTTTAAGATTATATACAATTTCATTTTTTTTGGTAATCTCCGTCATTCCATGGTAAGTAATTTATATGGTAAATTGACCAGCTTCTGTAGTAATGCACCCTGATGATTTTGTTTAATAACCACCAGGTGGAAATGGAACTTATTCTCCCCATCTCGTAACTCAATCACAATGTTAAAGTGCTTCCAAGTATGCAATTTGAACAAACTTTGATAAGTTTTTGATTTCATTCAGTGGTATCTGTCTTGAGAGAGAGTGTGCAGGTTCAAGACCCATTCTAGATATTTGAGCAGGTTAACCCAGACTGAGACACCAGTACAACAATGAGGTGTCAGTGGCAGAAATTTCCTATTACAATGCCCATTTCCCTCTCTCTCCACTCTCACTGTTCCCCTCCCTCCCTCCCCACTCTCTCCATTCCCCCTGCCCCACCAATACTTTCACTTCATTTGTGTCCCAGTCCTGGAATGGTACCACAAGGGAGTGAATCATGAGTCATATATTTAAGTACATGATGGAAGATGTTAAAATGGTCTACTTTGGAGGAGAAGATACTATTGAGTTTTGTATTTGATTTTGAGCTTATTTTAACTAGGCAATGACAGGATGCATATCTGAGTATGGAAGCTTTGTGGCTGGCTATCAAATCTATCCATTGGTCTTAGTGGTCACATACTTACAGATACTGATTGCAACATTTTAACAGTAAACCCAACCATCTTCCTGATCCACAAGTGAGTCAAGTGACAAGCTCCAGTGAGACACCACCTTGTATACCTTCTCAAGTGAGCAGGGCATAGGTGGGGCTTAATGCTCAATCCTGATTGGTGGATCTTTGGTTAGTTTGAATTGGCCTTGATCTGATTGGTCGATTTAAAAAAAAACATTTTATTTTTATTTTCAGGCCAAACACTCTTTGGGAAGATGTCTGGCCTGGGACCACAGATTCCTTCTTCCTTGAGTTTTACAACAGTTGGCATCCACACTGTTGCATTACTGCCATCTTCAGGATTTATTGTCCCTCATTGTCCATTCACTTTAAAGCCGTCTTTCCAGTCCCGTTGCCGTTAAAAAAAATTAAACAACCATTTCCTCCCCTGATCACTCTCCCCACATTCCAATAAACCTTTAACACTGTTCTCTACCAGTCCTATTTTGCGTAATTGTTGTAACATTTGTTGTCTTTCCTGTGCAAATTTCCTGCATGAAATAAGGATATGCTCTTCTGTTTCAGTCTCCTGACATAGATTGCCAAAACCTGTTGGATGTTTATTTATGATAGCCAGAGTCCCATTAAGGTTGCTGTGCCCAGTTCTCAGTCTACTTATAATTACTTGCTCCTTCTGCTTTACTCCCCTACTTCTTCCCATATCTACTCTATTCTGAATTGAATGTAAATGTCTTCCTTTTATTTCTCTATCCCAATGCTGCTGCCACTGTTGATTTATCCTTCTCCACACTATGCTCTTCCCCTCTGATTTTGATAGTTTAATATTGACCTCTACAGATCCGTTTTTGACTGCTGCTATTGCCAGCTTATCTGCTGTCTCATTTCCCATAATACCTGAATGTGCTGGAACCCCCATGAATGCGATATTTTTGCCTTGACTAGCCAGTCTTGAATTTGCAAACAGGATTTCATAAAGCAGATCTTGGTGACCTCTAGCTGTACTGGCCTTAATGCTTGCAAGGGCTGATGCAGAATCGCTACGTATCACAATATTATTACAATCAACCTGCTCACTTCATTCCAGTGCTAACAATATGGCAAACATTTCAACTGCATATACACTCAAGCAATCAGGTGTTTTCTTGCTAATTTTCACTTGATAACTTGGCACAATAATTGCAGACCCTGTTACACCTGTTTTTGGATCCTTTGATCCATCCGTAAAAAATCTGTATGTCTCTATACTTACATTCCCTATAACAATGATATTCACTGAGTATATCAGCCGTCTTATTACTGTGTTTAATCTTAAACAATTCCAAATCTATGGAGGGATTTTCTAATACCCAGAAAGGTCTGACAGGCCACACCACACTTGGACAAAACTCTTTATCGTATATAGCCATATCTTTTGCTGTTTGCTCTTCTGTCCAGCCAAAACTTTCTTTTTGTGTCCTCTCCTTCTCCCAGCATGTCTGCAACACCCTTTTTGTAGGATGGCTATCACCATGCCCCCTTAAGTTAATCCAGTAATTGGCCTCCAGCTGTTTACGCCACAGCCCCAGTGGCATTTCATTTGCTTCAATTTGGAGTGCACACACTGGGGAAGTTCTAACCGTTCCCAAGCACACCCTTAGAGCCTGAGCTTGCACAATATCCAGTTCTGCTAGCACAGATTTTGCTGCAGACCTGTATACAATACTTCCATAGTCTAATCTTGATCTTATTAATGCTACATAAATATAATTCAGTGATGCAAAATCAGCACCCCATTCCAATCCAGCAAGACACCTGATGACACTTATCACATTTTCACATTTAGTAACTACTTAACTAACATGTTCTTTCCATGTTAATCACAAGTTAAAGTGCACTCCCAAAAACTGAAAACTTTCAACTCTCTCCAGGTTACTTCCATCCAGACTCAAATTAAGTCCTGAGCTTTTTCCTTGAAAAGAACATGGCTTTTGTCTTCTCCACTGAAAATTTAATACCCCACTTTGTCCCCCACTCTTCAACTTGATTAATTCCATCTTGCATTTTCGTAACTATACGTTCAATATTTCTCCCTCTTTTCCACAAAGCCCCATCATCTGCAAACAATGACCTCCCCACTTCTGTTGGAATATTTTCGAATATATCATTTATCAAAATGGAGAATAAAGTTGGACTCACTACACTCCCCTGAGGCGTCCCATTTTCTACAACATACTGGTTTGATAGCTCTGATCCTATCCTCACCTGAATAGTTTTCCCGTCTAAAAAGTCCTTAACCCAATTGAACATTGCCCTCCCCGATTCCCATTAAATATAGCTTGATTAGGAGCCCCTCTTTCCAGAACATATCATAAGCTTTCTCAACATCAAAAAAAAACTGCAATCACTGTCTCTTTATTTACTTGAGCTTTTCTTATTTCGTCCTCTAGACACAACACTGGATCCATAGTATTCCTTCCTTTCCTGAACCCGCTTTGATACGTAGCCACCATTCCTCTACTTTCCAAGAAGTACACTAACCTCTCATTTATCATACGTTCCATAAGTTTACATACATGTGACGTCAAGGCAATTGGCCTGTAGCTTCCTGGTCTGCTGGCATTTTTTCCAAGTTTCCTTATTGGAATAATTATTGCCTCTTTCCAGCTCCCTGGTATTCTCCCTTCATCCCAGACTTTGTTATACAGAAGCAGTAGTTTCTCCAGACTTCCTTCACTCAAGTGTTTTAATCATACAATAACGTATTTCATCTTTACCTGGTGCGGTCTTTCCTGTTTTATCTAGTGCCTTTCTTAATTCTCCCATGTTGAAAGGGACATCTTGCACACCGTCAAGGTTAGTTTTCCTACATAAAGCCTCCATATTTTCAGCTTTTGTTCTCTCTACCTCTTCTTCCCTTATCAGACAAATTATCGGAACTATCTACCATAACAAAAGTGTTTGCCAACAATTCTGCCTTTTCCTTATTTGTTATTGCAGTCACAGTTCCATCAACCAGAACTGAGTACCTCCACTCTCTCCTGTCCCCTCCCATCCTTTTTATCATCCCCCACACCTCTCCTACTTGAGTTGTGTTTCCGATTGAATCACAATACTTTCTCCAGTGCGGCCTTTTAGCATGTCTTATTGTCCTCCTTACTACTGCCTGAGCTTGTTTGTACTGAATCATATGTTGGAAGTTATGAGTTCTTTTAACCAGTTTAAATGCCTTATTTCTATTTCTCACTGCTTCCTTACAATTATCATCCCACCACGGTATTATTCCCTTCTTTATTCTTCCTTTACTTTTAGGGATGGATTCTAATGCAGCTGATATTATACCTTGTTTTAATATGCTGTCAAATGTTTCTATGTCCATTCCATCACTGACCTGACTTAGATATCTATCACTTTTTTCCAGAAATTTCTCCTAATTGGCTTTCTCGAGGATCCATTTCCCACCTGTATTCTCTGTGACCAATAAGGCAGAAATATTTATCTTTCACCAGATTGGGTAATGATCACTCCCTACAGTTCCTTCTTGGTACACTAACCAATCACACACTGACGTAATGGAGTTTGATACTAATGTAAGATCAAGCACAGATTCTTTACCTGTATTAACATCAATTCTAGTACTACTGCCATCATTTAGGCACACTAAATACTTCTCATCTAGTAACTCGTCTATTACCTGACCATTGATGTCTGTTCTGTCACTCCCCCATAATACATTATGTCCATTAAAATCACCACACCAAACAACATTACTACTATTCTGCCCTTCTATCTCCTCAAGCTTGTTTAACTGTAGTCTTTTGTATGGGTTATAATAATTCACAATCACCAACTCTTTCCTTACAACCCATACTTTTACTACCACATACTCTTGTTCACTTCCTATACCCAGTATTCTATAAGGAATACCTTGCTTTACATAAGTTGCACATCCTCCTCCTCCACCCCACCCACCCCACCCACCCCACCCCCCATCTCGCCTTACTGCCACATAGCCATATAAAACAAAATCCAAATTAGGTTTTAACCAGGTCTCCTGGATACACACAACATCTGGCTTTTCTCTCCTACTAGCTATAAACTGCTTGAAATCTTGTCCATAAGCAATCAGGCTTCTTGCATTCCATTGAAGAAGTAGCATTATTAGTAAAATCAACCCACACTTACTGTCTCTTGACTTGACTGTACCCTGAGTTCATCGTTTACTTCTTCCCATTTTAATCCTATCATATCCAAATGGTGCTCTGCAGCTTTCACAATAATCTGGATCCTTTCAGTTTTAGATTTGATCTCATACGTTGCGTTTACCACTCCTGCTATAAAGGTCACCAATTTCTTCTTCTCTATCCATGCATTCTTCTTATCTTGCCTTTCTTTAGCTGCCATTTGCTGTTTGCTACATCCTCCCTCATTCATTTTCTTCTGTCCTACCAACTTGACTGCCTCGGCACATGAGACTTTTTCCTTCACCCTTATCTGCTGCACCTCCACCTCTTTTTTCAACACTTCACATTCCCAGTACGCTACACTATGGTTACCTCCACAATTACAGCAGTTTGGTCTCACTCCCTCTCCACATTTTCCATATTCATGTCCCCCACCACACCTTGCACATCTTCTCTTTCCTTTGCACACTTTGGCCACATGCCCACACTCCTGGCAATTGAAACACCTCATAGGTTTTGGTATATATTCTCTTACACTGTATCTTAGAAATCCAAAGTACAACTCCTTTGGAGGCACCTTATCCTCAAATTCTACCAGAACAGTTTCAGTCTCCCTTTTCTCTGCTCCCCTTGTTATTCTTTTCACACTCTTCATTGAACTATTCCGCACCCTCAAGTTCTCCACTAGCTCCTTCATATTAACACTGAGGGGAACCCCGGAGATCACCCCCTTGAAACCATTGACCCTTTGTGCTCCAACTCTTACAACCCTGGACACTTTGACTTTCCCAATATTAGTCACCTTCATTGCCTTCTCCATCTGCTCTTCAGTTTTACATCCTATCAGCAGGTTTCCATCTCCTAAAATTCTCGCATGGTTCACTTCCCCTACTTGCTCTCTGATGATTTTTGTTAGTTTAAGCAGATTGATTTTCTTTACTCCCTCTTCCCCCTCAAGTTTTACCACTACATTTAGCAATTTTGCCCTCGGGCCCTCTCCTCAATTTCTCTTCCCTCACTTTCCAATCCACCTACACTAGACCCACCTCCTTTCTTTCTCTTCTGACCCATCACCTTCCTATTCTTAGTCCCTCTCCCCATCTCTTCCCACTCAAACTCTGTGCTGTTGCTGTCACCATCAGTCTCTCTCCCTGCCATTCTATCAGAGTTTGCAAAGAGCCATGTATGAATATCATTCCGGATCTATACAGGCCATCAGTCAATATCCCCACAGAATGTCCCCCCACAACACCCCAGTAGATCCAGCGCCTCCTCAGCAGAGCCCACCAGCCCCAGAACAGCCTAGCCCTTACCACAGATTCCTGAAGAGGGTTCGGTCTAAAAAAAAGACTCAGCAGAACAAGGCCAATTTGAACTAACCAATCAGGAATAGGCAATTCAGATCCAGCCAAACAGGATTGAGCACTAAAGTGCCCTGCTCACTCGAGAGGGTATATAAGGAGGTGTCTGTAGGGGAACTGTTCATTTGATTAACTTGTGCATGAGGAAGATAGTCAGGTTTACTGTTGAAATGGTGCAATCAGTATCTGTATGTATGTGACTGCTAAGACCAAACAATAGGATGCATATTGACTGTACAAACCAGCTTCTCTGAATATGCCATGAATTATTTTGGAATGTGGCCATATAAAATTTACCCTTAACTGGCTGTTTGTTTTTGCTGCTGAAGTCACTTTCTCCAAAGATTTGTGTAGTTCCTTTGAAACAAAGCCACTAATTATGGTATAATGACTGAATATTTCGATAACTGCGAGCAACTGTTGGGCAACAATCTCACTGCAGATCTCTGAAATAATTTCACAGCCTAATTGCACACCCTGGTTAAGTTTGTTCTAGCATTTGGTGAATGAGTTGGACTGACCTGGGAGCAGTTGAAATGTGTCATTAGACCAAAATAGCACATCTGTCCATTTCCACATGCTCCACCCTGACCCACACAGCTTCCACCATCCCTGCTTCCAGGTTGAGGTGGCCCATTAGTGTCAAAATCTGTCATTAAACATCATTAAGATTGGCAGGTAAGTATGAACCACTTCAGTATCACTGATGGGCTTCTGGAGCTGGAGGAATTGCACTGAACAATCAGTAATAAGTTTGGGGTAAGAAATGAGTTTTGAATTAATATTAGGGAAATGAAATGCTCTTTGGTATAAACTATGTAATTACATTAGAGGTTCTTATGGTTCTGTAGGGGATTATAATTTGTCTGACTTCATCCTGATTAACACTATTTATATATATTGTTCCCATTTTAGTATCTGTGATGATTATAAGTTAGAAGTTTGATAGAATGGTTTGGATGGCGCCAGAAGCCACAAGAGCATAGCTCAAGTAGATTTAGCTGTCAAATGAACAGCAAGTGAACTGTCTGGATATCACTTCAGTGCTTCCACTTTTATGTCTTTCTATAAATAATATATATCTTGTTAGTGGTTAGAACAATGAAGTGGTTTTCTTCTGTTTTTGTTTATGGAATTTGCCAATAAAAATCTGAGCGGTCTTCAAGAGCTATTCCTAAAATCAGTGCAAAAAGACGCGAATGATGAAGGAATTAATCAAAGGATGATTTCTAGGAAAGTAATTGAACTCTATAATTGAATTTTTTTTAATGCAGTAAGTAGTTAAATTTATTAAAAAATTGAAGCCTGTGTGTTAGTGTACTTCTAATGGATATGCATAACAGATGTTCTTCATTCCAGTAGCTTCCAGACTATAAAACATGGAGTAGGCGCTTATTTCTTCTAATGCAAGTAAAATGCACAAATATCAGGAAGCCCATTATACAATATTTTACTTGACTTGAGTCCAGTGCAGATGTTATCCAAGTGGAAGTCGCAGAAAATCTCAAGCTAATCTAATTGCATTTATTCAAATTTCCCAAAAAGTGTTTTGAGGTTTCATTTGACGTGATGTCTGATGTTTATTTTATCCTTTCCCTGAAGTACAGGCCCCTACAAAATTTCAGAAACAAGATAGTGGTTCCAAAAATATGAACATTGAGCTTGAAAATATTTATTAAGTGCTAATTTTTCGATATGAGAATGTATCCTTGAAGCACACACTAGCAACAGGGATGTGTCGGCAATAATAGTGGAGCTGGGAAAGATGCAAGGCGGCTGCTTACCAATGAAGGGAAGCACTTCTGTCTGGATCTTGGAGAGAATAACAGGAATGCTAACAAAGTTCCCCTTAGTGATTGATCCCTAACCACCCTACTATGTTTCCTGGTTTGCAGGACATTTACATTAGCTGTACTGAGTGATAATGACTCTCAGTGGGGAAATAAAGGAGATATTGAACAAAATTTGAAAGTGGCTACTGAAGAACATCTTTATTTAGACTCTTTATTAATCATTTGAACTGTGCTAAGTGCCGGACCTGTGGGGGTGCATTAAGTGTGTGATGTTTGCTGATGAATTCAGAAGGGGGAATACGTTAAGATAATCATTTCTGGACTGCGCATTGAGCGCACTCGTTATGTTTGGAATCATGACAAATCCTTTGCCAGCTGAAAGCTTGGAGTCAGTACTCTCATTGACATTTCCAGACTTACTGGATATGTATCATTGACTATTCATCAGTCAGATGGACTAAAGGAAGATGAATCTCATATCCTCAATAGACAGTGCAACATCAAAATAGATACCAAGTTTCAATAAAATAATTGGCAGAAAATGTAGAAGAAAATGGCTGTTTATCTAGCAACACACATCAAAATTGCTGGTGAACGCAGCAGGCCAGGCAGCATCTGTAGGAAGAGGTGCAGTCGACGTTTCAAGCCGAGACCCTTCGTCAGGACTAACTGAAGGAAGAGTGAGTAAGGGATTTGAAAGTTGGAGGGGGAGGGGGAGATTCAAAATGATAGGAGAAGACAGGAGGGGGAGGGATGGAGCCAAGAGCTGGACAGGTGATTGGCAAAAGGGGATACGAGAGGATCATGGGACAGGAGGCCCGGGAAGAAAGACAAGGGGGGGGCGACCCAGAGGATGGGCAAGAGGTATATTCAGAGGGACAGAGGGAGAAAAAGGAGAGTGAGAGAAAGAATGTGTGCATAAAAATAAGTAACAGATGGGGTACGAGGGGGAGGTGGGGCCTAGCGGAAGTTAGAGAAGTCGGTGTTCATGCCATCAGGTTGGAGGCTACCCAGATGGAATATAAGGTGTTGTTCCTCCAACCTGACTGTGGCTTCATCTTTACAGTAGAGGAGGCCATGGATAGACATGTCAGAATGGGAATGGGATGTGGAATTAAAATGTGTGGCCACTGGGAGATCCTGCTTTCTCTGGCGGACAGAGCGTAGATGTTCAGCAAAGCGGTCTCCCAGTCTGCGTTGGGTCTCGCCAATATATAAAAGGCCACACCGGGAGCACCGGACGCAGTATATCACCCCAGTCGACTCACAGGTGAAGTGTTGCCTCACCTGGAAGGACTGTTTGGGGCCCTGAATGATGGTAAGGGAGGAAGTGTAAGGGCATGTGTAGCAGTTGTTCCGCTTACACGGATAAGTGCCAGGAGGGAGATCAGTGGGGAGGGATGGGGGGGACGAATGGACAAGGGAGTTGTGTAGGGAGCGATCCCTGCGGAATGCGGGGGGGGGGGAGGGAAAGATGTGCTTAGTGGTGGGATCCTGTTGGAGGTGGCGGAAGTTACGGAGAATAACATGTTGGACCCGGAGGCTGGTGGGGTGGTACGTGAGGACCAGGGGAACCCTATTCCTAGTGGGGTGGCGGGAGGATGGAGTGAGAGCAGATGTACGTGAAATGGGGGAGATGCGTTTAAGAGCAGAGTTGATAGTGGAGGAAGGGAAGCCCCTTTCTTAAAAAAATGAAGACATCTCCCTCGTCCTAGAATGAAAAGCCTCATCCTGAGAGCAGATGCGGCGGAGACGGAGGAATTGGGAGAAGGGGATGGCGTTTTTGCAAGAGACAGGGTGAGAAGAGGAATAGTCCAGATAGCTGTGAGAGTCAGTAGGCTTATAGTAGACATCAGTGGATAAGCTGTCTCCAGAGACAGAGACAGAAAGATCTAGAAAGGGGAGGGAGGTGTCGGAAATGGACCAGGTAAATTTGAGGGCAGGGTGAAAATTGGAGGCAAAGTTAATAAAGTCAACGAGTTCTGCATGCGTGCAGGAAGCAGCACCAATGCAGTCGTTGATGTAGCGAAGGAAAAGTGGGGGACAGATACCAGAATAGGCACGGAACATAGATTGTTCCACAAAGCCAACAAAAAGGCAGGCATAGCTAGGACCCATACGGGTGCCCATAGCTATACCTTTAGTTTGGAGGAAGTGGGAGGAGCCAAAGGAGAAATTATTAAGAGTAAGGACTAATTCCGCTAGACGGAGCAGAGTGATGGTAGAGGGGAACTGATTAGGTCTGGAATCCAAAAAGAAGCGTAGAGCTTTGAGACCTTCCTGATGGGGGATGGAAGTATATAAGGACTGGACATCCATGGTGAAAATAAAGCGGTGAGGGCCAGGGAACTTAAAATCATTGAAAAGTTTAAGAGCGTGAGAAGTGTCACGAACATAGGTCGGAAGGGATTGAACAAGGGGTGATAAAACAGTGTCGAGGTATGCAGAGATGAGTTCGGTGGGGCAGGAGCAAGCTGAGACAATAGGTCGGCCAGGACAGGCAGGTTTGTGGATCTTGGGTAGGAGGTAGAAACGGGAAGTGCGGGGTGTGGGAACTATAAGGTTGGTAGCAGTGGATGGGAGATCCCCTGAGCGGATAAAGTCGGTGATGGTGTGGGAGACAATGGCCTGGTTCTCCTTAGTGGGGTCACGATCGAGGGGTAAATAAGAGGAGGTATCCGCGAGTTGTCGCTGTGCCTCGGCAAGGTAGAGGTCAGTACGCCAGATTACAACAGCACCCCCGTTATCGGCGGGTTTAATAATAAAGTTAGGATTAGTGCAGAGGGAGTGGAGAGCAGAGCGTTCCGAAGGAGTGAGGTTGGACTGGGGACAAGGTGCGGTGGAGATGGTTGATGTCCCGTCGGCAATTAGCGATAAAGAGATCCAGAGCAGGCAGAAGACCAGAGCGGGGTGTCCATGAAGAAGAGGAGGGTTGAAGACGGGAGAAGGGGTCATCGGTGGTGGTGGAAGAGTCCTTGCCGAAGAAGTAGGCTCGGAGACGGAGACGGCGGAAGAAAAGTTCCGCATCGTGGCGAACACGGAACTCGCTGAGGTGTGGGCGAAGGGGGACAAAGGTGAGGCCCTTACTGAGGACCGAGCGTTCTGCCTCCGACAGTTGAAGGTCGGAGGGGATGGTAAAGACCTGGCACGGATGAGAGCTGGGATCAGAGGCGGGAGGGGGGAGGCTGGGGGTGTCAATGGAGAGGGGAGGGTTGGGGTGAGAGGAAGATGGAGCCTCTGAGGACCCAGGAGTTGACGGTGGGATCTGAAGGAGACGGGGTTGCAGAGTATTGGTGGGGGAAGGGGAGACGGGAGTCACAACAGCAGCACATAAAGACCCGGCCTGGAGTTCAAGGCTGGAGTCGCAGTTGGTGGTTGCGCAATCGCTGTGAAGGTGTCCATGGTTGTTGCTGGAGTCCGGGTTTTGAATATGCCCTGAGGTGTTGGAGCCGCTGAGATCAGTGGCAGGAGCTGCAATCTGAAGTTCATGCCTGCTAGCGTCGGGGCCGGCAGGCTCTGGAGTCCGTAGATGTAGGATCTTGCGATCTTTGCCTAACATGACAAAGTCAAAAAAACGGCGATTGCAGGCGTGGATCCGACGGAGGATGAAATAACGGGTAGGACCATTACAGACGGCGAAGAAAGTGTCCCGAAGGTGTGGAAGGGTCTGGGATAGGGACACCAAGTACTTCCTCATGGCGGAGAGAGTCACCTTCAGAGCTTGACGAGAGAAGCGGCGAGAGGCAGAGTCAATAAAATGTGAGTACCTGGGATCCTCAGAAGATCAAATTGAGAGGCTTGGAAACGAATCCTAAAGCCAACTGGAGTAAGTTGGCGACGGAGGCACGTTCCAAGAAAGGATATATGGCTGTGATAGCGAGTCTGAGTCAAAGTGTGGTTGAAAAGTTGAAGAGCCGAAGAAATTACAGATGGGGAGCAGTGAGAGATGGTTTCACAGAACTCCCGTCGAAGAGAGGATCTAAACTTCTTCGGTGTAAGCATCACCGGAAGAGGCTTCGCAGTAGTGAATTTAAACGCAAACAACAGGAATTCTGCAGATGCTGGAAATTCAAGCAACACACATCAAAGTTGCTGGTGAACGCAGCAGGCCAGGCAGCTTCTGTAGGAAGAGGGCTGTTTATCTATGTATCCATCCAAAGTGTCAAGCCATCAGACTCCTCAATACCCAGAGCCTGGACTGACACCAACCTACTGCCTTCTACTGTGCCTATTGTCTTGCTTATTATTTATTGTAATGCCTGCACTGTTTTGTGCACTTTATGCAGTCCTGGGTAGGTCTGTAGTGTAGTTTTTGTGTTGTTTTACGTAGTTCAGCGTAGTTTTTGTATTGTTTCATGTAGCACCATGGTCCTGAAAAATGTTGTCTCGTTTTTACTGTGTACCGTACCAGCAGCTATGATCGAAATGACAATAAAAAGTGACTTGACTAGTACACCCTGAAACCATTTAATCTGCCTACTCACATCAATCTGCGTGTGACCATACCCCTCCAACCCCCTACTATTTATGTACCTACCCAAACTTCTGTTAAACATGGGCCACTTGTGCTGACAGCTCTTTCCACATTGAATGAGAAGCTTCTCCTCATGTTCCCCTTAAACTTCTCACCTTTCACCCTTAACCCATGGCCTCTGGTTGTAGTCCTACCCAGCCAAAGTTGAAAAGACCATAAGATATAGTAGCACAATTAGTCCATTTGGCCCTTCGAGACTGCTTCACCATTCAATCGTGGTTGATCCTTTTTTCCCTTCCTCAGCCCCACTCCCCGGCCTTCTCCCCGTAACCTTTGATCTGTGTCTAATCAAGAACCTATCAATCTCTGCCTTAAATACACCCAATGACCTGGCCTCCACAGCTGCCTGTGGTAACATATTCCACAAATTCACCACCCACTGGCTAAAGAATCTGGATCTCATTTAAATAGACACCCCTTTTCCCTGAGGCTGTGTCCTCTTGTCCTAGACTCTCCCACCGGGGGAAACATCCTTTCCACATCTACCCTGTCTAGGCCTTTCAACATTCAAAGTGTTTCAATGAGATCTCCTCTCATACTTCTGAATTCCAGCTAGCTCAGACCCAGAGCCATCAAACGTTCCTCATATGATAACCCTTCCATTCCCAGAATCATTCTTGTCAACCTCCTCTGAACCCTCTCTCTTCTGAGACTAGGAGCCCAAAACAGTTCACAATATTCAAGGTGAGGCCTTACCAGTGCCTTACAAAACCTCAGTATCACATCCCTGCTCCGACCCCTACAGAACACAACTAGTCACTAGCAGCCAACCAGAAAAGGATCCTTTTATTCCCACTCGCTGCCTCCTACCAATCAACCAATGCTCTAACAATGTTAGTAACTTTACTGTAATACCATGGGCTCTTAACTTGTTAAGCAGCCTCATGTGTGGCACCTTGACAAAGGCCTTCTGAAAGTCCAACTGTACAACAGCCACTGTATCCCTTTTATCTATCCTACTTGTAATTTCCTCAAAGAATTCCAACAGGTTCATCAGGCAAGATTTTCCCTTAAAGAATCCATGCTGACTTTGTTCCATCTTGTCCTGTATCACCAGTTGAGAGCATCCTGACTGGCTGCAACACTGCCTGGTATGGGAACCGAGCCTCCCTTAATCGCAGGACTCTGCAGAGAGTGCAGACAAATTAAGACAAATGTAGGTCCCTTACAGTCAGAAACAGGTGAATTGATCATGGGGAACAAGGACATGGCAGACCAATTGAATAACTACTTTGGTTCTGTCTTCACTAAGGAGGACATAAATAATCTTCTGGAAATAGTAGGGGACAGGGGGTCTAGTGACATGGAGGAGCTCAGGGAAATACATGTTAGTAGGGAAGTGGTGTTAGGTAAATTGAAGGGATGAAAGGCAGATAAATCCCCAGGGCCGGATAGTCTGCATCTCAGAGTGCTTAAGGAAGTAGCCCAAGAAATAATGGATGCATTAGTGATAATTTTTCAAAACTCTTTAGATTCTGGATTAGTTCCTGAGGATTGGAGGGTGGTTAATGTAACCCCAATTTTAAAAAAGGAGGGAGAGAGAAACCGGGGAATTATAGACCGGGAAGCCTGACATCGGTGGTGGGGAAATTGCTGGAGTCAGTTACCAAAGATATGATAACAGCACATTTGGAAAGCAGTGAAATCATCGGACAAAGTCAGCATGGATTTGTGAAAGGAAAATCATGTCTAACGAATCTCATAGAATTTTTTGAGGATGTAACTAGTAGAGTGGATAGGGGAGAACCAATGGATGTGGTATATTTGGATTTTCAAACGGCTTTTGACAAGGTCCCACACAGGAGATTAGTGTGCAAACTTAAAACACATGGTATTGGGGGTATGGTATTGATGTGGATAGAGAATTAGTTGGCAGACAGGAAGCAAAGAACGAGAATAAACGGGACCTTTTCAGAATGGCAGGCAGTGACTAGTGGGGTACCGCAAGGCTCAGTGCTGGGACCCCAGTTGTTTACAATATATATTAATGACTTAGATGAGGGAATTAAATGCAGCATCTCCAAGTTTGCGGGTGACACGAAGCTGGGCGGCAGTGTTAGCTGTGAGGAGGATGCTAAGAAGATGCAGGGTGACTTGGATAGGTTAGGTGAGTGGGCAAGTTCATGGCAGATGCAATTTAAAGAGGATAAATGTGAGGTTATCCACCTTGGTGGCAAAAACAGGAAAACAGATTATTATCTGAATGGTGGCCGATTAGGAAAAGGGGAAGTGTAATGAGACCTGGGTGTCATTGTACACCAGTCATTGAAAGTGGGCATGCAGGTGCAGCAGGCGGTGAAAAAGGCGAATGGTATGCTGGCATTCATAGCAAAAGGATTCGAGTACAGGAGCAGGGAGGTACTACTGCAGTTGTGCAAGGCCTTGGTGAGACCACACCTGGAGTATTGTGTGCAGTTTTGGTTCCCTAACCTGAGGAAAGACATTCTTGCCATAAAGGGAGTACAAGGAAGGTTTACCAGATTGATCCCTGGGATGGCAAGACTTTCATATGATGAAAGACTGGATCGAATAGGCCTATACTTGCTGGAATTTAGAAGATTGAGGGGGGGATCTTATTGAAACGTATAAAATTCTAAAGGGATTGGACAGGCTAGATGTAGGAAGATTGTTCCCGATGTTGGAGAAGTCCAGAACGAGGGGTCACAGTTTGAGGATAAAGGGGAAGCCTTTTAGGACCGAGATGAGGAAAAACTTCTTCACACAGAGAGTGGTGAATCTGTGGAATTCTCTGCCACAGGAAACAGTTGAGGCCAATTCATTGGCTATATTTAAGAGAGAGTTAGATATGGCCCTTGTGGCTAAAGGGATCAGGAGGTATGGAGAGAAGGCAGGTACAGGGTTCTGAGTTGGATGATCAGCCATGATCATACTGAATGGTGGTGCAGGCTCGAAGGGCCGAAAGGCCTACCCCTGAATGGTGGTGCAGGCTCGAAGGGCCGAAAGGCCTACCCCACCTATTTTCTATGTTTCTAAGACATCATAAGCCTCAATTACTGATGCAAACACCACTGGTACACCACAATCAAGAATGTTCTCCACTTCATCCCTCGCCTGGACTTTGGTGTATCCGGCCACCTGGTTGTGCTTCTGTCTGAGTACAGTCAGAGATTGAAGAGCATGGCACCAGTGAAGAGGACTACAAAGAGCTGGACTGCAGAAACAAATGAGCAAATCTGGGATTGCTTCACGTCAGTGGACTAGACCGTTTTCAAAGATTCAGCAGTGGATCTAAATGTATATGTCACAGTTGTTACCAACTCCACAAGGACGTGTGTGGACAATTGTATATCCATAAAAAATATCGCGTCTTCCACAACCAGAAGCCCTGGATAGACTAAGAAATTTGTAATATTCTGAAGGCTACATCTGTTGCATTTAGGACTGAAAACCCAGGGCCATATAAGAACACCTACGCTCTGTCTGCCAGAGAAAGCAGGATCTCCTAGTGGCCACACATTTCAATTCCACATCCCATTCCCATTCTGACATGTCTATCCACGGCCTCCTCTACTGTAAAGATGAAGCCACACTCAGGTTGAAGGAACAACACCTTCTATTCCGTTTGGGTAGCCTCCAACCTGATGGCATGAACATCAACTTCTCTAACTTCTGCTAATGCCCCACCTCCCCCTCGTACCCCATCCGTTATTTATTTTTATACACACATTCTTTCTCTCACTCTCTTTTTTCTCCCTCTGTCCCTCTGACTATACCCCTTGCCCATCCTCTGGTTCCCCCCCCCCTTGTCTTTCTCCCCGGACCTCCTGTCCCATGATCCTCTCATATCCCCTTAGACAATCACCTGTCCAGCTCTTGGCTCCATCCCTCCCCCTCCTGTCTTCTCCTATCATTTTGGATCTCCCCCTCCCCCTCCCACTTTCAAATCTCTTACTAACTCTTCCTTCAGTCAGTCCTGACGAAGCATCTCGGCCTGAAACGTCGACTGTACCTCTTCCTAGGGATGCTGCCTGGCCTGCTGCGTTCACCAGCAACTTTGATGTGTGTTGCTTGAATTTCCAGCATCTGCAGAATTCCTGTTGTTTGCCATATAAGATGTCTGGATACAATCTCCAGAAGACCTTAGCAAGGTCAAATTTGTAAAGAGTCAATTTTGGACTAAACTGGAATCCCAAGTGAAGGCTCGACAGTTTTGGCAGAGTTTATAGGACTTGCACAGTATCACTTCCTATAATTGTAAGATTGGGTAGCATAAATGGCAATGACTCGTCATTCCCAGATCAGTTTGATGACTTTTATGCATGCTTTGACAGGCAGAACTATGACACACTCAAAAGAGACTCCAGATCTCTGGATGACTCTGTAATTTTAGTTTGAGGCCAACTTTTAAGATAGTGAATCTACATAAGGTATCTGGTCCAGATGGCATACCTGGCTAAGTTCTAATGATCTGAAAGGACCAACTGGCTGGAGTAGTTGCGAATATATTCATCTGCTATGGTCCGACGTTCTCACCTGCTTCAGAGGGCATCTATTATGTCGTTCCCAAGAGAGATTGATCACTTGCTTCAATGACGACTGTCTGGTTGCATTTACATTAACCATGAAGTGTTTCAAGAGGTTAGTTATGGCTTCTGTTACGTAACTGGCAACAATGAATATTAACCGAGACAGGTTATATAAAAACAACCAAACATTTATTAAACAAGTATGAACGATAAGGGGAAAAAAAACAAAGGAAAACTTTAACCGGAGGTTAACAGGTACTCAGCCGTTCACCAACTTCACTCTGCTCACGTTCTTAAAGCGTTAAATGCGAAAACCGTTCTTAAAGCGATACAGTCAGATATAGTCCTTAAAGCGATAACTTCGAAAGTCCAACAGTTTTACACACTCAATTGGGAGAGACTTCTCCGGAGAAGGATTTCTTCACAGACGCACCTTTACTGCCGGTTCTGTCCACAGGATTCCCGTTGCCGAAAATAAACAGTTTAAATCAACTGACCTTAAATTCCTTTAGAGAGAGAGAGAGCATCTTTTTGCATGAACTCTTCGCTCTTTCTGGCAAGAGTTATCTCGATGCAGGTACTTCCCCAACAAGCTCTCAATAAGGTCGATCCTTTATTAAACTGCCAAACAATACCAACGTCTCGGTCCTTCACTTCGATGAATTCTTCACTCTCCCTTGAAAACTGTCGGAATTGAGCAAATTGGCACTTCCAGCCACAAATTCCCAGTCCAAATATACTGTATCTTGTAAAAGAACGCACCTTCCGTTTTAAAAATGAAACTGCGTCACAAAAACAAATACACAACAGAAACAGAGGCACAACATGTTCTATCTGGAAATCTACAAACTCAAAAACTAACTGCGTCACCTGAGTCGACCCTTATATAGTCAGGGGGCACATGTCATCACATGACCTCACTTCACGGGAAAATCACATCAGGTGACCTCCAAAAGACCATTACATCATTCTCACAAAAAAAACAGATCTCCTTTGAGCATGTAACACTTCAATTAACTCTTACTTCAGAAATGGCCTGCATCCACTGGAATTTGCTTGCCCCCCCACAGCAGACTAACAGCAGATGTGATTTATCTGGCTTTTCACTGTTCTCGGGACTATATGGGCAACAGGAACTCATACATCAGGCTGCTGTTCATTGACTCCAGCTTGGGATTCAATGTAATTATTCGATTCAAACTCCTGATCAGATTTCAAGATCTGGGCCTCAGTACCTCCCTCTGCAACTCAACTTCCTCATTGACAGAGACCTCAGTCAATGATCATTGGTACAGCATGTACTCTTGCTGATCACTAGCTCAAGATGGTGTGATTTGTTCCCCTGATCTCCTCTATAAACACATGACAGCATGGTTAAGCATAGCTTCAATACCACTTTGAAATTTTCTGATGGCACTACTTTTGTTGAATGAATCAAAGGTGGTGATGAGTCAGCTTACCAGAGTGAGATAGGTTGAGTGTTGCCACAAAAACTATTTCTCACTCAGCATTCAGTAAAACCAAAGAACTGATTTTTGGCTTCATGGAGGTGAAGGAGGGTGAACGTATGTCAAGATCTGAGGATCTAATCTGGTCCCAACACATTGATGTAGTCATAAAGAAGGCAAGACAGCTGCTATACTATATTAGGAGTTTGAAGCAATTTGACATGTCAACAAATACACTCAAAAACTTCTATAGTTATACCATGGAGAGCATTCTGACAGGCTGCATCACTGTCTGGTATGGAGGGGCTATTGCACAGGACCAAAAGAAGCTGTAGATGGTTGTAAATCTAGTCAGCTCCATCTTGGGCACCAGCTGACAAAGCACCCAGGGCATCTTCAGGGAGCGCTGTCTCAGAAAGGCAGCGGCCATTATTAAGGACCTCCAGCACCCGGGGCATGCCCTTTTCTCACTGTTACCATCAGGTAGGAAATACAGAAGCCTGAAGAAACACACTCAGCGATTCAGGAATAGCTTCTTCCCCTCTGCCATCCGATTCCTGAATGGACATTGAAGCTTTGGACACTACCTCACTTTTTTTAAATATACAGTATTTCTGTTTTTGCACATTTTTAAATAATCTATTCAATATATGTAATTGATTTACTTGTTCATTTATTATGTTTTATTTTATTTATTATTTTTTTCTCTCTCTGCTAGATTATGTATTGCATTCTACTGCTGCTGCTCAGCTAACAAATTTCACGTCACATGCTGGTGATAATAAACCTGATTCTGATTCTGATTCTGATTCTGACTACATGGGGATCAGAAACAGGAGTGAGTCAGCAGCTTTAAATTCCTGGGCATTAAAATATTTCATGTCCTGTCCCTAGCTCAGCTCATAGATGCAATGAGGAAAGCCTGTTAGTATCTTAGTGGGTTTCGGGGTGGGGGGGGGGCAGCTTATCAATGAACACTGCAGATTCTAGAATTTCTACAGATGCACTGCTGGAAGTATCCTAACCAGCTGCATTATGGTCTGGTCTAGCTATTCAAATGTGCAAAGACGTAAGAAGCTTCAGAGAGTAGTGGACTTTGCCCAATATGTCATGGGCACCACTTTCTTCACCGTTGGTAGTGTCTTCATGAGGCATCTGTTTTCAAAGATCCTCACCATCCAGACCATGCCATCTTCTCACAGCTTCCATTGGGTAGGACGTAGAAAAGCATAACATCCCACACTGCTGGGTTCAAGATGAGCTACTTCCCTTCATTCATTCTCTTCTTGAACCAGCCCACACAACCCTAATCACTACAGTTTAGCAATATTATGACCACTTTGACCAGTTTGGTTACTGTTACACATGCTGATTACTGGGCTAAACAAGAGCAGAAATCTAGAATTGTCTAGCAGCAAAAGAAATACAGTAATGTGAAATTATTTATAATTATTGGATCGCTCTGAGCCGATATGATGGCTTCATTTAATGTTATATAAAGGCATCTCGCAAAAAGACTGAAGGTTAGGGGTGACGTAATTCTTGTTTAATTATACAGTATATTGTAGTGATTTGAATATTAACATTTATGACAGCTTCATAGATGCAATGAGTTTTGAATATTACTGCTATATTTGAAATGGAATAAAAAAGAGACGCAGAAAGTGTTGGTTTAGTAGAATCTTATTGAGGCTTCTGCGCGGTCTGTTGAAGGTACTTGCGGAGCACTGGCATGAATAGATAAAGTATCACAATTATGTGAGAATTGGACCTTGCTGGCAAAATCAGTGGAGGAGATTTGTTCACTAAATGTAATGTCCTTCCATTTACAGAACTGTTTTGTAAGTGTTTCTCCTGCTTGTTCAACTATTGGCAGATTGTCAAATTGGATTGGAATGGTTTGGCAATGAACACCAAATATGACGATGTGTGAAGATAATATGTCAGTTGTTTACAGAGGGAGACGGTTGGTGTGGTATTGAATATACTCTCTGGACCTGGTTTCTATTGTTCATCCTATTTCAGGAAAAAGAGTAAGTTGATTTGTTCCAATTGATAATGACATTGATCAGTTTTGTGATAAAGAGAGTATATTGGAGATTTAGTAGTATCTTAATAAATTGACCAGAAGAAGTAAAGATATTCATTGGGAGAAGTTTAAGGTAATACATAAATTAGGACACTGATTAGTTGCTACTGATTACAGCACTTTTAAATGGACTTTCAAAAGGGGTGTCAAGGGTAGAGATGAGAGGACTGAGCCAAGAGAGGGGGAGAGTGTTGAAAGTTGAGGGTGAGGTGGAGGTTAGGGGGTGGGGCTAGGGATGGGGAAAACAAAAAGATTTGGGAAATGGGAGAACCATGGATGAGGGAGATCAAGAGGAGGTTTGGAGAAAATGTGAGGTTGAGGCAGTGGATACGTGCATGTCCATGTCTATTTGGGATTCAGGACCTGCAATGTCAACATCCTCATGGACTGTTACAGAAGTGACAGACTTCAATATTGGTCTGGTAGTGAATCATGGCAACTCAGATCCTTCAACACTGATCTCAATGTTCTGAGTGAGGGGTGATAGGCAAAATGTGGGCCATTCAAAGAACAATATGGTGAATATATTGTGTTGTGGGACTGGAAGACGAACGGTGTATTCATTGGTGAGTTTCTGTGTTGAAAATGAGATAGTCTGGTATCTCAGTGACTTGTTCCATGATAAGTGAATGTCTGGCTGTCTTTAATGTGGTATCAACATGCTGTGGTCATCGGCACATCGGACTCAAAGTTACAGTAGAGACCAAAAAGGACCTTTTTTAACTTGGAAAAGGCTCTGGTGTGAACCTCAATGGGCAGTGAACTGATCCTCTTGGGTAATTTCAATACAGCTTGGAAAGGTGCACCATTTCAGCAATGAGTGCATAGGGGGATCAACTCCAGCAGCATTAACCTCCTGACATAATATTAAAGAGTTAAATACGAGAACTCAAGTCAACATCCAAAACTTTGACAACCTTCTATAGATGTGTAATGTAGCATAAATAGGCTGGCTGCATCACAGCCTGCTCTGGATCACCAGTGCCTTTGAACAGAAAATCCGACAAAAGGAGTAGATTAGGCCCAGTGCATCACAGGTAAAGCCTTCCCAACCACTGAGCACATCTACATGCAGTGTTTTTGCAGGAAAGCAGCATCCATTATCAGGGATCCCCACCACCCAGGATATCCTCTCTTCTCGCTGCTGCCACTAGATACAAGGCACAAGAGCCTCAAGGCTCGTACCACCAGGTTCAAGAACGGTTACTATTCCCCACCCATCAGGCTCATGAATAAAAGGGGATAACTACGCTCACTTGCCCCATCATTGAGACGTTTTCCACAACCAATGATCTCATTTTAAGGACTCTTTATCTCATGTGCTCATTATTTATTTCTGTTTATCTATATTTGCATTTGCACAGTTTGTTGTCTTCTGCACTCTGGTTAGTCTTTCATTGATCCTGTTACAGTTACTATTCAATAGATTTGCTGAGTATGCCCACAGGAAACTGAATCTCAGGGTTGTATATGGTGATGTATATGTTCTTTGATAATAAAATTTACTTTGAACTTTGAGCATCTTTGATCCAGGGGATGGCACCTTTTAGATTATATCATCATCTGAGCGAGAGACAGTAAAGATGTCTGCATCACCTCTGACATGACACTTACAAATCTCTGTACGGCTAACTGGAAGATAATTCATTCTGTTATCTCTTGTCAGCCTGGCCCTAAAACTTCAGCATAAGCAGAAACACTGCTGCAAGAAAAATCAATGTTGCATGGTCTCGAGAACCCTAGAGATAAATCTTCTCAGACAGATAACCTGTCAGATCTTAGCCAATCAACCCCTGGAGGATTTTGACAGTGCCCGGACTGCCTTGATAACCTCAGTATTTACACCTCTGAAGCAAGACTTGGCTTTGCAACGAGGAAACACTGTGACTCATTATATGGGAATGGCTGTGAGATCCATTTGCAAATTAACTCTGTGGAAGTGTTTGAGTACTGGAAGGTTTTCAGTACTCAAAGGCAAAATAAACAGCTTTGCATGCAACAGAAGGTAAAAGAGCAGGCCAGGCAGCATCTCTAGTAAGAGGTACAGTGACTGTACCTCTTCCTAGAGATGCTGCCTGGCCTGCTGCATTCACCGGCAACTTTGATGTGTGTTGCTTGAATTTTCAGCATCTGCAGAATTCCTCGTGTGTGAGAAGGTAAAAGAGTTGAGGACCAGTAGAACAGATGATGGGTGAGAAGACTGTAGGAAGTACAGCAGCTCATTGTTAACCATGACGTGTACAGAATCCTTAGCACTGTCAAGGCTATCTGTGGTCCAATATTCAGCGACCAACACAAAAATGGAAATTTAATATTAGGATTAGTCTGAATTATTTTAAACAAGACTAATAGTTTAATGTAGATAAAGACAACAAAATCTTAGGGGTTCATTTAATCCAGGGGTTCCCAAACTTCTTTAAATTGTGGATCAATACAAGAAAGGGGTCCATGAACCCCAGGTTGGGAATCCCTGATGTAATGAAATTCAACAGTACATTATTTTTTCTGTAAAGATGTATTGATAATTGACTCAGACTGCCAAAGTTATGTTAAGTAGCTTTCCCTATGATCTCAAAATAGTTTGAATAGGTTCGCTCAACTTTAATGCCATCCCATTATGAAGATCTATTTTCCAGTGCCCCACCCTGCATAGAACCAAGAAGACAGGTGGACTTTTTCAAGGGCAGTGAGGTAGTTGGAGCCTACTGCAAGGAAAACAGGTTTTTTTTTTCCATATATGCTGTCTAACCTGCTGAAAATTTCCAGTGCTTTTGGTTTATGTTTCAGGCTTCCTGCATCTTCTGTCCTTTTAGTAATATTTTGTACCATTTGTAGATGCTGTTCCTTTTATTTGAGACCAGAAAAAGTGATCATACTGTAGATATCAAATGCACTGGCTGTAATTTGATGAGATAATGTTGTTATCAGCCTGGCAAAGTCAATCATTGCACCTACAGGGCATGAATTAGAATTGAAAGCTGGACAGTGAAGTAATATGAGGGTTCATGAAGGTCTTGCATTTAATGGTGTGTATGTAGACTTTGAGAAGCTGTATGATGGAAAGTGCCACAACCAATTTGCAAGAAAAATGAGATGCATTGGATTAACGGGCAATGGCAGCTTGGATATTCACTAAAGGGCAGAAAACAAAGTAGGGGTGATGGAATACTTTTCAGACTAGAGGTATGCACACTGCAGTATCTGCTGGCTTCTGTAGGAGGACTTGTACTCTAGTGATGAATAAAAAAAATTACCTGCACTCAGGTCAGCAGGTCATTGTTTAAGTGTCTGAAGATGAAGACCACCTGGGAAATGTAGTAGACTTTGGGGAGAGTAGCAGAATGCTTAGGAAAACATTGACTGGTCAATAGGACAGATGCCTGGCAAAGGAGTTTAATGCATCGTTGCCTGAAGGAATCCAACTTAGTTGGAAAAAGTAGGATATTTTGAATAAAAAATATTGGCAATTGTTAAATTGAGAAGAAGGCACTTGGTGGGTGTGGGGGGGGGGGGGGAAGAGTCCTTATTAACAGAACATGACAAAGAGATTATGCCAATCATTACTAAAGTGATGGTTAATAAAGCCCCTGTCAGTACTGCAATGTAGCTAGGCTGTGAACAGGTATTTTTTTTTAAATGGCAGAAAATCAATATTTGTATAATTTTCAAAAGTTAGTGAGCAATTAATTTTCGGAAGTTGAGGATATTGGGAGGGGAGGTGGCTTAAACTAAAATAATACCTTTTTTTTTGCCAATGCATTGCATACCTGCTCGTAAATGTTGTGTCTTGCAGCTCATGTTAGGAACAGACTGCTGTCCTTCCTCAGCCATGATGCTCCATTAGGGACCTGGTAATGAGTCATGCTGCACTTATGGCCTGAAGGGGTGGGGGAGAAGGGCGTGAAGGTGTTGGTAGTCAGTGCCCTAAAATTCTAACCCCAGAACAGGCCTCACCCTTCAATTCACCCAAGCATCTGCAAGTAGTCCATTACATTGCTTCCACACCCTACTTGCTATTGACTATTTACAAGCATTGTCTCCTCTGCACAAGTCTGTCTTACCAATATCACTGTCACCTGCCACACCTCACTCTTTCCCTTGCCCTCAAGCATCTGGAATAGCAAGAATTCAAATGAGAGAGCTAATGTGTGAGGGGGTGAAAAAGTGGCATTTAATATTGATAGCAATAGTCCAGTCAACACATTGGACACTTAACAGTATGAACTATTTCAACAAAACTTGTGTAGGGCTATAATGGCTAGCCTTCTGCAAATGTATTATATTTACTTCTGTGGACAGCTCTTAAGGAAGGATATCAAAGCCTTGAAGAAAGTGGAAACAAAATGGAAGGCCATCAAATTGGATTTTAATAATATGAATAGTGGAAAAGTATTTCCTATTGGATTAGAGGTTGTGAAGAGGGGATCTAGCAAAGAAATCCCTAATTAATGACACTTAAATAAGGAGAAGCATTGTCTGTTGGCAGTAGGACTAGAAATCAGAAAGAGCTAGATTTAATGTATCTTTGTAGAACAAAAATGTTCTGTGAGGCATCTATACATTTGAAGTTGAGAACTGCCCTTGCTCCGAGTTTAATCAGTCATAATCAGAATTTGTTCTTGCCAAATAGATAACACAAAAGGCAAACAAATGTGGTGAGGAATTTATGATTTAGAATGAGCCATCAGAGATTGGCAATGGTAGATTCAGTAGTTTATTCAAAAAGATGTGTGTTTTATATATTTAAAAAAAAAGCTGAGAGAAAAGGTGGATGAGAGTAGAACTACGTGGCATAGGTAGAACAGACTACGTGATCTGCTTCACTACTCTTATTCTGAAGTTCATTTGCATTAAAGGTTCACAGCAGTAGAGTTAAGACAAAAATCACTTTATCTTCATCTAATAATGCTGAATTTATAGTTTCTGTGAACCCGATTTAACTATTTAAGTTATCTATTATCCGTTTGATATCATTGCATGGTCAAAATCACCTCCAAGCATCTAAATGTAATGGCCACTTTATTAGGTATAATATCTAATCAGCCAATCATGTGCAGCAACTCAATCCATAAAAACATGCAGACGTGGTCAGGAGGTTCAGTTGTTATTCAGGCCAAACATTAGAATGGGGAAGAAATAGGATCTAAATTACTTTAACCGTGGAATGATTGATGCCAGATGGGATGGTTTGAGTATCTCAGAGACTTCAGGTCTCCTGAGATTTTCATGCACAGCAGTCTCTGGAGTTTACAAAGAATGTTTCCAAAAAAAAAATGCAGCGAGAGGCAGTTGTGTGGATGAAATGCCTTCTTAATGAGAGCGGTCAGAGAAGAACAGCCAACTGGTTCAAGCTGACGGGATGATGACGGTAACATAAAATAACCACAGGCTACAACAGTGGTGTGCAGAGGAGCATCTCTATATGTACAGCATGTTGAACCTTGAAGTGGATGGGCTAACGCAGTAGAAGACCACGTCGGATTCCACTGATCTACCTAATAAAGTGGACACCGAGTGTATATTGTTGAAGTATTATCCCAGTACTCAGACAAGTATGAGTCCCCTTGGGATCAACCATTTTACCTGCTGTCAGGTGAATGGAGAATGAGATTAGTATTGATTGTCATAGTCATTCAACATGGAAACAAGTCCTACAACCCATTAAGCATCCACTTACACTAAACCCTACACTAATCACGTTTCATTTTCTCCTCTTTACTATCAGTTCCACCCAGATTCTACACTCATGTACACTGTAGGGAAAACTAGCAGAGGCCAGTTGATCTATCGATTTGCACATCTTTGGGAAGTGGAGCAAGCAAGTACATCAGGAGTAAGCAGAAGGTGATCACATGGAGATTCTGAAGACTTCATACATGTAGAATTTGAGAATCAGCATTGAACTTTGATTACTACAATTGTGCATAAAGCTGTACAAACTACCAGTTAGGGGACCTCTGTAGCATTCACTTTTCTTGATTGGTAGCAGATAACTGAGTTAATATATAGCTTTCTAACAAATTTCAACTTCAGCTCCATAGTAGCAATCCTGCACCTGACTCTGAAGGCTGTGCTTTTGGGAAGTTCTCCAGTGATTCAGTATAGAGACTACTGGACCAAATGTAGATGGGCATAATTGACCCTGGATTTTACTCGGCCTGTGGTCCTGACACAATTGAGCTGAACTGCTGCAAATTGGAGGAACTCTGATAAGCAAAAAATCCAAATTAATCTGATACCAGAAATGTGAAGTAGTAAATACAGCAAATGCTGGGAAAAGACCGCAGGTCAGACACTATCTTTGGAAAGGGAAGTGATGAACATTCTTGGTCTGAGAGCCTTTGCTGGGTCCCAGGAACTTTGCTTCGTCTTAAAGCCAAGGGTATAAAAATGTTCTTTAAAATCTCTTTGATTCTTACACATATTTAAAAGCTATTAAGGCTGTTATTGTATGAAGATTGATGCATAAGTTGTATGAAATGCAACTACTTTGCCTACCTAAGTAGTGCTCTTTCCCAAGAGGCAAATATCGAGAAAGTTATGCAAGGCAAATCAGTTGTTCAGATTCTACCTATGAGCATTTTCAACCACTAAATCTCTGTATCATAACCAAGTGTTCTGTGACGGATTTTCATACCAACACATCGTTACAGCTGTGAAACTTGGGAATTTTGCATGATAATGTCAAAAGACCTTGGAACAAGACAATTAGAATTAAATAGAAAATCCATGGCACAAATATCAGTGTCCTGGCTGAAGCCAAAACCCTCAGTTAATCACTGTACATTTGTGCAAGGGCTGGTCACTGTGCAGATGTCAGGAGACAAAGGTTTCTTTTTCCAGATTGAAGGTCGGCAACCCAGTGGTGTGGGACTTCACGCTTCAGTACCCCCTGCCCAGTGATGGCTGCAGAAGGTGGCATGGGCAGAATGGTGGGCATCTTTGATGAGCAATGTTGCCTCCATGAGGCAGTATCATCTATTCTCTGGAGTTTCTTGCAGATTCATGCCAGACCATGAAGAAACCAATCGATGTACTTTCAGTTATAAGATCCTCTTAACCTCAAGAATTTAATGACACTGATGCACCTTGTGATTGCATCATGTGTTGAGCCCAGCAGAGGTCACTTGATGTGTTTTTGCCCAGAAATTCAAAGCTGCTGACTCTCTCCACCACTGATTCTCCATTGTAGATGGGTACATATTTGCCCTCCTTCCCCTTCCTGAAGTCAACAATCAACTCTTTAATTTTGCTGATGTTGAATGAAAGATTTCATCACTCAACGAGGTGTCCTCTCTTTTCCAGGTAGACTGACTCATCACCGTCTGTTATTCGTCCAGCAAAATTACTGTTATTGGTGAATTTGTAAATAGCATTGGAGCTGTGCTTAGCTACACAATCATGTGCACAGAGAATAAAGTAGGGCCTAATCACACAGCCTGGAAGTGCATCTGTGATGATAGAAACATAGAAAACCTACAAAGCTGTGCCGAACATGTCCTTGCCTTAGAAATTACGTAGGGTTACCCATCGCCCTCTATTTTTCTAACCTCCATGTACCTATCCAGGAGTCTCTTAAAAGACCCTTTCATTTCTCCCTACACCATTGTCGCTGGCAGCCCATTCCACGCTCTCACCATGCTTTGCGTTTTTGAAGAAAAAGCTGACCCCTGACATCTCCTCTGTACCTACTTCCAAGCACCTTAAAACTGTGCCCTCTCATGCTAGTCATTTCAGCCCTGGGAAAAAGCTTCTGACTATCCACACAATCAATGCCTCTCATCATTTTGTACACCTTTATCAGGCCACCTCTCATCCTCTGTCGCTCCAAGGAGAAAAGGCTGAGTTCACTTAGCCTATTTTCATAAGGCATTTTCCCCAAACCAGGCAACATCACTGTAAATCTCCTCTGCACCCTTTCTGTGATTTCCACATCCTTCCTGTAGTGAGGCGACCAGAATTGAGCACAGTACTCCAAGTGGGGTCTGACCAAGGTCCTATATAGCTGCAACATTACCTCTCAGCTCTTAAACACAATTCCATGATTGATGAAGGCCAATGCACTGTATGTTTTCCTAAGCACAGAGTCAACCTGCGCAGCAGCTTTGAGTGTCCTATGGACTCGGACCCAAAGATCCCTCTGATCCTCCACACTGCCAAGAGTCTTACCATTAATACTATATTCTGCCATCATATTTAACCTACCACAATGAACCACCTCACACTTATCTGGGTTTAACTCCATCTTCCACTTCTCAGCCCAGTTTTACATCCTATCAATGTCCCACTGTAACCTCTGACAGCCCTCCACACTATCCACAACACCCTCAACCTTTGTGTCATCAGCAAATTTACTAACCACTTCATCATCCAGGTCATTTATAAAAATCACGAAGAATAGGGGTCCCAGAACAGATCCCTGAGCCACACCACTGGTCACCGACCTCCATGCAGAATATGACCTGTCTACAACCACCTTTTGCCTTCTGTGGGCAAGCCAGTTATGGATCCACAAAGCAATGTCCCCTTGGATCCCATGCCTCTTTACTTTCTCAATAAGCTTTGTAATGGGGTACCTTATCAAATGCCTTGCTGAAATCCATATACACTACATCTACTGCTCTACCTTCATGAATATGTTTAGTCACATCCTCAAAAAATTCAATCAGGCTCATAAGGCACGACCTGCCTTTGACAAAGCCATGCTGACTATTCCTAATCATATTATGCCTCTCCAAATGTTCATAAATCCTGCCTCTCAGGATCTTCTCCATCAAATTACCAACCACTGAAGTAAGACTCACAGGTCTATAATTTCTTGGGCTATCTCTGAGCCCCTTCTTGAATAAGGGAACAACATCTGCAACCCTCCAATCCTCTGAAACCTCTCCTGTCCCCATTGATGATGCAAAGATCATCGCCAGAGGCTCAGCAATCTCCTCCCTCGCCTCCTACAGTAGCCTTGGGTACATCTTGTTCGGTCCCGGTGACTTATCCAACTTGATGCTTTCCAAAAGCTCCAGCACATTCTCTTCCTCAATATCTGCATGCTCAAGCTTTCAGTCCACTGTAAGTCATCTCTACAATTGCCAAGATCCTTCTCCATAGTGAATACTGAAGCAAAGTACTCATTAAGTACTTCTGCTATCTCCTCTGGTTCCATACACGCTTTTCCACTGTCGCACTTGATTGGTCCTATTCTCTCACGTCTTATCCTCTAGCTCTTTACATACTTGTAGAATGCCTTGGGGTTTTCCTTGATCCTATCCGCCAAGGTCTTCTCATGGCCCCTTCTGGCTCTCCCAATTTCAGTCTTAAGCTCCTTCCTGCTAGCCTTATAATCTTCTAGATTTCTATCATCACCTAGTTTTTTGAACCTTTTATAAGCTCTTCTTTTCTTCTTGACTAGATTTGCAACAGCCTTTGTACACCATGGTTCCTGTACCCTACCATCCTTTCCCAGTCTCATTGGAACTTACCTATACAGAATCCCACGCAAATATCCCCTGTACATTTGCCACGTTTCTTCCGTATGTTTCCCTGAGAACGTCTGTTTCCAATTTATGCTTCCAAGTTCCTACCTGATAGCCTCTTATTTCCCCTTACTCCAATTAAACACTTCCCTAACTTGTCTGTTGCGATCCCTCTCCAGTGCTAAGTTAAAGGAGATAGAATTGTGATCACAATTCTCCAAATTGATGATCAAGTATTGTTACCAACATCGTTGTTGGTCTGCCAATGAGGTAGTTCAGTAGACAGTTTCAGAACAGGTACAGAGGCCCAGCTTTTGAAACTTGATGAGTTTGAATTTGATGATTATGTGAACACTAAACAAATGAAGAATTTGTTAGTTCTGAGGTCTCTTTGGAGTTGCACATAAGCCAAGTGAAAATGGCAGGAGTAATGTGCAATTTCCCACGTTACCCACTGACCCTCTTCTGAAGGTTATCTGTCCCAACTGTGGCAGGTTCTGTGGATCCCACCTTGGCCTTTTCAAACAGAACACATCATGTTTTTTGATTTCTCCAGTGCGTTCAACACCATCCGCCCTGCTCTGCTGGGGGAGAAGCTGACAGCGATGCAGGTGGATGCTTCCCTGGTATCATGGATTCTTGATTACCTGACTGGCAGACCACAGTACGTGTGCTTGCAACACTGTGTGTCCGACAGAGTGATCAGCAGCACTGGGGCTCCACAGGGGACTGTCTTGTCTCCTTTCCTCTTCACCATTTACACCTTGGACTTCAACTACTGCACAGAGTCTTGTCATCTTCAGAAGTTTTCGGGTGACGCTGCCATAGTTGGATGCATCAGCAAGGGAGATGAGGTTGAGTACAGGGCTGCGGTAGGAAACTTTGTCACATGGTGTGAGCAGAATTATCTGCAGCTTAATGTGAAAAAGACTAAGAAGCTGGTGGTAGACCTGAGGAGAGCTAAGGTACCGGTGACCCCTGTTTCCATCCAGGTGGTCAGTGTGGACATGGTGGAGGATTACAAATACCTGGGGACACGAATTGACAATAGACTGGACTGGTCAAAGAACACTGAGGCTGTCTACAAGAAGGGTCAGAGCCGTCTCTATTTCCTGAGGAGACTGAGGTCCTTTAATATCTGCCGGACGATGCTGAGGATGTTCTACGAGTCTGTGGTGGCCAGTGCGATCATGTTTGCTGTTGTGTGCTGGGGCAGCAGGCTGAGGGTAGCAGACACCAACAGAATCAACAAACTCATTCATAAGGCCAGTGATGTTGTAGGGATGGAACTGGACTCTCTCACGGTGGTGTTTGAAAAGAGGATACTGTCTAAGTTGCATGCCATCTTGGTCAATGTCTCCCATCCTCTACATAATGTACTGGGTGGGCACAGGAGTACATTCAGACAGAGACTTATTCCTCCGAGATGCAGCACAGAGCGTCATAGGAAGTCATTCCTGCCTGTGGCCATCAAACTTTACAACTCCTCCCTTGGAGGGTCAGACACCCTGAGCCAATAGGCTTGTTCTGGATTTATTTCATAATTTACTGGCATAATTTACATATTACTATTTAACTATTTATGGTTCTATTACTATTTATTATTTATGGTGCATCTGTAACAAAAACTAATTTCTCCCGGGATCAATAAAGTATGACTATGACTATAACCCTGGAAGCTTGAGTGGAAGGAAGTCTATAAAGGAAGATGATTGGGAAATATGTAACTGGTTTGCAGTTCAATAAACATTTGGTACTTACTTGCACTAATATTACCCAAGAATCTATGTCCTCTTTTGATTGAAGGATATGATGGTGGTCAGTGCTTGTTATCCCCATTTTTTAAAAAAAGCAGCCCGTTCTCCTTTGAAATACAAGCTGCTATCTTTATGTAATACAATAGTATACTTGTAACTTGGCTCTCTTGAACTGATCAGTACATACTGGCTCAAGCCTGCTTTTAAGGATTCTGCCACAACACTTTTCTGAGAGAGATTTAAATCTAAAATTTTTTCCAAAGTGTCCATTGGATATGGGTGTGGAAAAGTAGGAGAAACAGTAATTTAAAAGTTTCTATCTGTAGATATCTAAAAAAGTGAGATCTGGGTAAGTTATATTTATTAGAAAGTTCATCAAAAGACATGAAACAATTATCCAGAAATAAATCACGAAATCGTATTATACCTTTGCTTTTCCAATCAAAGTAAGCTTGATCCATAGTGGAAGATTGAAAAAGGAAATTAGATATAATAGGACTTGCTAAAATAAATTGATTAAACCCAAAAAATCTTCGAAGTTGAAATCATATACGTAAAGTATACTTAACTATTGGATTATTCATTTGTTTATACAATTTGGAAGAAGTTAAAGGAAGTGAAGTTCCTAAAACCGAACCCAAGGAAAACCTTCTAATTATGAATTTATGTCCTGATGTTTCCAATAAAATTAAAGCTGACTGGGAAAGTGAACTTAACATTATTATACCGATTGAAAAATGGGAAAAAATTCTTCAATTGGTTAATTTATCCTCTATATGTGCTAAACATGTCTTGATACAGTTTAAAGTAGTGCACAGGGCTCATATGTCCAAAGATAAACTATCTCATTATTATTCTTATATCAATCCAATATGTGATAGATGTCATTCCGAGATAGCTTCTTTAACTCACATGTTTTGGTCATGTCCTTTGTTGGAAAAATATTGGAAAGACATTTTTGACATTATTTCAATGGTTTTGAATATAGACTTACAACCTCATCCAATTACTGCTATCTGTGGATTACCAATGATAGATCCAAATTATCTAACCTCTTCAGCACGTAGGATGATTGCGTTTCTTACTCTAATGGCTAGAAGATCAATTCTGCTGAATTGGAAAGAGATTAACCCTCCTATGGTATTTCATTGGTTTTCAGAAACTATGGTGTGTTTGAATTTGGAAAAAATTAGAAGTGCGGTTTATGACCCTTCCATTAGATTTGAAAAAACTTGGAGGCCATTCATTCAGCATTTTCATTTGATGTAATTTGACCATTTCCAAACTTGTTTTATTTCTCTGTACTGTTGGTTGAGAGGAATGGAGTTGTCGACACTAAGGTTTTCTTCTTTCCCATTTTCAAGTTGTTAGTATTGCCCAAGTCTTTTAGTTTAGTTGACTAATTCTGTTTAGTTTAGTTTCTTTTTGGGATGGGGTTTGTTTTTTTTCTCTTTTTTCTTTTTCATGATTTTTCTTCAGTTTTGTTTTGCTTTGTATTATTCATTATTATTCTACACGATTGGGAGCTTCGTCAATTTTTACTATTTGGTTTTACAATTACTCATTTTAAATGTAACAATGTATCTCCTACTAGTATTTTTGCTTTGTTATGTTTTCATTCTATGAAATTAGTAAAAAGATTGAAAAAAAAGAAAGGATTCTGCCTATCCCAGCCAGATAATGGTGCAGACAATGTCAGCCCATGTGGAAGAATTTGTATAAGAATTGTTTTAATTTTTTGTTATTTAAAACGAGCATCACACCTTCTCTTAAAGAAGCATGCTCATACTTGGAATTCATTATCCTCTTCAACAATGGGATATGACTAAGAATAAATGGAAACTTTGTCTCAGAATACCTGTGGCATTTACTGTCATCGGAGCAAAAACCTGATATTGACTCTGGACTTTAGCAATGCAATAACATTCATTCATCTGAAATATATAACTTCATGGTTGTCCAGTGAAAGAGATTGACAACAGTCTTATTTTCTTTCATTTCTTGGTGGCTGGGTTTATGTAAAGCTTGGAATGATATAAATGGAGGGTGTATTTCACTATCTGTTAAGTTTATCATTGGTATGGGTCACAGCTGTGTTCCAACTGGAAAATGGTCCAGAACAACAACATCCACTGTTAGAAGTAAATTGCTCACCAGACTGGAGAGTCAAGAAACATTGCAATTGTTGGAATTTTCTGTGACAAGCAACATTCAATTATCTTTGATAGTCAATTATCTGTGATTGTCTGTTTTTTTAATTGATAAAGGATACCAAGAAAGAGGCATCAAATACAGGAAAATTGGTCTCAATCTTTATCCAATTGAGTGGTATAAAACCACTTGTGTTTCTATGAGAGTAATTTTTATTTTGGAAATGTGACAATACCTACGGTGATTGGGAAAGGTACTGATCCAGGAATGAGTCTTCATGGAATGTACAGCAAAGGCTAGGCATCCTTTGGAGACTGAGCGCAAGCTAATTGTGCCACAGCATACTGGAGTTAATCCTGGCAGATTGGAAAAAGTTTGTATTTCAGTTCACTGCAAGACTTTCATTGAAGATACTAAAATTTAAAAAATACAAGAAACTGAAATGATTCAGATTTATTTTTAACAAAGGATTAATAGCTCCACAGCCTTGTATGTAAATAGATGGAATGAGCAAACATGTAACCAAACAGATTTTATCAACTCCCTTTGGGTGAATTTATACTTTAGATTAAATGTAAGCAGATCATTTGAAATCGCAGAGAATCTTGGAATTCAGTTTTTGCCCATCTGAACTGACTGGCATCTGCAAGTGAGGAAATCAATGATGTTTTTGCACATGGAGGTATCTAAGCCAATACCTTGAAGATTATGGATTAGTTGGATTTGTTTTGAAGGGATGATAATATTGAATGCCAAGCTGTAGTAAATGAAGAACATCCTGATATAAGCACCTTCACTGTCTAGATGTTTCAGGGTTGAGTGAAAAGCCAATGAAAAAGCACCTGCTTTGGAACTGTTGTGACAGTAGACAAATTAGAGCAAATCCAAGTTGCTTCTCAGGCAGGAGTTGATGTGCTTCATCACCAATCTCTCAAAGCACTTGATCACAGTGGATGTAATTGCTACTGGAGATAGAATTGAAGCTGGTTACACGTTCTTGGGCACCAGTATAATTGAAGACTGCTTGATGTAGATGGGTATCTCAGTCTGCCGAAGTGAGAGGCTGAAATGTCAGTAAACTCTCTAGTCAGTTGACCAGCATGGGTCTTTAGTACTTGACCAGATAGCCTATGTCTTCAATCTCCTGAAGGATGCTCTTGTATTGGCCTCAGAGACTGAAATCACAGGGTCATCAGGGACTGTGTGAGTTTGTGAAGGTTCTTCCATGTTTTGATGGTCAAAGCAAGCATAAAAGGCATTGAACTCATCAAGGAGTAAGGCCTTGTCACCTAGGTCATTCAGTTTCACTTTGTAAGAGGTAACAGATTCAAACCCTGCCACAGCTTTCAAGTGTCCCTCAGTATTTTAAGATTGGTTCAGAATTGCCACTTTGATCATGAGATGAATTTCTGGAGATCATATCCTACATAGACCTCTTGTATCCTACGTGGTCGCCAGACCTGAATGCCACTGCTGTGGCCTTCCGCAGATTGAAGATCTCATAGTCCATCTAGGGCATCTGGTTAGGGAAGACTCTAAATGCTTTTGTGGGGGGACACTTGTCTCTGGCTGTTTCTATAAAGTCCATGACAACCCATTATCAATGCTTAGCTGCCTCACTCTTGGAGATCACTTGATTTATTACTCCAGGCATACATATTTTTGATTTAATAGAAAATCAGTTAGTTGTAGCTGCAGGAACAGCTTTAACTAGTATTCAGTTTGCTGATATCTTCTGGAGTAAAAGACAGAATAATTAAGTTGCTGGGCTAATACACAGATGCCTAGATTAATGTATGTTATGATCACAAACTGAAGAACATTGGCAGAAACCTTTGTCCAACAAATCTCCACAAACGGATTTGCAACTTGTCACATGTAACTGCTGGCCAATGTACTGGGCCATTTTGTTAGAATTCTAGCTCTACATGTTAACAAATGAAACAATATCCGTAGATCTGATGCCATCGTAACACCAGTTTGGATGTGCCACACTTTGAGCGGCTACCATGTGACTGATGATTAACGGGTTAATGATCAGGTTTCAAGTCTGGAATTAAGTAATGGTCATTGTAATGGAAAGCCAGAAACCATGGCAATGTACATACATTTACCTTCAACAGTGTGAGTAGAAAACTTGGGGGGGTGGGGGTGGTTGTGGTTTCATTATGACCATATCAGTCTGCATCAGAATTTATTTGCTTATAATTGTGTATCTTAAATATCTGTGCTATATAATATCCCCTTCCTGTGGGCCTGAAGGGAATAATACATGATTGGATAGATTTCTAGAGATGCTGACCCTCTCAGACTATGTCGAGGGGTTCATGCATGAGCCTGATCCAGTTTTCTGCTGCCTGATAAGTCCATTAGTCTTTATGTTAATGAATGTGAAAATGGAGCTGCAATCTGTTGCTCTGCATCCTCATTTTTACTGCTCCCTCTTATTGTTTTTGGTCTTTTTCCAAAACAGTAAATTACTGTTTGAAAATATTTACTGTAAAGTCTAGAGATTCTACATTTGCAAAATGTGGGTATCAAATGATACAGTAATAACCAGGAGTGGCATCAGCTTAGAGTATATAATAAAACCCAAATGAAGCTTTGCTTTGATGAGATCCAAGAAAATTGCTTCGCTAAGTGCTCTGAAGTTAATTGGCAATCTTGGATCACTGAGGCAGATCATTCAATGTCTGCATTTGGTAAACACAGAAAGCCTTTGTTTTGTGAAGACATCTCCTTATGAAAGTCAGCACATAAATCCACTTAAATCAAAAGCAAGAATCTTGTGGAAAAAGCAAGTACGTTTAACTTGTGCTGCTGATGATTCTTGCCACTTATGCTATGTTTTGAGCTCATCAGATTGGCTGTTTGTTAGTAATTTTCCTTGGTCATGTTCTGAACAGGGTTTTCTGTTCTGCGAATTATTATTGATCACCTGCCAATTACAGTGGCAAAGTACGATATCTGCAGATTGTAATGGACTGCACTTCTACCGACGTACCGCAGAAATTTTTGGACACCCAGTTCTATGTTGAAAAATCTGGTCTGAATCCAGAGCAATACAAAATGCTGAAAGAACTCAGCAGGTCAGACAGCATATATGAAAATAAATAAACAGTTGATGTTTCGGGCCAAGACCCTTCAGGACTGGAAAGGAAGGTGGAAGATGCCAGAATGAAAAGGTGGGAGAAGCAGAAGGAAGACTATCTAGAAGGTGATAAGTGAAGCCAGGTGGGTGGGAAAGGTAATGGGCTGGAGAAGACAGTCTGATAGGAGAGGAGAATGGACCGTGGGAGAAAGGGAAGAAGGAGGGGCACTAGTGGGAGGTGCTAGGCAGGTGAAAAGAGGTTAGAGTGGAGAATAGAAGAGGGGAAGGGAAAGGTGAAAAAAAATTACAGGAGGAGAGATCGATGTTCATGCCATCAGGTTAGGAGCTACCTAGAAAGAATGAGGTGGCCTTCTCACCCTGAGAGTGGCCGCCTCACAACTAATCAACAGATGATTCAATAGCCACAGCTCTACACACCGTCCTTGGACACCTGGAGAAGAGGGATGTGAGAATGCCGTGCTTGGACTAGAGTTCGGCATTCAACACCATAATTACCTCCAGGCTTGACAAATAGCTCAGAGATCTCTGCCTTTACCCTGCCTTATGCAGCTGGATCCTGGGACTTCCTGTCAGATTGCTGGCAGGTGGTAAGAGTGGGTTCCCTCACCTCTGCCCCTCTGACCCTCAACACGGGTGCCCCTCAGGGCTGTGTACTAAGTCCCCTCTTTTACTCTCTGTATACCCATGACTGTATCGCTACTCGCACCTCCAAGCTGCTAATTAAATTTTCTGCCAACACTACACTGTTTGGCCTAATCTCAAATAATAATGAGGCAACCTACTGAGAAGAAGTTATCACCCTGACACAGTGGTGTCAGGAAAACAATCTCTCCCTTAATGTCGCAGAAACAGTAGAGCTGGTTGTGGACTACAGCAGGAATGGAGACAGGCTAGCTCTTTTTGACATCAATGAATCTGGGGTTGAGCGGGTGAACAGCTTTAAATTCCTCGGCATAAACATCACCGAGGATCTCACGTGGTCTGTACATACTGAATGAGTGGTGAAAAAGGCACACAGCACCTCTTTCACCTCAGATGGCTGAAGAAGTTTGATATGGACCTCTAGATCCTAAGAACTTTCTACAGGGGCACAATTGAGAGCATCCTGACTGGCTACATCTCTGCCTGGTGTGAGAACTGTACTTACCTCAATCGCAGGTCTTGTAGCGAGTGGTGCAGACATAAATGCCCAGCACATTTATGTGCAAAGTTGATAAAATTGACAAGCTGAATGTGGATGTTTAAAACAGCCTTTTACCTTTCCTATCCTAAATAGCTAAATGATAATTATGCTAGCTCTGTAATTGATATAACTGCTGTTTGACTAGGCTGGAACAGTACAGTACCACACAGGAATAGGTCCTCTACACACAGGCTGTGGAATGGCTTTGAGTAATGAAATTTGGGATGATATAAAGGGCTGACGAGGATAACATACACCTAATAATTCTAGCCACTTAGTGCCTAATGAAAGTAAAATGCATAACTGGTTTCTCATCTCTGTCCAAACTCTCAGGGTCTGTGTGGCATAGGTAGCTTGCCTATCAGTGGGCTACATCTTGTCACTGGAGGAATAACAAATAGAATGTGAACTGCAGTGGTTACACAACATTTTGATATGTTAAACACCCTTGTTGAAGTTATGTGAGTTTTTCTTCCATGCTGCATGGGCACTTGACCCCTCTAATCTGAGTACATACATCTATTGCTGCTTCTGGACACATCTTCAGTGATGTTCCTGGAATCACTGGGTGTTTCGGGTCTTTCAACATCATACAACTTCCTCCAGGTGACCCAGCCGGGGCTGATCAGACCCCAGCTTGTGTCCAGATGACTCCGTGGCTCCCCTCTTTTGAGCCACAGCCATCTTGAGGCCCTCTCTGCCGCATTGGTGGTACTGCGGATGGCTGTCCTCTTCCTCTCTCCCTCGATGCCCAAAACGCTGAAGGCTCTAACTAAAGAATGAGCTACGAATCCCCTACAACCAACCTCCACTGGGAGACACCTCGCTCTCCATCCAGCCTGCTGACAGTTGCTGACCAGTCCTGCGTACTTGGAGAGCTTCCTTTCAAAGGCCTCCTCCAAGCTATCTTCCCATGGGACTGTCAGCTCCAGCAGCACCACTTGCTTAGTCGACTCAGACACTAGGATAATGTCTGGTTGCAGGGTGGTGGCTGCGATATGGTTGGGGAACTTCAGCTGCCCTTCGAGGTCCACCAACAGCTGCCAGTCCCTTGCAGAGGTCAGGATGCTTGCAGATGTTCTTTTGGCAGGTATTGGCTGCTCCCCAGCTCTGACAAAGGCAATGGTCTGCTTGGAGGGTCGGGACCGCTTCGCCCACTCAACTCCTGCGCTGACAGCTTCAGCGACTGACTTCAGGACCTGATCATGCCTCCACCTGTACCGTCCCTCACCAAGTGCCCTTGCACAGCCGCTGAGGATGTGCTCCAGGGTTCCTCGCTTGGAGCACAGTGGGCACGCAGATGACTCTGCCTTGCCCCATGTGTGCAGGTTTGATGGGCTTGGAAGCACATCGTACACTCCTGGATGAGAAATTGGATGCGGTGACGTTCGGCTTTCCAAAGATCAGCCCAGGTCACTTTCCTCTCAACCGCATTCTCCCATCTTGTCCAAGCTCCCTGTTGCTTCATTCCCACCACCTTGCAGGCTGTCATCTCCTCCACTACTGCTCTCACCTCCTCCTGAACTAGACAACGCCTTTCCTTCCCTCTGATGTCCATCTGGGGAGTTGGAAAAGGTCCTAGCCCAGCTTGGCCTCGTGTGACTACTCCCACCAGCCTCCTGTGACGCAGCCTCGCCTCTGCCTCCTGAACAGCTTCCTCTGCCCTCCACTTCCTGCCAGTACTTACTTGGATCCCTGCTCTAGCCACCTTCGGGTCACTTGAATCCCTATACTGTAGCATTTCTCTGGCTCTTGTTGCCTTGAATTCTTCCTCCAAGGATTTGAAGGGCAGTTGCAGTTTGTTGTGGTGTCCATAGAGTGCGATGCTGCTCAGCCTCTTTTGCAGCCCCAGCCATCTCCTGAGGTGGTTGCTAACCCTCCTCTCTAAGGTTTCGACTGTCGAGATCGGAACTGCATAGACGAGGAGGGGCCACAGGATTCTGGGAAGAATGCCATGCTGAAACACCCAGGCTTTAAACTTCCCAGGTAGGCCAGACTTGTCCACAGATTTCAGCCAGCCATCCAACTCGATGCAGGTTGCCTGAATGGATGTTGTGTCCCTTAAGGAGCTGTCAAAAACTTTGCCTAGGCTCTTGACTGGCTTTTCTGTGATGGTTGGGATGGCTGTGCCTGCGATGCTGAACCGGAACTTGTTCTCCACCTTCCCTTTCCTCAGCACCATCAATCTTGATTTGGCAGGTTTGAAACACATCCGGGCCCACTCCACCAGCTTTTCGAGCCCTTGCAGAATCGTCCAGCAGCCTGGGACTGATTCTGTGGTGACAGTGAGGTCATCCGTGAATGCCCTGATAGGTGGTTGCCGTTGAGCGGAATTCATTCTGGGCCCCCTGCACTCTGGTTCAGCAGACTTAGTGAGCATGTTCATGGCTAGGGAGAACAGTGTCACTGAGATAGTGCACCCTGTGATGATGCCGATCTCCACCTTGTGCCAGGTTGATGTAATTGCTGCTGAAGAGACCCTCATCCTGAAGTTGCTGTAATAATCAGCGATAAGGTCTCTGATTTTGTTGGGGACGTGATATTTGGTCAGTGTGAGCTGCACCAGCTTGTGCGGAATGGAGCCATATGCATTTGCCAGGTCGAGCCACAACACTGACAGGTTGCCCTTGTTTTCTCTGGCCTCCCTGATGAGCTGTGTCACCACACTGATGTGCTCCAGACAGCCCGGCATCCCTGAAATGCCACCTTTCTGGACTGATGTATCAATATAGGTGTTCTTAGCTAGGTAGGTGCACAGCCAGTTAGAAACTGCACTGAAGATGATATTCACCGCGACACACAGCAGGGAGATGATGCAAAACTGATCTATCTGGGTGGCATTTTCCTCCTTCGGGATCCACCCCCCTTCAGCCACTCTCCACTGTTCTGGGATTTTCCCCCTTCTCCAAAAGGTTCTCAGGATCTTCCACAGACGCAGCAGGAGTTTGGGGCAATTCTTGTACACTTTGTACGAGTTGTTGCTTGGTCCTGGAGCTGAGCTTGCCCTTGCTTTGCGGACGACCTCTCTGACTTCCTTTAGTTGCAGCTCTGACACGTTGAACTGCACATCCGGTTCAGGTGGGTCTATTAGGATGTTGCACTCTCCCAATTCCTGCTGTCTTTCAGGATCATTATATATCTTCTTCAGATGTTGGTCTATGTCTTCCTGTGAACAGGCCAGTTTCCCACTGCGCTTCTCCCCCAGCAACTCCTTGGTGAACTTGAAGGGTTTGGCGATAAAGGCAGCACGTTTTCGGGCCCTTTCACAACGCTGCCTCCGATGCCACTCTGCCCGGCGGAGGACCCTGATCTTCTTTCGTAGTATGCACATCAGCTGGGCCAAGCCAATGCGCTCCTCTTCTCCTGCCTCCTTGTATTGGGACTTCAGCGCTTTCACCTCCTACCTGATGTTGTAGATCCTCAATGCTCTTTGGTTCTTCGAGTAAGATGTTTTGGAGCCTTCCTTCTCTTCTCCGAACCGTTCAGCTGCGATACTGACAATAATTATCTCATGGCTTGCATCTTCCTATCAACCCCTCCCTTCACCATTGCCTCCAGAATTTGGTTAACATCTTCATCAAACTGCTTCCACAGTGAAGTCGTGTTAGCTGCAGGCCATTTGATCCGCCTCCTGCTAGACTTCATGTTAGAGGGATTAGTTTGCAACACTTGGAGGTTCCAGGCACTATGGGGTGACTCCGGGCCTGGCCCCTCCTTCGTCTCACCAGGTTGGACACCTGCACATTGTGCTGCTCCTGCTCCCGCCAAACACTTCATCCTCGCTTGGTAGATCTTCAAGCCGCGATCGTTCTTGCAGATTTTGCCACATGCACACTGCTTCCTCATCGTTGTTTGTTCATCAACAAGTTATAGCAATAATTAGCATCATTACAACATAGAGGCAGGGCTTTGCCCCATCTTGCCTTATTTGGTGGATATTTCTCATCTGTGGAAGCTTATGGGACAAACACTGGGCAGACTCTATAGTTGAAGGTAGGGAATGGGTAATTCAGACTACCTAATTATCTGCCAAATGGTGGTATGAAATCTATCCTATACTTTTAAATGAGACCATTTTATCTATAGAATAACTTGATGTCTCAAGAAATGTCTACCACGGTTTTACCGAGTAACCCACCTGGCCCATTTGCCACCAGGAATTGCAGTGAAGTACACTTGGTCAAGGCTACTTTATCTACTGGAGTGTTTGATCACCTAGCCCTTCGTCCCCAGGTTGTTTAAACTCTATCCACTTATCATGCAAGGAATTACCTGGTCTCTGTCTCAGAAGACGTGGCAGAGATTTGTATTTAAAAGTCGCTCATGTCCATCGGCTTGTCCATAATAGAAAAGGATAGGAAAGTTCCTGTCAATGAAGCACAGCAAACTGTTTCTGCAGATCTATACATATTCTTTTCTGCTGTGCTGGCCTTTGTATTAATGTGCTAATAGCTGTATTTTAGAAGCAACCTCTTGATTTACTTCTCCAGTTACTCAGGTAAACGAATTAGAAAAGATTTGATATTACTATGGGTTCTTAATGTCCAGTGTGCTGGAGTTTAGGTTAAAACTCGCACAACTCCAGACACCCAGGCCCCAGGCCCAACCCTGTTGAAATGCACTGAACCAGCTCTACATTACCAATCCTTCCTTGGAACAGCTCAGTCAGCAGCAATGTAAAATTGGGTTCAGATGTGCAAATAATTATGTGGAATGGACAATGTAACTAATGTTGTCCTTCTTGCTTTACTTCAGCAGATAAAATAGATCTTTCAAAAGTCTGACCACAGGCTGCACTTTGTGTTGTTATCAATGCAAATTAAATTTCCTCTAGCTGTTATAGATCATGATGAGCTATAGTTTATGTACATAATGAAATAATTATGGCAGCAAAATCATGACCAGAATTCTGAATCAAGAAAAGGATTGAATGTTAATGTCAGGGAATATGAAATGCATTCCCTTGCACTAAGCTGGCAGTTTGATAGAATGAATTTAGGGCAGTGGTGTTTATCTCTTTTGGACATGTTTTAGCTTGGCTGACTGAATACAGCACTGAAGAGGAAATCTGGGTAAGCTCCACAGGGAATTGATGCCATCCTCAGTTTTCAGCATTTGGAGGAGAAAATAGATAGACACAGACACAGGCACACATGTGAGATGTGCATGCGTGCACACACGTGCACAAGATATGCGTGAACCTACTGAACTCAAGTCTAAACATTGCAAACGGCCAAGGTTGCTAGCGGCAAAGACTAAATGTAAATTACCACTAGGCTTGAATGTATTCTGTCATTTCTTCAAATTATCTCCATTCAGAAATATTTTTTAACATGCAGTATATATTTTTAAAATGCTTAGGATCAGATTACAATAATTACGTTGGCTCTGTGGAGTGAATGTAGATTCTTCCAACAGAATTTTATGCTGCCTGTTTTCTGTAGAGGACCTATGTTGTTCAGCAGCCACAACATCATCAAACTGGCTGAACAGCCAGTCAGATTGTTATCTCTCACCATGCTAGCCCAGGGAGTTAATTGAACAAGTTTGATAACATTTGTAATCATCTTACAGAAAGGTAAGTCAACATTTGGGCGCACATTAGTTTGGAGGAAAGGATGAAAGGATAAACAGAAATGGGAGTAGGCCATTCTGTTGTTCATGCCTGATCTACCATTCAATATGATGGCTGATCATTTACCTTGGGAGCCATCGTCTTCAACAAATCCCATATCTCCTGATACCCTTAAAATCCAAAAATCTATCAGTCAATGTCCTGAGACTCTGCAGCCACATAGGGTAGATAATTCTGAAGACTCCCCACCCCCTGGGTGATATCATTTCTCCCTATCTTTCAGTGACCATATTTTGAGACCCTAATGTCTGTTTTCAGGTGCTCTAATCAGGGAAAGTATCATTCATCTAATCAGGGACCTTGCAAGGTTTGTTTCTATGTTATTCTGCTAAACTTAAGAATATTTGTCCATCTGCTTAACCACTCCTTACATTTTTATAACAGAAATGGAGCAAGACAAGGCTGAAGTCTGTGGGCTGGGCCATCTAATCCACCAACAAGCAGTTACTGTTTCAAATTCTGGACCAAAATAGTTAATTTAAGCCTTGGACGTTGCCTCTCCAACTAACGATATTTGACACTGCAGGGGAGTAATGAAATGAATTCGTACTTAGCACTTGGGTTAAGTGTGAAAATGAGCAGGTTGTTCTCCACTCTCTAATCATTGAGCTTAAGACAGAAGGTCATATATGAAAAAATCCATTATCTCAAACTTAAGTCAAATTTTTAATCAAGTATTTGGCTTGGTATTTTATAATGATTCTTTCATCTCTTATGATGAAAAGAACCATTATAAAAATGCCACCAAATGCTTTCATTTATCAAATTAGTCCTGCAATGCTTGTTTCCAATTAACCTGGATACATTTCCTAATTGAGGTTTTATCCAATTTCCTTTAAAATTTCCTACTGGTTTCACAGCCCTGTCACGTGCTTCCCAGATCATCGTAATGCAGGCTATCATGGTCTTTGACCCCTAATAGTTCTTGGCAAATTTTTCTGTAGAAGTGGTTTACCATTGCCTTGGTGGAGTTTTTACAAGACAGGTGACTCCAGCTATTATCAATACACTTCAGCGGTTTTCTCCTTGGCGTCAGTGAGTGCATAACCAGGACCTCTGATGTGTACTAGTGCTCGTATGACCATCCACCATTTGCTCCTATGGCATCACATGACCCTGATCAGGGGAGTGGGGTTGTTGCTAATCAAATTCTACATCTTTCCCAAGGGTGACCTGGAGGCTAGTGGAGGGAAGGAGCATCTTAAACCTCCTTTGGTAGGGACATATCTCCACCCCGCCACCCATCAAGCTTACTACAACTGTGTAATAATTGTTAAACTGATTTTTTTAAATGTTGGTAGTGCTTTCTAGAAACTAACTTCCACAGACAGGTTTTAAGACCAGGTTAAAAATTAATTCTGCAGACCTGAGGCCAAGTCTGATAGAGGCCTACCCTGAGGTGAGCTTGGGTGAGATGGAGTAACAGGGCTTGTTTTGCTACTCGTGTTCTGTGTTCTACCAAACTTTGTGGGCGTGCTATGTTGATGCCGCATTGCAAGGCGACACTTGTGGGCTGCCTCCGGTACGCCTGAGAGTCTGTTGCTCGTTAATGCAAGTGATGCATTTCATTCTGCCTCGATATACACATGAGAAATATACCCGAATGTTGAATTTTGAATCTTGAAAATTATTTACAGCTGCATGTGTGTATTTTTGAGGATGTGTTTCTATGTGTGCATGTGGATTCCTCTGTGTAGTTTATTAAGGTAGTTATAATTGTAAATAGGAATGGTAAATGCAACACCATATTGTAGCTATGTATTGTAGCTACCAGGTACGAAAAGGAATGGAGAGTCCTGGACTCACATCCTGCTTGTGTTTCAGTTTTCATCAATTTACAGTTGACATCAGGCAGAAAATTAATCAAAAATTGTCAAACACTTTTGACCAAATTAAAAAATTATAGCACGGGACCAATTTCAAAGCAATCTCTTAAGGATGGAAACTGCACTATCAGCGTGCCATTGCATTTGAATCACTTTAAGAGATTATTGTATTACTGTTACTTCTGAGTGCTCATCATTCTGCAGTGTTTTAGATCTGGGATTGATACATCTGCATTATGCCTTGAAGGATCATCAGAATTTCAGTTCTGCAGTAAACCTTATACTAAGCCTCTGCTGAGATGTCAGAATTTCAAACCCAGCTACAAATCTACTTACTCATAAACTGGGTTGGGCAAAGAAATGGATTGAGTTTTGTGTGTTGAGACATTCGGTTTGCAATTTAAAGATGTAGCCATGACAGAAAATCACCATCTATTCTATTTTCCAGTGTGCTGTCCTCAAATGTATTGGAGAGGTGGGTACTAATTTTCTCTTGCAATGGCCAATGGCTCTGACCAAACTAGAGTCGTAGAGCACTATAATGCAGAAATAGGTACTTTGGCTCATCTGTCTGTGGTTGCCTGGTTTTCTGCCTAGTCCCATCGGTCCACACTTGGACAATAGGCCTCCATACTTCTCTCAGCCATGTATCTATCCAAACTTCTCAAAAGATTCCATTGAATGGCATTTACTGCTACTGGCAGCTCATTCCACGTTTACACCACCCTCTGAAGAAGTTCCCCCTCAGATTCCCTTTATATATTTTACCTTTCACTCAGAACCTATGACCTTTATTTCTAATCTCATTATCCTGAAAAGGAGAAAGCCCACAAGCATTCTCCCTACCTATATCCCTCATAATTTTATATACCTCTGTCAAGTCTCCCACCATTCTCCTATGGTCCAGGGAAGCAAGTCCTAGCTAATTCGACCTATTCCAGGTTCTCAGGTACCTGAAGCATCCATGTCCTCAAGCGCTGGCAACATTCATGCAAATTTTCTCTTTCAAGCTTATTGATAACATTCCTGTGGGTAGGTGAGCAGAACTGCGTACAATACTCCAAATCTTACCTCACCATCATTTATGCAACTTCAACATAATCACCCATTGACTACTCAATGCTCTGATTTATGAAAGTGAACATGCCCAAATCCCTTTACAACCCCATCTACCTGTGACATCACTTTCAAGGATTTTTGGGTCTGTATTCCCAGATCTCTCTGTTCTACTGCACTCCTCAGTTCCCTACCATTCACTGGGCATGTCCTAGCCTGGCTTACCATCCCAAAGTGTATGCACCATCACACTTGTATGCACTAAATTCAGCTTGCCATTTTTTCAGCTGGTCAAGATCCCACTGTAAGCTTTTCATGGCCTTCATGATTGCCCACTACATTCACAATCTTAGTGTCAGCTGCAAACTTGTTGATCTAATTTATCACATTATCATTAAAATAATTAAAACTTGAAAACAACAATGCAGGCCAGCACAGATCTCACCAGTACACTGCTAATCACAGGCCTCCAGTCAGAGGCAACCAGCACGACCTTGGCTGCTCCTGCTAAACCAATGTTGAATCCAATTTACTACTTCATTCTGTATACCGAGTGACTGAACCTTTTGGACCAACCTTCCATGCAGGACCTTGTCAAATGCCTTGCCAAAGTCCATATAAACAGTATCCACTGCCTTGCCTTCATCAACTTCCCTAGTGACTTCTTCAAAACTCTGATTGTTTAGATATGTTTCACCATACACAAAGCCATGTTGACTATCCCTAAGCATTCCCTCTATCCAAATACTTGTATATCTGGTCCCTAATAATGCCTTCCAGTAACTTACCCCTGATGACTGGGTTACTGATCTATAAGTTACTAACTTATTACATTGTTACTAAACAATGGAACATTTGCTAACCTTCAGTTCTCTGGCACCTTACCTGTGGCTAAGAATGTTTTAAATATCTCTATCAGGGACTCTGCAATTTCTGCAAAAGCATCACCTCATCAGGCTCTGGGAATTTATTCACCACATTTCACCTCAAGATACCAAGCACCTTTTCTGTAATCTAGATAGTCCATGACCTCACTCCTTAGCCTCAGTTCTGTAGACACCGTCTACCTCCCACGTTGATATAGATGCAAACATTTCATTTACAATCTCTCTCATGTTTTTCAGCTCTATGCATATATGATGATATTGACCTTCAAGAGCACCATTCTGAAATTTCAAAGATTCAAAAGATTCAAAAAAAACTTTGTCATTCTAACCATACATCAGCTCTGCAGGGCAGAATGAGACAGCGTTTCTCAGGGGCAGTGCAATCATAACATAACAAACGCAGCACTAAATAATAAACATAACAATAAATAGTAAAACACAACAGCCACATGTCCATTAAAATCAGTTTTAAGTGCCCAGTGCAAGTTAAAAGTGTCCAAAACAGAGTCAGGTGGAGCAGCTATTTAGCAGTCTGACTGCCTGTCGGACGAAGCTGTTTAGTAGCCTTGTGGTTTTAGTTTTAATGCTCCTGTAACGTTTGCCTGATGGCAGAAGAACAAACAGTTCATGGAGAGGGTGTGAGGGGTCTTTAATGATGTACCGTGTCTTCTGGAGTCATTAACTCTGAAAGAGGTCTTGGACAGAAGGTAGGGAGACCCCAATAACCTTCTCTGCTCTCCTAACCACCCTCTGCAAGGCTTTTTTGTCGACAGCACTGCAGCTGGAGTACCAGGTTGTGATGCAAAAGGTCAGCACACTCTCAACCACGCCTCTGTAGAATGTAGTTAAGATGTTAGTGGAGAGTGATGCTTGTTTAAGCTTCCTCAGAAAGTGCAATCTCTGCTGGGCCTGTTTCACAATCCCAGTGGTGTTCCTGGACCACGTGAGATTGTCCGAGATCTGCACCCCAAGGAATTTGATGTTTTCCACTCTCTCCACTGTGGAGCCGCTGATGCTGAGGGGTGTGTGCTCAGGCTGAGACCGTCTGAAATCGACGATCATCTCCTTGGTTTTGGTGACATTAAGCATCAAGTTGTTATCCCTGCACCAGCTCTCTAGGTGTTTGATCTACTCCCTGTACATAGTTTCATCATTTTTGCTGATGAGCTCCACTACTGAGGTATCATCTGCAAATTTAATCATCAGGTTCTCCTTGAATCTGGCTGCACGGTCATGTGTTAGCAGTGTAAACAGCAATGGGCTAAGCACACAGCCTTGTGGGGATCCATTTGCAATCAGTTTGCTTTTAATGTAGCTATAGAAGCCCTTGGGATTCTCTTTCAACTTTTCTGCTAGAGCAACCTCATGTCCTCTTAATTCTCCAGATTTCTCTGAAGTGTTCTCTTGCATTTCTTATACTCTTTGAATACCTCACTTGATCCTAACTGCCTGTACACAATAATACACCTGGAGGAACTGACAGTTTTAATATCAGAACCTAACTTGTGTAATTTTTCATTGACTTCTTCCTGTCACCAGGTTGGTTTGAACTTCTGGCCAATAGGTGATATACTAACAACAGTCAGGGAAATATGAGAACTATGAATGAAATGGGCGAGGGCAGGATGTTTAGTTGTAGGTATATGATATGGAGGATTGAATGATGAGAGTGTACTTCCTTGGGCTTGTTCTCCCCCTTTTGGATAAGCTTTAGCCAAAGTGAAAAATCGGCTCCATTTACCCTCTTGTATTAATTGAACAGATCATATAGTACTGTTTAGAATTGGTGAAGGGAGTTCTCGCTCATGGATTGAATAGATCATTTGGCTCTGTTTACAGTTGGTAAGGGGACATCTCCAACATGGCCTGGCCAATATTTATCCCTTAACTGTCCAGATGTAAACAATTGTCTCATTTATAGGACCTCTTGCAACCCTATGGCTGGGTTTTCTGTTTTATGGAAGTAACTGCACATCAATGTTCCGATGGTACCCCGAGGTTCTGGAAGCTGCTGTACAAAGATTCTTTTCATCAATATATCATTTCCTTTGAAACCTTTGAGATAACTGATTATAATTTTAAAGCACTTCATAATTAGCTTGTGTTTACATGCCTTCAGATTACAAATTCTGTGCTTGTTTTCTGGCATCGAAGCGCAATTAAAATGTTTTAAATTTAGATGGTCTATTCATGTTTGTTTTATTTCCAGTACCATCAATTACAAATTGAGAATACAAAATGGGACAGAAAGTACTAAGTTCCCTACAGTTAATTTTATATTTGACCTTCTGCAAGTTAAACATGGTGTACGTATGTTGTTGTTAGACCCAGGTGATCACATGATACCCAGAGGAAGGATCCAAGTTCTGTACACCAAATGTATTTAAATTTGGAATGTGATGGAAATGCTTCCCATCTTGGAAGAATACCACCATCATTGTAACCTGATCAGAGTTCTTGTTCTCTCCACTGAGTGAGTACTTTCACAGCCCAGTGGTTTAAGAAAATGGCTCAAAACCAACTACTGAGGGATGAACAATAATCAGCCTTGCTAGTGATGCAACATTATTTTAATGAATAAACTATTTAAGAGTTCTGACAAATCTACTTGTGCTTGTTATATCCCATAATAACATAGGTTGGAATGAACTAAGTTCAATAAATCTCTTAAAATTTCTTTGCAGCGTAATAAGTAGATTTTCCCATATGTGTTTTGTTACAAATGTGCCAATGCATTCAGAGGATGATCTTGGTTAAGGAATAATAGAGCTTTGACCAATGGCCGGTCTAGACATGGGAAGTTTGGAGAGGAGGGCACTTCAATCAGGTCCACTGCTTGAGGATGAAAGGCGGCAGTAGCAGCGGGTCACGGCAATGCAATAGAGCTTTGATAAGCAGTCAGCATTTGGGATTGATTAGTAAGAGCAAATTAAAGGAAGGCGGGACAAATGCACTGGCCATCATCTGAGAGAACAGAGAGTGACGATCTTGGGACTTTATCTCTTTGAGGCTTCAGAGAAGAGAGGCTTCACTCAGAGAAAACAAAGGAAAGAAAGGCTCAAGTTTTTTTTTGTTCTCTTCATATCTGCTCAGCTGGGAACAGAAGGGATGACAGACAAGATAGTGAAATGCTTCTCTTATGGGATGTGGGCAGGCAGGGAGACCTCCAGTGTTCCTGATGGCTACAACTGCGAGAAGTGCATCCAGCTGCAGCTTCTAACAAACTGTGTTAAGGAGCTGGAGCTGGAACTGGATGAACTCTGGATCATTCGGGAGGCTGAAGTGATGGATATGACAAATTGAGAGGTAATTACACCCAAGGTGCACGATACAGGAAACTGGGTGATAATTGGGAAGGGAGGAGGGTTAAGGAGCCAGTGCAGAATGCCTGTGGCCACCCCCCCCCTCCCCCCGGCCAGAACTGGCCTATTACTTTGGATACTAATGGGGAGGGATGACCCAACAGAGGAGAGTCATAGTGGTCTGGTCTCTGGCATTGAGTCTGCCTCTGAGTGTTAGAATGGAAGGGAGGAGAAGAGGCACACTGTGCTGATAAGGGATTCGTTATCTAGGGGAATAGACAGAAGATTCTGTGGGCGAGAACAAGATACCCCGATGGCATGTTGCCTCCTGGGTGTCAGGGTCTGGATATCTCTGATCGAGTCCTCAGCATTCTTAAGTGGAAGGGTGAACAGCCAGAAGTTGTGGTCTATGTAGGTACTTATAACATGGGTAGGATGAGTGACAACGTTCTGCATGGGTATTTCAGGGAGTTAGGTACTAACCTAAAGGGTAAGACCTCCAGGGTTGTGATCTCAGGATTGCTACCCGTGCCACATGCTAGTGAGGCCAGAGCTAGGAAAATTGTACAGTTTAATTTGTGGCTAAGGAGTTGATGTAGGAGGGAGGGCATAAGATGTTTGGATCATTGGGCTCCCTTCCAGGGAAGTTGGGACCTGTACAGAAGGGATGGTTTGCACCTGAACTAGAAAGGGACTAATATCCTAGCAGGAAAGTTTGTTAATGCTTTGTTGTATCTGAATGCGTGCAGTATAACGGAATAAGGTAAGTGAACTTGTAGTACAGTTGCAGATTGACAGGTATGATGTATGCATCACTGAATCATGGCTGAAAGATTATAGCTGGGAGCTTAATGTCCGAGGATGTACATTGTATCAAAAGGATAGGCAGAAGATAGAGGGGCCAGCGTTGCTCTGTTGGTTTGGAAAAAAAAATGAAATCGTATCATAGAGTCAGAAGGTGTTGAACCATTGTAGATAGAGCTAAGGAACTGCAAGGGTAAAAAGACCTGATGGGAGTTGACTATAACCCCCCCCGCCCCGCCAACAGTACTAAGGATGTGGCCTACAAATTACAATGGGAGTTCAAAAATGCATGCCAAAAGGGCAATGTTATAATAGTCATGGGGGAATTCAATATGCAGATAGATTGGGAAAATTGGGTTGGTGCTGGATTCCAGGAGATGGAATTACCAGAATGCCTCCAAGATGGCTTTTTAGGGCAGTCATGGTTGAACCCACTCGACGATCAACTATTCTGGATTGGATGTTGTGCAATGAACCAGAATTGATTAGAGAGCTTAAAGTAAAAGAACCCTTAGTGGAAATTATCGTAATATGATCAAATTCACCCTGTCATTTGAGTAGGAGAAGCTAAAGTCAGTTGTATTAGTATTACAGTGGAGAAAAGGGGATTAGAGGCATGAAAGAGGAGTTGGCCAGAATTGACTGGAAAAGGACACTGGCAGGGATGACGGCAGAATGGCAATGGATGGAATTTCTGGGAGCAATTCAGAAGGCACAGGATATATACATCCTAAAGAAAGAAATATTCTTAAGGAAAGATGACACAACCATGGGTAGCAGGAGAAGTCAAAGCCAACATAAAAGCCAAAGAGAGAGCATATAATAGGGCAAATATTAGTGGGGAAATTAGAGGCTTGGAAAGCTTTTAAAAACCAACAGAAGGCAACTAAAAAAGCCTTGGAACAGGTAAAGGTGGAATGCGAAAGTAAGCAAGCCAATAATATTAAAGAGGATACCAAAAGTTTCTTCAGATACATAGTTTAAAAGAGGGTTGAGAGTGGATATCAGTCCACTGGAAAACTATGCTGGAGAGGTAATGGGGGACAATTAAATGGCAGACAAGCTGAATAAGAATTTTGCATCAGACTTCACTATGTTCATCAGGTAGATGGAGCTTGTCAGCCTGGGAAGGCAGTCCATCTAAAAGAGGAAAAACTCTGATTTCAAACCTCTGCTGCCTTGCGGCCATACCCACTTATGGGGAAAGGCTTTGGGAGTAAACCCTGAGGACAAATCCGGAGCTGGACTTCCTAAGGCGGTCCGATGTTGCTTTCAACCTCAACCTGGCAACTCCTGCGATGTCACTGGTGCCAAGCTGTATTGGCCCTTGTCCTTCCCTTGGACAATATTGGTGGCATGGAGAAGGGAGACTTGCTGCTTGGGCAACTGCCAGTCTTCAATATAACCTTGCCCAGGCCTGCACCCTGGAGAAACTGAAGCAAGACTTTCCAGGTGCAGATCCATGGTCACACGAGACTAACGGATGCCATCCATCACTGTGGAAGACACTAGCAGTATGGTAGAAGTTCGAGGTGTCAGGGGCATGAAATGTGGAAGTTAGCATAATTAGAGAGAAGGTTCTTGGGAAATTGAAAGGTTTGAATGTAGGTAATTCACCTGGACCAGATGATTACACCTCAGTGTTCGGAAAGAGATGGCTGAAGAGATCATGAAGGCATTAGTTAGTAATGATCTTTCAAGAATCACTAGATTCTGGAATGGTTCCGAAAGACTGGAAATTTGCAAATGTCACTCCAGAAGGGTGGGAGGCAATAGAAAAGAAACTATAGGTTAGTTAGTCTGATCTCAGTGGTTGGGGAGGTGTTGGAGTCGATTATTAAGGATGAGGTTACAAGGTGCTTGGAGGCACATGATAAAATAGGCTATGGTCAGCATAGTTTCCTCAAGAGAAAATATTGCCTGACAAATCTGTTTGAATTCTTTGAAGAAATAACTGGCAGGGTAGACAAAAGAGAATTGGTTGATGTTGTGTTCTTGGGTTTTCAGAAGGCCTTTGACAAGGCTGCTTAACGAGCTATGAGCTCGTGGTATTACAGGAAAGGTTACAGCATGGATAAAGCAGTGGCTGATTAGCTGGAGGAAAAGAGTAGGAATAAAGGGAGCCTTTTCTGGTTGGCTGCCAGTGACTAGTGTTCCACAGGTGTCTATGTTGGAACCGATTCTTTTTGTAAAATGTCAATGATTTGGATGATGGAATTGATGGTTTTGTTGAAACGTTTGCAGACAGTATGAAGATGGGTGTAAGGGCAGGTAGTTTTGAGCAAATGGTCTATAGAAGGATTTAGACAGATTAGTAGAATGAGCAAAGAAATGGCAGATGGATAGTGTTAGGATGTGTATAGTCATGCACTTTGGTAGAAGAAATGAAAAGGTTGACTGTTTTCTAAGTGGAGAGAAAATACAAAAAACTAAGGCGCAAAGGGACTTGGGAGTCCTTGTGCAGGATTTCCTAAAGGTTAATTTGAAGGTTGAGTCTGTGGTGAGGAAGCAAATGCAATGTCAGCATTCATTTCAAGGGGACTAGAATATAAAAGCAAGGATATAATGTTGAAACTTTATAAAGCACTGGTGAGGCATCACTTGGAGTATTGTGAACAGGTTTGAGCACCTTATCTTAGAAAGGATGTGCTGAAACTAGAGAAGGTTCAAAGGAGATTCATGAAAGTGATTCCAGGATGGAATGGCTTGTCATATAAAGAGTGTTTGGCTCTGGGCCTATATTCACTAGTATTCAGAAGAATGAGTGGTGACCTCATTGAAACCTATTGAATGATGAAGGCCTTGAGAAAGTGGATATAGAGAGGATATTTCCTATGGTGCAAGAGTCTAAGACCAGAAGACACAGCCTCAGAATAGAAGAGCGTCCTTTTACAATGGAGATGAGGAGGAATTTCTTTAACCAGAGAGCAATGAATCTGTGGAATTTTTTGCCACAGGCAGCTGTGGAGTCCAAATGTTTAGTCCTCTTTTATTGTCATTTAGTAATGCATGCATTAAGAAATGATACATTTTTCCTCCGGTGTGATATCACAAAAACACAGGACAAACCAAGACTGAAAAAAACTGACAAAACCACATAATTATACATATAGTTACAACAGTGCAACAATACCATAACTTGATGAAGAAGTCCATGAGCACAGTAAAGTTCAAAGTTTCTCAAATGTCCCACATCTCACGCAGATGGGAGAAGGAAGGAAGAAAAACTCTCCCTGCCATGCTGACCACAGTCCGACTCTGAGTCATCCGAGAACTTTGAGCTGTGATCAGCTGTCCAACACCAAGTACTGAGCACCATCTCTGTCCGAGCGACTTGACCTCTTTCTCGGTCGCCAAAAGCAGGCAAGGCCGGGGATTTTGAGGCCTACCCTCCGAAAGATTCCCGACCACACAGTAATGACAGCAGCGGACGGGCGTTTCAGAAATTTCTCCAGATGTTCCTCTGTGCTTTCACGTCTGTCTCCATCAAATCAGAAATCATCCACGGCCCCTATTTAACAGATACGACATCATTTTTCACCGGAGAGCTGCACACGCGCGGTGCACTGCCATTTTCTCCTCCCGCCGAGTTGAGATGTTATGTATATTTAAGGCAGAGGTTAATAGATTCTTGATTGGTCAGAGCATGATGCGATATGGGGAGAAGGCAGGAGATTGGGGCTGAGAGTAAAATTGGATCTGCTACAATAAAATGTTGGAGCAGATCTGATGGGCCAAATGGCCTAATTCTGTTCCTATATGTTATGGTCTTGATTTTATTAATGCAGTAAAGTTCTCCATATATATTATTCTGTTCTTACAGCAAAAACTAATAAAATAAATCCAGTTATGGAAGTATAGTGGGTAGTCAGTTTTTGGACAGTCAGAAATGCTCCCTTTATTATTAATACCTTGAAGTGAAACCTCCCTCAAAACATCTGGAAGGTTCAGGGTTGTAGAGTATGATCTGCAGCGTTGAGATTAGAACAATCCAATCATTGTTAAATGGTGGATGTGCATTCCGTAATGTTGAATAGCCAAGGAACAGTTGTGTAAATACATTATAGTGGGTATGGAGGGAAATGCTTTTGTCAAAGGTTTGAATCAACAAGGCCTTAATGGGGTTCATTGGTGTCCTTTGGATGCCTGGCATACAATTCCTAATGTAATGCCTGTTTATTCCTAGAAGCACAAGGCCTCCCAGTGCGTTGTTCAATGTTGACATGATAGTTTGTTGCTTTGTACAAATGATTAAACTGAGTTACCGTTATTGCCAATGTTACCGTACGTTAAAGATGGGGATAGAACATTAGTCTACCACTTCTGGGCCTTAGATATATACATAATGTCAAAGAAATAGGCTGAAGCTCTTTGTCCCATTTCAAATCTTGATTCCGTGATCGATTGTGATAAATTTTAATGTGAAATACTCCTCTCAGAACTCATCAGCTTTCTTCATTTGGCAATTTATAAAACCATTTAATTTTTGTAGGAATTTGAGATCATTTGAGTTATTAGGCACTGGGCAAAGGCCGATTTTAATAAAACAAAATTGGGTTTAAGCAAAGTAGCTATTGTGGGAGAGGCCATTGTTGGAGTGGACTAGGCTTAGAGTGGGGAGCTGATGCTTTGGCTCAAGAGGCTTCGGTGAGAAAAGGCGGAGGTTATCTCAAGTTTCTGCTAACTTACTTTCCTGTTGCACAGTTAGAGCAGCGGAAATGCTGTCAGGACAGTTGAATGCTCCTCTTGTGGCATGTGGAAAGACAGGGTGATCTCAAGTGTCCCTGATGACTACATCTGCAAGAAAATACATCCAGTTGCAGCAGCTTACAGACCACATTGGGGAACTGAGCTGGATGACCTTCAGCTCATTAGGAAATGGACAGGAAGTAGTTGCACCTAAAACACAGGCACAGATAACTGCATGACTGACAGGAGAGGGAAAGGGCGATAGGCAGCACTGCGGGTCCCACTGTGGCCATTCCCTTCAATACAAAATATTGTTTTGGATTCTGCAGGGAGGATGACCTAGCAGAGGAAACCCACAGCAGTCTGGTCTCTGGCACGGACTCTGGCTCTGTGACTCAAAGGTGAAAGGGAAAGAGGAGGTGAGCAGTTGTGATAGGGGATTCATTGGTTAGAGGAACAGATAGGAGTTTCTGTGGATAAAAATGAGATTTCCAGATGGTATATTGATCCTGAAGTGTCAGGGTCAGAGATACCTTGGATCGGAGTTCCTAACCTGGGGTCCGTGGCATAAAAAAGGCAGGGAACCCTTGTTTCTGATTAAGTCTGTAGCATTCTTAAGCAGCTAGAGGTTGTGGTCCATGTCGATACGAATGACATAGGCAGGAAGGAAGATGAGGACCTGCGAAGTGATTTCAGGGAGTTAGGTACTATGTTGAAGGACAAGGAGGTGAATTCAGGATTGTTACCCACGCCACATATTAGTGAAGCTAGAAGTAGGAAGATAAGAGTTTAACATGTTGCTAAGGAGATGGTGCAGGAGGAAAGGCTTCAGATTTTTGAATCACTGGGCTCTCTTGCAGAGAGAGTAGGACCGAAACGAATGGGATGTGTTGCACCTAAGCTGGAGGTGGACCGATGTCCTTGTGGGAAGATGTGCTACCGCTGCTCTGATCTGGAGGGTTTGAACTAGAGTTGCAGGGGGATGGGAACTAGAGTGCCAGGGAGCTAGTGGAGCGATCCTGGGGAAGATGTTAAGCATACAAACAATAACAGGAACTGAAACATTGAGCATGGTGGGACAACTGTTCTGTGCACGGTTTCAATGCACGGCTTGTTGTCAGTAAGGCAGATCAGCATAGAACATGGATCAAGAGTCAAGATTATTTAAAGTAATTTCCTGTACACAAGAACAAAGAAGAACAAAGTAACTGTTACTTTGGATCTAATGCAACACAAAAAATACACAAGATAAACAAACAGAAAAAATAATAAAAACACTATAAATACATAAGATAGTTTGTATACATTGATTGTATGTCCATAAAGTAATGCAAGACTGTACATAAGGCTGGCAAGAAATAATAATGTAGTGGTGGAGTCTGTGAGAGGAGGTGTTGATCAGCCTTCCTGCTTGGGGAAAGTAATTGCTTTTCAGTCTGATTGTCCTGGCATGGATGCTATGTAGCCTAATCCCTGATGGGAGTGGAACAAACAGTCCATCAACAGCGTGTGTGGGATCCTTCATGATGTTGCGAGCCCTTTTCTGGCCCCTTCCTTTATGTATATGTGTGTATGTCTGTGTATATAAAAAATCCTTGATGGTGCTGGTGATGCAACTGGGCAGTTTTGTCTACCTATTGTAGGTCAATACATGGAATTATATTTTGTAGTCATTAGTGAAATGATTGCAGGAGGGGCAGGATTGGTAGCTGAATGTTATGGGCTTCTGTAGTTTTAGATGGAATAGAGGGAGAGCTATTAAAAGAGGAGGGGTAGCAATGCTAATCAGGGAAATTGTTTTGGCAGTGTTCAGACAGGGAAGACTGGAGGACTCGTCTACTGGGTCTATGAAGGTGGAACTGATGAATAGGAAAGGGATGAACTTATTAATTGGATTATATGACATTATTTTATAGACTTCCCAATAGTAGGATTCAGAGGAGCAAATTTGTAGAGAGATGACAGATAGTTCAAAGAAAATTAAAGTTGTGATAGTTGGTAATTTTAACTATCCACATATCGACAGGGACTGCTGCATGTTAAAATGAGTCGATGGGATAGAGCTTGTCAAATGTTTAGGAACGTTTCCTTAATCAGTACATCAAGGTCCCAACTAGAGAGTGCATGAGACTGCATCTCCTATTAGGGAATGAGGCAGGGAAGGTGACAGGATGTGTGTAGAGGAAGATGGTTTCAAGATAGTTATGGTGAAGGACAGGACTAGTCCTTTGGTTAAGATCCTAAATTAGAGAAAGGCAAATATTGATGTCATCAGAAAGTATCTGACAGACGTGAATTGGGAGTGTTTGTTTTCTGGCAAAGGGATGCTTGGGAAGTGGGATGCCTACAAAAGTGAAATATCGAGTGTACAGAGTTGATATGTACCTGTTATACATCAGAATAAAAGGAAGGGCTAACAGATTTATGACATCTTGATTTTCAAAGGATATTGAGGCCATGGTTAAGAAGAAAAAGGTAGGTATAAACATCAAGGAACAAATCAGGCTCTTGAGTATAAGAAATGCAAGAGAACACTTATGGAAAATCAGGAGGGCTAAAAAAATGATTAAGTTCCTCTGGCAGACAAGATGAAGGAGAATCCCATAGGCTTCTACAGAAATATTAAGAGCAAAAGGCTAGCAAGGGGAAAAAAATGGTCTGCTTGAAGATGTGTATTGGATTGTGATCTTCTATGTATGGAGCCAAAAGAGATGGGTGGGATTTAAAATGGATTTTTTGGCATCTATATTTACTTGGGAGATGAGCATGGAGTCCATAGAACTGAGGCAAAGGATGAGTGAGGTCTTAAAAATGTAGTGTGGACTGTTTCAGGAATACAGAACAGGTGGTTTTTGCTTTGTTGAGGAAAAGTCCCCAAGACCTGACAAGGTGCCCTATATGGGAAGCTTTGCAGAAATTACATGTCCTTAGAATAAAATGTTCTCAGCCACAGGTGAGGTGTTAGATGACTGGATATAGTAAATGTTCCATTATTCAAAAACAGGCTCTAAGAACAAGCCGGGAAATTGTAGGCTGGTGAGCCTGATGTTGGTAAAATCTGAATGAGAAACAGGTTTAATGTCAGTGACATTATGTTGTGAGATTTGTTGTTCTGCAGCAGCAGTACGGTGCAATACAAATCTTTAAAAAACTGTAAATTGCAATGAAAAATGTCTATTTAAATTAAAAGAGAGCAAAAAAAAAGTGAGATCGTGTACATGGATGCAGAGGGGAAGAAGCTGTTCCCAAAACATTGACAGAGTCTTCAGGCGTGGAGGTGATTGCCCATGATGGAGCTGGTTGGGTTTAGAAATCTCTGCGATTTTTCTGATCCTGTGCAGTGGCCCATCCATACCAGGTGGTGATGCAACCAGTTAGAACGCTCTTCACAGTACCTAGAAACATAGAAAACCTACTGCACAATACAGGCCCCTCAGCCCACAAAGTTGTGCCGAACACGTCCCTACCTTAGAAATTACTAGGCTTCCCTGTAGCCCTCTATATTTTTCTAAGCTCCATGTACCTATTCAAAAGTCTCTTAAAAAACCCTATTGTATCCGTCTCCACCACCATTGCCAGCAGCCCATTTTTCTGAGTAAAAAAAATTACCGCTGACGTCTCCTCTGTACCTTCTCCCCAGCACCTTAAACCTGTGTCCGCTTGCAGCAACCATTTCAGCCCTGGGAAAAAGCCTCTGACGATCCACATGATCAATGCTTCTCATCATCTTATACATCTCTATCAGGTCACCTCTCATCCTACGTCACTCCAAGGAGAAAAGGCCAACTTCACTCAATCTATTCTCATAAGGTATGCTCCCCAATCCAGGCAACATCCTTGTAAATCTCCTATGCACCCTTTCTATGGTTTCCACATCCTTCCTGTAGTGAGGTGACCAGAACTGAGCACAGTACTCCAAGTGGGGTCTGACCAGATATATAATTGCAACATTACCCCTCGACTCCTAAATTCAATTCCACGATTGATGAAGGCCATTGCACCATATGCCTTCTTAACCACAGCGTCAACCTATGCAGCTGCTTTGAGCATCCTATGGATTCGGACCCCAAGGTCCCTCTGATCCTCCACACTGCCAAGAGTCTTACCATTAATACTATATTCTACCATCATATTTGACCTACTAAAGTTTATGAGAAAAGGCCTCTGGTTTACTACTCCAGTAATATAATCTCTGTGGTGCCAACGCACAGCTTGGTTTCAAGTGGTTTCTATCAGTGAACGCATCCACTGTTCATCAAGGGGATGCAGCCTGATGTCTCTACACTTATAAACGAGTGAATGAACAAATGTGTAGTTTTCTGTCTGTATTATTCTTGGTAATGTACAGTACACTGTCCCGTAGGGTTGTAAGCTGCAGTAGCTGAAGAATATGCTTGGTGAGAGCTCCTCCACTCTGAAAAATAATGCCATGTGACCTTTTTCCCCCACACCTGAGAGAAAGCTATAATATTTCAGCTGATAGTGGAATATGAGAACACTAAAGGCAGGAGCCACTCACCATTCCATAAATTGATCCTGATCTTCGCATACAGTATATTCCTGCTCAATTCTTGTATCCTTTGATTGCCCCGGTGTTAATCTCAGCCTCGCGCTCGCTGATCAATTGAGCATCTATATTCTCCTGGGCTAGAGCATTTCAAAGGTTTACACTACTCTGAAGAAATTTCATCTCATCCCAGCATTCCCTTAAGTGCCGTTTGAAATACAAGCTTTGCTGCATGGGAGTGGGACCTGAATTCATAACCTTCTGTCTCAGTCGAGCACTACCAAGTCAAGACTGACATTAAGTGCAAAATGCCAGACTGAAAAATTATTTCAGGAAGCATACGAAGTTTTGTTTTAGCCTTTTTAAAACAAAAGAGAATATTTGGAGTATCAATCTTGAGGCAATGTATTGAATTCCCCAGATAGTTTGAATTCAAAGCCGAACCTTGGATGAAATGTGAACTCTCCTATTCCCAGCAGAGACCGCTTGTCAAATTACTTACAAAGGAATCCTTTAATAAATCTGTAACTCTGCTCTTTGTGTCCTGCACCAAATAGATGCTTCCTTGCATTGACTAGTATGTTCTGAGCAACAATACTTCTTTATTTTTTTCTGAACTATTTCAAAAGTGTGTTAAATAATGGAGACTGGATTAACAGCTGAATATTACCTTTCTACAGCAATCAATGCTCAAGACTAGTTGTTTCATTGAAAATTCTGGCCACTGCAATTTAGAAAATAGTTATGTTTCTGAAGAAGTTTTTTAAATGATTGGCAAACGTCTTATTTTGGCATTTACTTGGTAATAAGCAGTAGTTCTCCCGCTGTGGTATAATGTGTAAGTGCCCTATTTCTCTTTGAAGTAACTGTGCCATTCTTATGTACATGAGAGGTAAAAGCTGACCGCAGCAATTTTCCTAAACATGGAAACTCAGTCTAAGATACTCCACAGAGGCATAAGGATGAAGAAGGGCTGCTGTACCAGAGAAGTAAAAATCTGGAGGGGTGTCAAAAGTCCAGTCTTAATTGAGTCTGTAGAGTAAGGGGGGGGGGTTTGAGAGCTTAATGGGCTTAGAATAGGGGACTTGCTGAAGGCAGAAGGGATGCTGCAAATGATTGGAGATGGTAGAATGCACTTTTCAGAGAAAGGTGGTAATTTTTAATAATAGGGCAATAAGGAAAATTAAAAATTCTGAGAAGATAAACATTTTAAATTTGAGTCAATGGTGGAACCTGGTTTTAAAAAAACCAGCTTAGCTTAGTCTGGGTATGAATGAAGAGTGAGTCGGAGTTCATGAAGAATATATGGGTTGGAGATGAGGGGAGAGGGCCAGAAGGGCATTGAACTATTTGAGTTTTGAGGTTAACTGGGTACAGATGAAAGGACTTGCTCGGAAGATCTCTCTGCTTCCGGCTCCGGTTTGAAACTTAGTTTCTGCTGTTACATAGGCAAATGCAGCAATAAAAATAGATGCATCATATTCATACAACCATTAATGAAATTGTGATTAACTCACCACCTTGTAGATATTGTTTAAATCAATGTTGGCTCTCATAGAAATACCCCTTTTAGATATTTCCATATAGTCCTTTGTGTCCATAAAGGTCTAAAGTTAATAAAGAGATGCACTTCCAACAATGCAATACTACCACAATATTCCTTTCACCAGCTGGCCTCCACTATATGCTCATCACCTTGATACAGGGCTTGAACCTCTGATCTCCTGACACCAGTGAAATTGGTGTCACTAGGAATTTTGGTCATTGTGATGGAAGTACGCTTTCTCTATACTGGAAAAGATACAGGGTTAGAGGATCCCCTGAAAGTTAAATGGGATATCTTGATTGCTAACAGGTTGGGTCAACCTGAGACAAATGATGAAAGAGGGTTGGTACCCATATTGCTCAATATTTCAACCTGCTTAAAATTGATAATTAGATAAGCACTCCAAATGAAGCAACTGAGAGACATCACGGTGTTTGAGCTCTGCTTTTTGCCTGCAGATGATATCTTGACATATGGATGGGCACAAGGATCATTTGGCTGCACTCCTACACTACCTGCAAACAGACAGAGCCTATAAAGCAAGGCTCCAGGTATCACGACAACTAAGAGGAGGATGCAGGAGGCAGAGGTACATCAGAGGATGGCCTGGTGTCACTGGGCTGGGCCGTGTTCAAGAACTTGTCTGAGGACCTGAATGACTACACCAGGGTTGTAACAGACTTTATTAAAACAGCTGTGGATGAATGTGTCCATCCAAGGTTTTCCCCAGTCAGAAGCCGTGGATGAACAATGAAATCCAGAATTTACTTAGAGCCAGATCAGAGGCATTCAAGTCTGGAGATCAAGCATGCTAGAAGAGGTGTAGGCACAATCTTCAGAAAGCCATCTCAAAGGCGAAGTGGTGAATCTGGATTAGACTGGAATCAACGAGGGATGCTCAACAGCTGTGGCAGGATTTGGATGCTATACCCTCCTATGAAGCTAAATCTTGCGACAGAGGGGACAACAGAACTTCGCTTCCAGCTGAGCTCAACGCCTTCTATGCTTGCTTTGACCACCAGAACAGGGAGGAACCATCGCACACCCTCATGTCGCCCGATGATACTTTGGTCTCAGTATCTGAAGATGACATGCACTGCCTTAAACAGAGTGAATCCAAGGAAAGCATCTGGTCCAGGTGGAGTACCTAGCTGAGTACTGAAGACCTGTGCCAACCAACTGGCCGGTCTATTCATCTTCTCGTTCCAGCAGTGTGTGGTACTCACCTGCTTCAAGCAGGTTTCAATTGTACCAGTGCCCAAGAAGAGCATGGTAACCTGTGTCAATGATTATCACCTAGTGGCACTTGCATCCACAGTGATGAAGTGTTTTGAGAGGCTGATGTTGAAGCACATCGGCTCCTGTCTGAGTGGCGGCTTGGATCCACTCCAATTTGCCTGCCAAAGCAATGGTTCTACAGCAGATGCCATTTCATTGGCTCTTCACACAACACTGGAACATCTAGACAGCAAAAATGCATACATCAGAATGTTCTTTATCGATTACAGCTCAGCACTTAACAGCATCATCCCCCTCAAAACTAAGCAGTAAACTCCAAGACCTGGGTTTCAATACTTCCTTGTGCTATTTGCTCCTGGATTTCCTCAATTGTAGATCCCAGTCAGTTCAGAATGGCAAAAACATCTCCTCCACAATCTCCATCAACACAGGAGCACCACAGGGATGTGTACTTAGCTCCCTGCTCTACTCACCTTACACTTATGACTGTGTGGCTCAGTACAGCTCCAATACCATATACAAATTTGCTGATGAAACCACTGTTTAATGCAGTACACCAGCTCTACAATGGTGGCTCACAAATTACCTCCCACTTCCCAAACAACAGGAATTCTGCAGATGCTGGAAATTCAAGCAACACACATCAAAGTTGCTGGTGAACGCAGCAGGCCAGGCAGCATCTCTAGGAAGAGGTACAGTCGACGTTTCAGGCCGAGATCCTTCGTCAGGACTAACTGAAGGAAGAGTGAGTAAGAGATTTGAAAGTGGGAGGGGGAGGGGGAGATCCAAAATGATAGGAGAAGACAGGAGGGGGAGGGATGGAGCCAAGAGCTGGACAGGTGATTGGCAAAAGGGATACGAGAGGATCATGGGACAGGAGGTCCAGGGAGAAAGACAAGGGGGGGGGGGCCCAGAGGATGGGCAAGGGGTATATTCAAAGGGACGGAGGGAGAAAAAGGAGAGTGAGAGAAAGAATGTGTGTATAAAAATAAGTAACAGATGGGGTACGAAGGGGAGGTGGGGCATTAGCAGAAGTTAGAGAAGTCGATGTTCATGCCATCAGGTTGGAGGCTACCCAGATGGAATATAAGGTGTTGTTCCTCCAACCTGAGTGTGGCTTCATCTTTACAGTAGAGGAGGCCGTGGATAGACATGTCAGAATGGGAATGGGATGTGGAATTAAAATGTTTGGCCACTGGGAGATCCTGCTTTCTCTGGCGGACAGAGCGTAGGTGTTCAGCAAAGCGGTCTCCCAGTCTGCGTCGGGTCTCGCCAATATATAAAAGGCCACACCGGGAGCACCGGACGCAGTATATCACCCCAGCCAACTCACAGGTGAAGTGTTGCCTCACCTGGAAGGACTGTTTGGGGCCCTGAATGGTGGTAAGGGAGGAAGTGTAAGGGCATGTGTCGAAGAAAGTGTCCCGAAGGTGTGGGAGGGTCTGGGATAGGGACACCAAGTACCTCCCTTGGTCAATTTCTGCCTGTTGCTAGGCAATTTACCTTGGCGTATGAATGGAAGGGTGGTGAAGACCTGGGGGTCATATAGCAAATTGTGCAGGCTGAGAGGGTGAGGCACTACATAGTGAGCAAATGGAAGATGTTTTGCAACAGCAGCAGTCCTCGGTGTGTGATTGAGAGTGGGAAGAAGTACAGTAATGTGCAATCCTGTTTTTGTGGGAGCTGTCCCAGTTATGAGGGTCCACCATCGTCTGCAGAGGCTGAAAGCTGGTTTCTCAGGTATTCAATTATTATTTTTGACTGACAATAATTCTGAGATACATTTCTGTGGCAACTTCTAACATTAACCATTAATCAATCAGCAAACAAAATGGAGCAGACATCGATAGGTTGTATCAGTATTTTATGAATGTAATATAATTGTCAAATAAAGCAAATTTGATTTGTATGATTTATGCATTATTTTAAATCTCAGAAGGATGATCTAATGCTTCAGCAGTGTACTGCCATACATCATTGGAACATAGAATGGTACAGTACAGGAGCACACCCTTTAGCCCACTATGTCCACATTGACGATGCCAATCTAAACTAATGTTTGCCTACCCTCTTCCATATTTGTCTATTCTCTGCCACTTCATGTTATTTCTGTACTTGCTTCTATCAGCCTTCCTAACAGTGCACTCCAGGCACTTACCATTCTCTACGTGAAGAAAATATTTGCCTTGCATATCTCCTTTAAAGTCCCCCCTCCTCTCACCTTAATTAAACCTATGCCATTTACTACTTGACATTTCAATCCTGGGATAAAGATGCTGACTCTATCCTATCTATGCCTCTCATGACTTTATGTCCTTCGATTAGATCATTATAGCTTTCCCCGACCTCTGACATTTTTTGTCCAGCATGTCCTGTTAGCCAATACACCCAAATCCTGGTGAACTTTTGCAACCTCTCCGAAGCTTCCACGTCCTTTTCCTGTAGGTGACCAGAACAGCACACATTGGACTAACTGAATGGTAGATTCCAGTTAATTGGGTCATCGATTAATTAGGGAAGTCACTTATTGGAAACACCTCTTAAAAAAGCAAAAATTAATCGAGAGAGTAGCCGGGACTCCCTTCATTTATTTGAGACTCTGTGCCACTTGATTGGGACAAGAGATATGCTGAACAGTTTCTAATTAGCATCAGTTGCGTACATTTGCATGGCTGTTAAATACCACACTGTGCTTAGAGCAAACAGTTTTTAAATAGCGCCATTGGCATGTGCTTGTGTTCAGAAACCAGGGATTTTCGTCACTGATGGTTGGTGAGAAATAAGTAGTAAGACAACTCAGAACTCTTTGCTCACTGTGATTTCAAGCATCCTGTCTTGGAGATTCCAGAAATGTCTGGGAGTGAAAAACGGAATGATTTCATGACTTAAGTTAGAACTACGACGAAATTGAAAGTTTTGACCATCTCCTTGAATGTTACAATGAAAATGAAGATTTGAAGGATACAATAATCAAAACTATTGTCTGAAGGCAATCTATTATCTGCACTGTCTGTGCTTTTTTTTTCAATAACAATCAAAAGAACACAGAGTAATGGGTGAATTCCTCCAGCAATAACTATTAGGAACTAAAACAGCTTTACAGTACTGTAGTAGTATTCATTCGCTATTTCATTTAAATACTGTACTTAATTTGATACTCAGTTAAATGGTAGTTTGTCTTTTTATATCTTTTTAACTATTTCCATGGATCTTCAGCTAATCGGGGCAGCCCCATAATTGGGCTAAAATATACTGGTCTACTGGGTCCCAATTAACAAGAATCTATTGTATTTATACTGTTACAAGATGACTTCCCAACTTGTATACTCAAAGCCCCGACAGATGAAGGCAAGTATGTTAGATGCCGCCTTTGCTATCCTATCCACTTTGTTTTGCCATTTTCAGGAGCTTTAGACCTGCATATCAATGCTCCTGAGGTTCCTGGCATTCAGACCTTCAGAATGTATTATTTCATGCTGACCCAGATTCAACTCCACCTGTCATTTCTCTACACAACCTTCCAGCATATCTTTTGGGAACTTTGCTCATTATCCACAACTGCACCTTCTTTGATGTCAGCTGCAAAATTACTATTCAGACTGTCTACATTTTTTATTCGTAACATTAATGTATAGTACCAACAATAGAGGTCCCAGTACCAATCCTTGCAGAGCATCACTCTCACAGACCTCCAGTGCTACTTATCCAATTGTGGATCCAATTACCAACTCACAATGAATCTCGTGTGACTTAATCTTCTGGAGCTGCCTACCATGTTGCTGATTAATTGTTCCTCTGACATACAGTAGAGTGTGTTCCTTGAGGAATTGCTCATCTGCCACACTCCCAATTTTGCGCAGTTCTGAATATTCAAATTGAGGAAAATGAAAATGCCTGCAAATAAACATTGCTGCAGTCTGTGACAATGCTGAAGAAAAGCTAAGTTTAGCAGCTGTGAAGTGGAATAATTGAATAAATTTGTCACCTATGTGATATCCTACACATTTTACAACAGGTTCTTTGCAGAAAATGCAGAGAAAGCAGTTTATTTTGAGATGGATTTTTACCTGGAGCAGAAAATAATTAATGGTTACTTATAAATGTCATTAACTCACAATTTCAGGTGATCTGCCATTGACTGCTTGAGAACATTTCTCCACAGTGGTACGGTGCCCTTAAAAAGTGTTTACCTCCCTTGGAAGTTTTCTTGTTTTATTGTTTTACAAGATTGAATCACTGTGGATTTAATTTGGTGTTTTGAAACTGATCAATGGAAAAAGACACTTTTGTGTCAAAGTGAGCACAGATCTCTACAAAGCGATCTAAATTAATTACAAGTGTAAAACAAAATAATTGATTGCATAAGTATTCACTCCCTTCAAGTCAGTATTTAGTAGATGCACCTTTGGCAACAATTACAACTTTGAGTCTATGTGGATAGGTCTCTATCAGCTTTGCACATCTGGACACAACAATTCTCCCCATTCTTTACAAAACTGTTCAAACTCTGTCAAATTTTGTGGGGTTCATGAGTGAACAGCCCTTTTCAAGTTCAACCACACATTCTCAATTGGATTGACATCTGGACTGTAACTTAGCCATTCCAGGACATCAACTTTGTTGTTTTTAAGCTTTGGCTTTATATTTGGGGTCATTGTCTTGCTGGAAAACAAATCTCCCAAGTCGCAGTTCTCTTGCAGACTGCATTAGGTTTTCCTCAGGATTTCCCTGTATTTTGCTGCATTCATTTTACCCTCTACCTTCACAGCAGATTTACAGCTGTGCCGTATTCTTTCTATTACTCAATGATTGACTTAACTGTGCTCCAAGGGATATTCAGTGATTTGGAAATTTTCTTGTATCCATCTCCTGACTTGTGCTTTTTCAATAACCTCTTCATGGAGTTGCTTGGGGTGTTCTTTTGATTTCATGGTGTAGTTTTTGCCAGGATACTGACTCCCCAACAGTTAGGCCTTCCAGATACAGGTGTATTTTTACTCCAATTGATTGAAACACCTTGACTGCACGAAGGTCTCCAAAAACTGATCTCCATTTAACTAATTAGGTGACTTCTAAAACCAATTGGCTGCCCTAGTAATGATTTGGTGTGTCATATTGAAAGGAACAGTGAATATTTATGCAATCAATTATTTTGTTTTGTATTTGTACTTAATTTAGATCACTTTGTAGAGATCTGTTTTCACTTTGACATGAAAGATTCTTTTTCTGCTGGTCAGAGTCAGAAAAGCCAAATTAAATCCACTGATTCAATGTTGTAAAAGAATAAAACATGAAGACTTCCAAGAGGGAGTGAATACTTTTTATAAGCACTGTATATATGGTAAAAGAAACAAGTTAGCACCAAAACATCACAGCATATTTCAGCTTACTCATCACATACAGTACTGTGTAAAAAAAATCTTAGGCACACATGTAGCTCGGGCGTCTAAGAATTTTGTACAGTACTGTAGTAATTTTAAGTATTACACTGAACTGCTGCTGCTGCAAAAAAAAAAAACAAATTTCATGACGTGTGAGATGATAAACCTGATTCTGATATGGGTCTCCATTATGGACTGAGTGGGAAAGAGGCAAGGAGAGAGAATCGGGATTGGGAAAAGGGTAAGGGAAAGTGAGGGGAGCAGGAAGCACTAGAGAGACATTCTATAATGATCAATGAACCAATTATTTTGAATCAAGTGACTTTGCACAGTGCTCGGGGCTGTGTGTGTCTACACCCATGCCACCCTCACTCCTGGTACTCCTGCTTTGCCACCTGTCCCACAACCCACCTGTGGGACTCCACTCTCACCATTCCCAACATCCTTTGCTCCTACCAGATTTACAAACTTGCTGTCTGCTCCACGTTAACAAATACACTTCTGTGCAGAAGTCTTCAGCACCCTAGCTATATAATGGTTCAATTTTATATCAGAGAATGTATACAGTATACAACTTGAAATTCTTACTCTTTGCAGACATCCACAAAACAGAATACACCCCAAAGAAATATTAGAGCTCCGGTGAACTGCCTTCGTAGTGCTTTTGATGACAGCATTCTCAAAATCTGCATTTTCATTATTACATTCAAGATGTCAATACCTCCACATTCTCCATAGTTTTTAACTTGCTAAGTAGTAAAATAGTTGCTGATCATTTCTGGCATCACCCAGCTTGAATGCTTGAAACCACAATGAGCAAAAGAGTTCTGAATTGACTTCTGCATTTGGTTCTGGTTTCTGTGTCTTTTATCAGCCCTAGATTTAATTCTGACAAAGGCTCTATCTATTTATTATTCACCTTTTTTTTAAAAAAAAATAAGTATCTTGTGTAAGTCAACAGAGCAAGCAGGGAGGTGTTCTTCTGATTCAATTTTTCTTTTGTCCTTTTCTTATCTTGTTCGGGTAAAAGTTTCACCTTAAATCTGTTAACCATTTTCAACTTCACGGGGAGGTACACAAATCCTCTTGGACAGAACCAATTTGTGACTTGATTCATGGGATTTCTTTTCAAACAAAAACAAACGGAACTGACAAGCATTAATGAATGCCATGGAAGAAATACTCCAACACCTGCAGAGTCTCTTGTGTTCACGAAATACACCAACTTTGCAAAATACAAGAACACCTAAAAGGAATGCAAATTCAATTGGATAGCTTGTTATTATTGTGACAGTGTTTAGGGGGAGATAATACTCATTGAAAATGTATTCTATATTCACTCTTTTCAATATGTCACATAATTTATTATCATTTAACTCCTAACTGCATTAGCCCTGGTTTAGTTGAACACCTTATTATTCGCTAATGAATTGTGGATGAGGAAGTGCATTTAGCCATCTTTGCTTGTCTAGCATTAAGAAGGATGATTCTCTGGTGGAGCAGTGGCGTAGGTAGCAGAGTCACTGCCTCAGTGTCAGTGACCTGTGTTTAGTCCTCACCTGTGGTGCTGTCTGTATGATGGTCATTAAATAATGTAGCACAGAAACAAGCCCTTCAGCCCATCTCATCCATGCCATCCATGATGCCAGTCTAAGTTAGTTCCACTTGCCTGCGTTTAGCCCGTATCCCTTTTAAATCTTTCCTATTCATGTCCTGGTTCAAGTGCCTTTTAAATAATTTTATCTTACCTGCCTCGACACTTCTGGTAGCTCATTCAATATATACACTACCATGAGCCCTTTTCATCTTAAGTCAGTAAATATTTTATGAGTACTTACTACATTGAAGATTTACAATGTAAGCACAAGCACTTTATTTATTAGTTCATGAGAATTTGGATCTTACAGGCAACGTTGTATTTATTGCATATTGCTAATTGCTACTTAACAGAGTAAGCCGATGGCCAACTTTAGAGAGCAAATCAGAGTCAACCACAGTACTTGGTTTAGAGGCACATATACGACAAAATGGGTAAGTCTGGCAAATTCTTTACCCCTCAAGGACCTTTATAAACTTGGAAAGCCTTTATGACAGTCCAATAAGTCCTTGTTCAGTATTTAATGATTTTGGTTTTTTTTATTCCTGATTTATTTAATTACAGTACTTGAATTTACGTTCCTCAGCTGCCATGGTCAGTTTTGCAGTCAGGCCTCTGGATTTTTGCTGTTTGGTCGCCTAGAGCAAGAGCTTTGTATAAATTCTAATATAGAAAGAGAATTGTTGTGCTTATTTAATCTGAAAAGGTCAGCACAAAATAAGTGATGAAGCATTGCTCCGTGGGGTGGTGTTTGGGATATATAAGTTCTTAAAATCCTAGGCTTGGTTTGAAGAGTTGCGTTCAGGACATTGATCGAAATATGTCTGAAAAGTCTGGGGTGGGAGGACTGAAGTTGTTTTCTCTTAAAATGATATTTCACTGGATGTGGTCTTGGCTCATCTAGAGTTTAAACTGAGATAGTCTGTTGGAGAGATGTTAACTAATGTGAGATGGTAAAGTGTATAGATAGTTAAATATTTGTGTTGATAATGCACTCATATTAAGTGACTGGAAACTTTCCAATGACAATTTTGCACCTTGGTTCACCTTAATGCTGGCTTATCAGCAATTAAACAGCATGGGAGACAGATAGAGAAAGATAAAGATGGCTGGGTCTGTTTGAATTCTATATGTCTCCCTCTCTGAATTATTATATTTGAGAATATTATAGTGGCAATGAGATAAAATTGATCTTAACAAAATAGTGTAAATATCTTTAATAGTGTTTTGTGAAGTGAATTATCAGTAATGTTTCGTTTTTACAGTTAAGTCTCCAAAGTTATACTGTGTAAAAAAAATCTGAAATGACAACCGGACAGGTAATATATCTTGAGAGATTGAGAGAAGAGTTTGATTACTATTTGGAATGTTTTAATGATTGTTAGCAATTGATATTGTAGTCAAGAAAAGGGAAATGATGTTCCTACCAATTTTGGACCCTGCAGATTTTTGATGTCACAAAATTCTTGGTAGGACAAAGAAATTGGTGGTTTTTCTCACACAGGACTGATTAAAACCTTATCAATGCATTTTAAGCCCAAAATAATTCTAAATATAGAATACTTCAGACCTCACCATCAGCATCGAGAAGAAAGGCTCTGTTCACAACATCTGTGCATTGAAGGATCAGGGAAGCTCCTGTGACTTTGAAGTGTTCCTTGATGATGCCCTCTGAGATCTGGTTGCCTGTTATCTCAAGGGGGAAGCTAATTACTAATGGCTATTGTCCCAAGATCATTTAACTCTTAAGTCGGTCTTTGATATTTCATTGACTTTGGAACTTGTTCGAAAGGAGACTAAACATTGATTCAGCCAAAGGTGTCATTCAAAGATTTTACACAGCACCAGGATGCAATATCAATATCAGAATGCAAAACAGGTCTCCTCTGTTGAGTCAGCAAATGCAGCATCCTCAGAAATGCACTCCCCAAATAATTGCAGGTACATTATTTTTGATAGAACCAATCAACAATTTTCCTTCATACTGCAGCAGGAAAGATTTAATAGTTGTGGAAAAATAAGGTACTTACAGAAAATATGCAAAAGTGATCATTTTTCAGTTCATGCACACAGACTGCGGTGGACTTAAATAGACTAGTGGTAGAGACATTTTATGCTGTTAACTGTTGGCGGAAATGAAAGGAATGGAAATTGAATTAACCTTCTGGTGAATCTTGGTCAGCGTTGGACAGCTGGGCCTTGGGGCCTATTTCCATACTGAATAATTGTATATACCCAGAAGGAAAATCAGAGTGCATGTAGCTGGACACCAAGTATACATGCCACTTAGACCATAAGACCTAGGAATTGAATTAGGCCATTCAGACCATTGTGTTTGCTCTGCTATTCATCCCTCTCAACCCTGTACATCTGAGCCTGGATCCCTCTCAACCCCATACACCTGCCTTATCGCTATATCCTTTGATGCCCTGAAACAAAGGAAACTATCAACTTCATCCTTAAATATACCCATGGACTTGGCCTCTACTGTAGTGTGTAGTACAGCATTCCACAGACTTACTACTCTCTGGCTAAAAAAAAGATCCTCCCCTTACCTCTGTTCTAAAAGGTTGCCCCTCAGTTTTGAGGCTGTGCCCTCTAGTTCTGGATATTCCCACCATAGGAAACATCCTCTCCACATCCACCTTATCTAGTCCTTTCAACATTCGGTAAGTAATGGGGTGCCCCCTGAGGCCATTATACAATACTGTACAAAAATCTTGAGCACATATGTACAGCTAAGGTGCGTAAGACTTTTGCACATTATTGTATTTGTTAATGTAGAGCGAAGAGCAAGTTTGTAAATCTGGTGGGAGCAAAGGATGTTGGGAATGGTGATTGTGGAGCACCACAGGAACGTTGTGGGACAGATGGTAGTGGGCCAGGGGTGGAGAGGTGGCACAAACACTGAGACACCAGGCAAAGTCATTTTATTCCAAACCTTTTTTTTTATTGATCATTACAGAAATTCTCTCTGGTACTTCCTGCTCCCTCCCTTCTCCCTTCCTCCTCCCTTCCTCTTTTCACAACCATGATTTCCCTCTCCTTGCCCATTTCCACTCAGTCCACACTAGAGACCAATATCAGAATCAGGTTTATCGTCATTCACATGTGTCATGAAATCTGTTTTTTTTTGCTGCAGCAGTACAGTGCAATACAAAAAATTACTATAGTACTATGCAAAAGTCAGGCACCTTAGCTATATATATGTGCCTAAGGTGTTTGCACAGTATACAAGGGGAAGCTCAGGTTGTGCCCCTTGGCCTCAAGGGTTCAAATTCCATCAAGTACAGAGGCAAAGGTTGGATGTTGCCACTGGTATTAGTGGGGGCAGAGGAAGAGCCCTTTATTAATGAGTGGGGTGGAACTGATTGAAAAGGATCAACCTGAACAAATCTACTGCTCACAAAGCATATAAGGCATTCACAATGTGCACTCTCGAAAGTGTTAGATAGATATCCTTTAAAGAAGGCTATAGGAAGATGAAGGATGTCAAAGTCAAAGTTCAGCTGTAAGAAGAAGTCATCCACATCCTCCAAGCTTTGATCTGGCCCTGTACCTTGAAGGAAGTGACTGAGAATAGACTAAATCTGTTAGAGAAAGATGGCATCCCGTCATGCAATGAGGAGAGTGACTGGACAGTTCCTATTGTAGATCTACTCCAGTACAAGGCAATGAGTCAATGTGTTGAATACAAGATCAAGATGAATCACTGTGAAAGCTGAAACATATTGCTTAACACCACTGTTTTCTTTACTGTCTTGCTGGCAAAGCTTCTTCAGTACACTGGATTTGTGCTTTGCATACTAATACTAGAGATGTCATAAGTCTATCTTCACATTAGTGCCTAGAAGGAACTGTTTAAACATTAATACCTTGCCTAGGGTTCCAACAGCATTAGTCATTCTCCAGCATACCATGGATCAGATTTTGTCTGTTCTGTTTTATGGATACCTATACTTATGAAGCATCTATCAACATTGGTGGAGTTAAAAACGCAAACACGAGGAAATCTGCAGATGCTGGAATTTCAATCAACACACATAAAAGTTGCTGGTGAACGCAGCAGGCCAGACAGCATCTCTAGTACCTCTTCCTAGAGATGCTACCTGGCCTGCTACGTTCACCAGCAACTTTTATGTGTGTTGCTTGGAACATTGGTGGAGGTTGTGTTTACATTACAGCTTTTACAGCAAAGTTAACTAACTTCACAGATCCAATAAAGGCTGTTTGACCTGAAATGTAACTCTGTTCCTCTTTGCACAGATGCTGCCTGACTAGCTGAGTCTCTGTTGTTATAACACTTCCCAGTTTGTTTTGCATCAATTTGAGCTCTTCCTAAAACAGAGAGGTTTGCCTCATTTTGTCCCCACCCAATAACCAATGGTGCAGCTGAACAGGCTGTTCAAGCCTTCAAGAAGGCCTAGGTGAAACAGGATTCTCAGTATGTTCCTTCTTCCTAAATGCTGGCTCAATTTTTATTTGCATACTGGAACATACTTCACACGGTGATTTCAAGGATACCTGGAAAGTTTATGAAGCATAAACCTTGCTCTCAGCTGGCTGTGCTCACGCTTGACATGTCATCCACTTTTTCCAAATGTCAATTGCAGCCTTTGAAAGTCTGTGGTATGGTAACTAGGCCTCTCAGGGGAGATGGTGATGGCCTGGGATTTCAGACATCCAGAGTGCCTGTGGATTTCCAGAGAAATTACCAAGGCGTGAGGACCTTTGACCTACATAGCACCAATGGAATTAGACATGTTCACAGCCATGTTGATCACCTCTTGCCTTCAAGAGTTCTAACACCCCTGGCAAATGTGTTTCATGATCAATTCAGGGATATCAAAGACTTTGCTTCTTCACATAAGACTGTAGCCCTAGGCCTCACCAGCATCTGCTACTCTTGAAGAAATATGTTCTCTGCAGGAATGGAATGCACTAAAGAGATTTGACCTTTGCATTGGTCATAGCTGATTAGGTTTGGTTCATTGTCAACAGGTTCTATAAGTGATCAGAACAATTTCTGAACTTGTTCTGTGATTGACCAATCTGCTTCATTCAAGACTTCAGACTTTACATTGTGTTAATTTATGTGCTCTTATTAAGGGAAGTTTATCTGAAGAGGAAGGAGTGTGGTATATCAAGTTGTGTAATTTATGTTTGTCCATCTTTGATAGCCCATGGTAGCTCTTTGGTGCTTGATGGAGGCAAAGAGTTGGAATCTGGAGGAACTCAGTATGTCAAGCAGCATCTACGGAGGGATATGGACAGTTGACATTTCAGACTGTCCACTTCCCTCTCTTAGATGCTGCCTAACCTGAGTTCTCCACCTTCTGTGTGGTGCCTTGGCAGCCATAGTGCTATCTTACCAGCAGGGGGAGTTGCGAAGAAAGAATAAAGGACTGCTCTCAGATGAACCAACATGTCTCCTTTATTATAACAATGGTCATTAAAGGTCTAATCAAGAGATGAAGCTTAGTTTGGAAGCCTGGTATATGCCAGAGAAAAATTAAACAAGAATTGGATAGAAATGATTGGAGCTGAAGTAGGATCTGCAGCAGATAGCGGTAAATTGTTGAAAATCTGAGATGTGAAGGGGTGTTCAAGGAGCACTTGGTGGTAACGAATATAAAAAATAGCAAGAGATCAAAGGAGGGCAGAAGGTGACATTACTGGTTTCCAGTAGAATCTCAATGCTGTGAGAATGCCCATAAATGTATTCAAGGGAGTAGTACCTTAGGCAAAGGGGCTCAGCTGCAGAGCAGAGCTGGATGTGGGCTGACGACTGAAAATGATAAGACTGAGGAGATGTTTTACTTTCAAAATTAATTATTCTGTAAAACACTAGTTAAGAGTTCTGTGTGCATTTCAGGTCACCATACAGCAGCACAAATTTGACAGCAGTGAAAAGAATATACAAGAGATTTAGAAGGATTTTTATCATAAGGGGAAGACCAAGGTTTATTTTGTGCATTTTTTTTGAATTGAGGTGAAATTTAGAGTCCAAGACAAAGAGGTTAATATCTTCGGGAACATGAATGAAAAGCAATTTATAGAAAGATTTGAGAAGGAGTTCTGAGGAAAATCATTCCCCTCAGTGTGTCGTGGATCTGCATCTCATGTAAAATGGAGGTAGAAGCACCCTATTTAAAATGCTCCTGATTCTACAAAAGTATGCAAGACATTGATTTGATGTCCTATATGGTAGACTTTTACCATCCTACATCAATAATTTTAAAGGATGTCTGGGTCCATCCTTGAATATGAGTACACGTGGAGGATAGTGAATCTGGAACAAAGGTCAGGAACAGAGTTGGATGAGGTGATCAAGAGACTAAATGAATCGTCTTCATGTTTGGTGATGGCATGAAGGGAAATGGAAGATGATGTCTAGGATTATTGGGACTTTGGTTAGAGTGTGGGTACTAGGCAAGGTAGTCAAAATTTGTATTCTTTGGAGATTCAGTAATGTCTCCACATTCATTGTTTGATTACTACAATGTTTGTGTTCGCAGAAGTACCCATGATTCTCATGGTAATTAAATCTAGATTGAATTAGCTTCGAACGAGTGAAATAAGTGAGTGGGTATGTTGTGTTTAAGCACAATACAATTAATTGTTCTAACAATTAAAGTTCTCCTTCAGGGTAATGTATTTCTTCTGGAAAGGATGATTTTATTAATACTGTTTGGGACATGTAAATAATGTAAGTGATTAAAAAAAAATCAAATTGTATATTAATTTAAGTTGGTTGAGTTTATACAAAAAACATGAGATATAAATGTATTAAATCTAAATGTACACTTAATCTGCTTATCCACTTTAAGAGAAGTGTATTTTGTTTCTTTTAACTTCTATGATATTAAGGTCTATATTTCTTAATTTAAGTTAATATCATTCATCTTTGCCATGTACTGCACTGTGCTGTTGCTGTGCAAACCTGGTTTTCATTGGATTTATAGCCTGGGTCTGTATGGCCATGACAATAAACCTGAATTTGAATAATACTTGGTGGCATTTACACTGTTTTATGTCTCTGCGGAATGCTCTGCTGTTTGCAGGGGAAGCATTTTCTTCATTTGTAGAAAATCACATCATTAAAGCTCTGAACTGCTGATATTATGTGATGGATAGAGTAATGAATAAAGAGGGGCAAGTGAGACCTTTCCTACTTCATCTACCTCTTCTCCCTTATCTGAAGTCATTTACCTAATCCAGTGTAGCTTGGTAAAGTGGAATCCTGCTCTCTGTGGAACCCTTTTCAGTACAAAGTAGCTGCTATGTTTCTTCACATCAGAACAATGATACTATATCTTTGAGTACACTGGGGTTATGAAACGGGTAGGGGTCATATAAGAGTAAATTCTTTGATACATTTTATTAGGAGATGCTCCAAATTTACCAGATCATTAAGCAAACATTCAAATAAAATACATCTCAATTCAGTGGCCTTCACCTAGTTTTTATTTGTTGCACACCCTTAAATGACGAAAAATTCTACTTGATTGTGTCCTCACCCATCTATTAGTGACAGATACATCAGTCTGTGAGAGCATCGATAGAAGTGCCAACCACATGATCCAGACATCAGACTGAAGACACCCTCCATTGTGTTGTGTGGCATTACAATTACGCTGAATGGAATAGACCATAATTAGGCTTCCATGAAGTGCTGTGGACCACTGTCAGTAGCAGAAATGTACACCAGTACAATCTGTAACCTCATGGCTGGGTGCATCCTTCTCTCCAATTCTGTTTTAAAGTTCGGGGCTCCGCCCTGGTTCAACAAAGAATGCAAAAGGTTCTGTTTAAGCAGCGTAGCTTAAAATGTTGGGATGTTAGTCAAGTGAACTTGTAACAGAAGATCGTGCATTAATTAGCAAAAACAACACACAATAGACTGAGCTAGTGATTTTGCAACCAACAGATTAAAGCTCTGCAGCCTTACCACATCAGACTGTAAGACAGCATCCCCATGAGCCTAAGGTCGACATTTCTTGTCACTTTAAGCAATCTGATTGCAGAAGTTCATCAAGTCCAGCCGTACTTTGAATACTCCTGTTCTATTGCAGTTCAATGTTAACTCTTTTCCATTCATAGTTTTTCTTAACTCTCCCTATAATAAAGGATAGAAAAATCCAACAGGGATATAGACCAAATGCAATGAATTCAGATAGACATCTCAGGCAGCACAGGCATGTTGGGTCAAAGGACCAGTTTCCATATTGTACAACTTTACAATTTGGATCAAAAACACCTGTTGTCATTGTGGTTACTGTACTTTTCCTTTTGTTGGAGGTATGCTTCCAACATTATTAAATACTTAATTATAAATGTCATATTTGTAGTGTACAGCATTAAAATGTACCTTAATTCTTTTCATTTTTTCTTTCATGTAGTCATTCCTTTGCTTTCAGGAAAGTCTTGGTTTGACGCTTTGAATCAGGGGATCTCAACCATTTTTTATGCCATGGACCAATACCATTAAGCAAGGTGTCCATGGTTGGGAGCCCCCTACTTTGAATGAATGCTTCACATGATTGGTAACTCACATAAATCTGATTTTCTTGGGTGTAAGTTTCTTTGCGCTTTTTATGTAACTTGACTCAATGTTCATAGCTGATCTGAGAGATTTTTGGCTGGATTGAAATTGGCTACAGACCTCAATTATGTGTCTTGAGCTGGTCACCCATACCTGTTGCACAGAGCTTTTCCTTCAGCGTGATTGGAACTGGGACAGGCTGTCCCTGCTGGCAAAGAACGTGAAGTATCAATGGCAGCTGATGATGGGGATCAGGTGTTCTTTGGAGGTGACAGAAACACTTCTTCTGTTTCAGGTCTGTATTCATGGCAGCCTACCTTACATCAGGAGTGCAATATCATTTCACTGGATTAGTAAAGAATTGAACATTAATTTTAAATTGGCACCAAAGATTGTCCAACAATAAGGTGGCTTTTTCTCCATTGTACACATGGAATTGAATGCAAGGATGATGAATTCCGACCTCTGTATTGTCAATCACATGAAAAAATAAATTAAGTATGGAAGTAGACTATTCAGAACTTCAAGCATATTCTGCCATCTTAATAACATGACAGCAGAACTTTGTGTTCCTGTCTATCCCCTGTATCCTATCAGTTACTTATCACTGCATTAAAAAATTCAGAGATGTTACTTCAGCAGCCTTTTGAAGAGGAGAGTTCCATAGACTAATGATGCCCTCAGAGGAAAACAAATCAGCCTAAACCCTCAAGTTTGAAATGAAATGAAGGCATATTTTTAAACAGTGACTCCCTAATTCTAGATTTTCTCACATTCTTTTGACATCCATCCTTCAAGACCTGTATGTTTCAATTAATGTTCTCATTCAAGGTGTTTTTTTCATAGAGCATAGGACTTTGCGGCCCTATGGCTCACAATGTTGTGCTGACCTTTCAATCTACTCTAAGATTAACCTAACCCTTCCTTTCCACATAGCCCTCCATTTTTTTATCGTCCGTGCTCCTATCCAAGAGTTTCTTAAACGTCCCTAATATCTCAGTCACTACTACTATCCTTGGCAGGGCATTCCACGCACTCTCCACTCTCTGTGTAAAAAGCTACCTCTGACATTACTAACTATGCCCTCCTCCAATCACCTTAAAAATGTGCCACTTCATATAAGCCCTGGGAAAAGTTTCTGGCTATCCACTCAATCTATGCCTCTTATCATCTTGGGCAGCTCTATCAAATCAACTTTCATCCTCCTTTGTTCCAGTGTGATACGCCCAAGCTCACTCAACCTATCCTCAGAAGAAATGCTCTCTAATCCAGGCAGCATCCTGGGAAATCTCTTCTGCACCCTCTCTAAAGCTTCCGCATCCTTCCTAAATGAGGCAACTAGAACTGGACACAGTATTCCAAGTGTAATATGGAGCTACAATATTACCTTGTAGCTCTTGAACTCAATACCCCTCCCCCCACTAATGAAGGCTATCATACAATTCGCCTTCTCAACAACCCTATCAACTTTCACACGAACTTTGAGGGATCTATGGATATGGACCCCAATCACTCTATTCCTCTACACTGTCAAGAATTCTGCCATTAACCTTGTATTCTGCCTTCAAATTCAGACTTAAAAAGTGAATCACTTAACACTGTTCCAGGTTGAACTCCATCTGCCCCTTCTCAGCCCAGCTTCGCCTCCTGTCAATATCAACTTTCTACTCTACCTACAACTTCACCAACTTTTGTGTCATCTGCAAACTTACTAACCCACCCTCCACATCCTCATCTAAATCATTTATATAAAAAAATCACAAAGAGCAGAGATCCCAGAGCAGATGTCAATGAAGCTAATTCTGAATCTGTACAACCAAAGTAAAATTCAGTGGTCTGTAGTTCCCAGGGTTACCTCGACTTCCTTTCTTGAACAAAGGAATAACATTTGTCATCATACAATAATATGATACTACTCCTGTGGTCAATGAGGATGCAAAGATCATCACCAAAAGTGCAGCAATGTCTTCTCTTACTTCTCATGGTAACCAGGGGTATATCCTGCCTAGTTCTGAGGACAATCTATCCTAATGTTTTTCCAAAGTTCCAGTTCATCCTCTTTCTTTACGTCAATATGTGTAAGCATATCAGTCAGTTTGACGCTGTCTGCACAAACCTGAAGGCCCCTCTCACTGGAGAATACTGAAGAGAGTGTTCATGAAGGATACCCCTACATCCTTTGAGTCCAGGCCTTTCTCTGCCATCCCTGTTCAGTCCTACATTTACCCTAGTCACCCTCTTCATTCACATACATATAGAACGCCTTGAGGTTTTCCCCAATCCTACTCACCAAGGCCTTCTCATGGCCCCTTCTCGCTCTCCTCAGATCCTTAATTTCCTTCTTGGTTACCTTGTAGCTCTTGGGAGCCCTATCTGAGCCTTGCTACCTAAATCTTAAGTAAGTTTCTTTCTTTCTCTTGACTAGGTGTTTTCTTGTCATTCCTGGTTCCTTCACCCCACCATCCTTTCCCTGCTCAATGGGACAAACCTATCCAGAACCCCACTCAAGTGCTCCCTGTGACGCCAAACCAAGCTATCAGACGATCGATGCTAATGAGAGAGATAAGGGAGACAATGGAGAAACATTCAAAATGCTAATGAGAGAGGAGAGAGAGATTAACGGAAAAGAAACACAATTCAGCTATTGACAGACCGGTTACTTTGAACCTGAACTGTTTGAAGTTTAATGGACAAGTGATACCCCAGCAGGGGGATAAAAAGAGCAGGTTCGCTAGGCACAGACACACCACGAGATCACGAGATAACGAGACCCTGGAAAGAGTGGTGTGCCCCCACAAGTTGGTGGGAGTTTGGAGGTCCAGTTCGTGGGAACCGATCATTCCACTCACAGGGTGTAAAGGTACGATCAGTGGGAACCTGGTGTGTGTGTCCACCCTTGCCTGGGTGCCGGGTTCACCACGGAAGAACGGTTGTATCCGGAACGGAGGGGTCACAGTCGGTGACCTCAGCAGGATAGAAGACATCAAAGGTCTGCCTGAAACAAACTGCAGTCCCCCCCTCCAACTGCACAACAGCAATTACTGCAAACTGTACTAAGCTGAACTGAACTCTCCGTCACTTAAGACTGATCATTTTACCCCTAGACAGCGATAGAGCTTGGTTTGATTCCTATTACCCTAGTTCTGTGTACATGTGTGTATTATCATTGCTAACCTGTTGCATTTATATCCTTACGATTAGAGTACTGTGTTACTTATTTCTTTAATAAAACTTTATTAGTTCCTAGTAATCCAGACTCCAATGAGTGGTCCATTTCTGCTGGTTTGGCAACCCAGTTACGGGTTACGTAACATCCCTAAACAACTTCCACATTTCCATTGTGCATTTTTATGAGTACATTAATTCCCATTATATGTTTCCAGGCTCTTAATTCCCCCTCCCCAATTAAATGCCTTCCCATTCTATCTACTCCTTTTGAAGGCTATGGTAAAGGTCAGGGACTTGTGACTGTCATTGAAATGTTCACCCAGCAAGAGATCTGTTACCTGACCAGGTTCATTGGAACACCAGATCCAGTATGGCTGCTCCTCTGGTCAGCTTGCCTATATATTTAGTCAGATTTTTTAACAACACTTGAATTTAAATTTCCATCCATAAGCACAGTTTCCTGAAAGATCTGTTGTATTCTATACGTGGTTCGAGTCAGAGAAGTACAGTGTAATACCTGTGTTGTGCTGGTCTGATCTCATGTGACTGGTCACTGCACTCTCTATGAGAAAATCTAATAACATAGAACTACAGCAGGTGCTAGTGGGCCATCAGAAGCTCTAGGTATTGAAAGGAGGCAGTGAATGGAAAACACACACTTACAAAGAGAAGTTTTGTTTATTAAAAAAATAGCAATATATACAAAATATGTACATGAGTATGAACAGTTCAAAGTTCCAACATTCTGGTTTAAGTTCCAAATCTCAGATATCAACAAGAGCCAAATTCCTTTTTGTTAGAATCAGTAAGATTTGTTAGAATAACCTTTATTACTCCAATTTCTCTAACTAATTAGGTCTAGTGTTCTTCCCCATTTAAAATTTTACAGACTAACATTTGCCTTTTTATTTATCCCTAATTAGTTAGGAAACTAATTGCGTTCCTATTTTCAAGAATTGTGGTTAACTTCAGTTTTAGCTTCAGGTCAGTATGTCTACAAATTCAAATTCACCCCCTCCCCCCAATTTTTTTTTGGTGGGGTGGGTGTTGAATTTGAATTTGTAGACATATTGATCTGAAGCTAAAACTGAAGTTGTATATCGTGCGCGTGTGTGTGTATGTCACAGTTGATGTTTGAACGTATTTCATCAATGAGGTTGATTCAATGTTTCACTTTGTCAATACATCCAAAATCTGAGTGCTGATGGGAGAAATTTGTGGTTCTTTTGGTAGTATGGCTTGTACTGAATTTAGTTCAAATGTAACACACATGGGGGGAGGGAATGGTGACATCATGTGTTGTTATATTGGAGATCAGTGATAATGTGCCTTTTTTTCCCTAAAGTAATCAGGCAAGGGGGAAGAAAATGGATGCTCGACAATAGCCTATTTGTCAGAATGTGGCGTTCTGTGACTGATCCACACAAGACAAGAGACTGCCCAGCTGGAATTTTTCTGGACTTCTTGCTGGGTGCTCTCACTGGCCCAACATTTTCCTTCATGGTCTGTCTTTGTTGCATATGTAAAATTTTCAGGACTTGTTTGTAGCCACACTTGGGAGAGAGCTTCTGGCTAGTTTGTAGTTTGGAGTAGTCTTTGTACAGCTCATCAAGGGTACTCATGCCAACTCAACTCGTGCAGTGAGCATAGACACATCCGGATCAATCATTATTAGGGCGAGCACTTCCACATCCACTCCTATAAAGTCTTCTGGGAATGAAACATTGACTTCTATATATCCCAGGTATGAGACAGCTTGTCCATCAGCACCCAACTTGCACCAAGTTGGTGGGAGAATGAACTGTGGGTCTGAGAAGTTGTGATCATGGTAGGATTTAGAGATGGTAGGATTTAGCGATGTATCTAGTAAGCAATTGCATTTTTTTTTCCTGCTAGGTGTATTTAAGCAGTGCACTTTGTGTCAACTAATCCCTTAGGTAGGTTAACAGTCTGACTTCTGGCCTTTGTTTCACCAAGAAAGATTTTTGAACTTTTGGGACATGTTTTGCCATCATCAATGTCAGTTTGTCCTACAACAAGAACTGGATCTAGTTTATATGAGGCTTAGCAGTACTATAAAGTGAATCCCACTCACTGTCTCCTTTTGAGCTGTCTTCTCTTTTCTGCTACTAATGCAGGATTGGGTTCATAGCAGCAAGAGCTGGCTATGTGCCCATCTTCGCCACATTTAAAACAGTACCAAGAATTTGGTTTGACTCTTGCTTATCTTTTGCGTTAGCCTTTGCTTTTGGTGGCTTATGATCTGCTCTCTTAGAGCTTTCTTTTACCTTCTGCTCTTCTGTGGTTAGAGTAGCTAGTTGACTTTGAAGCTCAGCAAGTTGTTTAGTCAGTTGAGAAGTTACTGAAGTTAGCTATGCTACAGCATCTTCTTTACAGGCACCTGTAGTCCGAGACTATATATTGGTATGTTGTTTGACTGTTCCTACATGCTGCTTCATGCATGCAGTTCTGGTAGCTTGTCTTCCTCAGTGTGCAGAAATGTCAATAGCTCAGTAAAACAATGCTGAGTTTTGTTTCTTCTATTTCAGCTGCAGCTCTATGATTGGGGAGCAGTCCTGACATCCCCAAAAAAACCTGCTTTAAGTGATGTTTGTTAGCCTCAGTTTTAGCAACTCTGCCTCACTTTACAGTCAGATTCAACACTACCTGTACCAGCTGTACGTAGGCAGATGGTTTTTCACCCGTGTTCTATACCGTAATCATGAATTTGGTAACTAATTCATCACCGTCTTCCATAGTGGCAAAAGCTGAATCTAGGAGTTCTATGTAAATAGCGGGTGAAGCTCCAGGGTTTATTGACTTGATGATATCAGAAGCTGGTAGAAGAATACCTTCACATATTTTCCATGTTCTATGAAGATCAGACACACTTGGGTCTTGCCAGAGCAGTTCAACACTAGCATGCTAAGTCTCATAATCCGCCTCATTAGCTGGATGAGGGGTTCTACCAGAAAAGATTCAGAGCCTCACTGGTGGATTGCCATGCTCTATCAAGTCATTACTGCGCACAATGTGCTCCACTATGACTCTTTGAATCTCTGGAGGCCTAAGATCACTAGGAGAGAGGGGTGGGTTCACTGCAACTGCATTAGTTTGTATTACAAGGACTGAGTTATTTTGTTCGTTAGTAATGGGGCAGTCTGCTCTGAAATGAGTTGTGGTCTTGTTAGGTACAGCTTCCACAGTTTCAACAGCCACTGTTTCCCTACTCTCAAGAGTAATGGTTTCACTGATCTTTGTTAACATCTCTCTCAAGATTTCTTCATAATCTTTCCCACTGCACTACAAGGTTTTCAACTCCCTAAAGTAAGCCTGAGTGGTGTCTTTTCCAGCTTTCAGAGTGTTAAAAACTGGCAACACAGTAGGAAACTTTGTGGTCACTGCTTGCCTGTTGAGTGTGTGGAAGCAAGGGCTGGAGATCCTGCACTGCAGAACCAAAATTGCACTCTGCTATGAGGGACTTGGGAGACTCTGCCCTGGGTTCTGTTAGACAAATAAATCTGGCAACTGAACCATATTCTTTTAAAAAGTAGTATTTCCTCATCCTTTTCTGCTTTTGTTATGACACTGATTAAAACACCACCTGGGATTTTAACACCCTTTTCCTCCATGACATCTATTTGCTTTCACTGTAGGTTTTAATTAAACAAAAGTATGTTTGAACAATAAGATTCTTCTAGTACTAATCAGTATACTATCTAATAAACTGCCTCCCAGCTGGCTTGCCAAGTTTTATGTAACACCTGTGTAGTGCTGGTCTGATCTTGTGTGACTGGTCACTGCACTCTTTATGAGAAAATCTAATTACATAGTAATACACCAGGTACTACTGGGTCATCAGAAGCTCTAGGTATTGAAAGGAGACAGTGAATTGAAAACACATGTTTCTGAAAGTAAGTTTTATTTATTAAAAAAAGGAATACAAAATATGTACATGAGTAAGTGCAATTCAAAATTCCAATACTCCAGTTTAAGTTCCAAATCTTAGATATCAACAAAAACCAAATTCCCTTTAGTTCGAATCAGGAAGATTTGTTAGAGAAATTGGAGTAATAAAGGTTATTCTAACTAATTAGATCTAGTGTTATTCTCTATTTAAAACTTTCCAGACTAACATTTGCCTGTTTGTTTATCCCAGTTAATTAAGAAACTAATTAAATTTCTATTTTCAAGTATTATGGTTAACTTCAGGTTAGTATGTCTACGAATTCAAATTCATTGTGTGTGTGTGTGTGTGTGTGTGTGTGTGTGTGTTTTCTTTTCAGTCACTTATTAAAGCCCTTACAAAAATAATCATTTTTTCCAGAAAATCAAATTCAGATCTTTTGAATGAGAAGCAGAATTATACGAATTATACATTCTACTGTATTAAATCCTCTACATCTTAAAGCATTCTTTTCCCACGCTGGTTCTTCGATTTTGGGTGGCTTGTCATGTGTTTCTTGGTTGATTGGAAGAATTGATGGGTTATCCATGGAAGGTCTAGTCACAATACTTGCACAAAAAAAACCCTGACCGGTATATAACAGGATTACAGTACGTAAGTTCTGGTACGCATTCTATTTTTGATTTAAATAATTCATTATCACATTGTCATTTCCAAACATTCCTCAGTTACAACACTACTAAAAATATTTCACACACAAATTGTACACTCAAAACAGTAGAAGTGTTTTAACTCACCAAATCCCTTGTAATAATTTAATAGAACTAATTCCCAGTTACATGGTAGAGATCTTGGATACTTGTCTCTGGCTGTAACTTCAATAAATCTTTTATTGATATAGTTTCTCCTCCAGGGGTTTCACTCAGAGGATATCCAGTAAGTAGGATAGAGATACCAACTAACAACTCCATTTTTAACAGTTTATATCTTTTGTTAGTTTTTATAGTTTGCTATGCTTCTGTCACTTGTCCACAGTTGCGCCAGCAATGCCTCATATCTTTTTTTTCAAGTTAATTTTTTAAAAATTTGTAAACCTCATTTTTATCCCTTCACAAGAGGAACTTTCTAACATTGCATCTTTGGCTTTAATTAACCTGGGTTACAACAGCACAGAAACAGACTCTTTGGCCTTTCTAGTCCATGATAAATATTTAACTTGCCTACTCCCAACAACCTGCATCGGGACGATAGCCTGTATACCCCTACCATCCATGTACCTATCCTATCTTCTCTTAAACATTGAAATTGAGCTTGAATGCACCGCTTGTGCTGGCAGCTCATTCCACATTCTCTTGACCCTCTGAGTGAAGAAGTTTCCCCTCATGTTCCCCTTAAACTTATCATCATTCACTCTTAACCAATGACCTCTTGTTGTAGTACACCCAACTTCAGTGGAAAAAGCCTGCTTGCATTTAACATCTATACCCTTTATAATTTTGTATTCCTCTATCAAATCTCCTCTCAATCTTCTATGTTCCAAGGAATAAAGTTCTACCCTATTCAATCTTTCCTTTAATCTAGGTGCTCCAGACCTGGAAACATCATTAAATTTTCTCTGTACTCTTCCAGCCTTATTTACATCTTTCCTGCAGGTAGGTGATCAAAACTGCACACAGTACTCCAAATTAGGCCTCACCAATATCTTAAACAACTTCAACATAACATCCCATCTCTTTTACTCAATACATTGATTTATGAAGGTCAATGTGCGAGAAGCTTTCTTTACAATCCTATCTACCTATGATACCACTTTCAATTAACCTGTACTCCAAGATCCCTTTGTTTTACCACTCTCCTCAGTGCCATACCGTTCACAGTGTAAGCCCTACCCTGGTTGTTCCTACCAAAGTGTAACACCTTGCCCTTGTCTGCATTAAATTCCATCTGCCATTTTTCCAGCTGGTCCAAATCCTGCAGCAAGCCACGATAGCCTGCCTTGCTGTCCACTGCACCTTCAATCTTGGTGTCATCTGCAAATCTGCTGAACCAGTTAACCATACTATCATTGATATAGATGGCAACAAACAGTGGACCCAGCAACACTTGTCAGAGAGGCAACCATCTACTACCACTCTCTGGCTTCTCCTGCAAAGTCAATATCTAATCCAATTTACTACTTCATCCTGAACGCCAAGTGGCTGAACCTTCTTGACCAACCTCCCAGGTGGGAGCTTGTCAGACGCCTTACAATTGGTTAGACATGACCAACCACACACAAAGCCATCTTGACTATCCTTAATCAGTCCATGTCTATCCAAATACTTGTATATCTACTCCCTCAGAATATTTTCCAATAATTTTCCTAGAACCGATCTCAGGCTCACCAGCCTATAATTTCACAGGGGATCACGGATTTTATCAGGATTGCCAGTAAATACTCGCAATGAAATTGCCAGTGTTTAATATAAATACTGAATTGACAGTATTCAGAAACATAGAAAGCCTACAGCACAAAACCTTTGGCCCACAAAGCTCTACTGAACTAATATCGCTCGCTTTAGGTCACATCTGGAAATTCCATTTGGCGGACAATTTCTCTCCATGCCGCTCTGACATATTGAGAAATCATGTACTTGACAGGTTAGTGACCTTCACCTACTCCCGGGAGAGTTTAAAGAGATCACCACCTCTTGCAGTGGATAACCAGGATGTCTAAGTGCCTTGTCGTGTTGTTAGTGCTTCACTGACGTCTGCTGGCCTGCCTTCTTGACCGTTGGACTATTAACTGGTCTCTTCCCCTCAATCCGCCATGGCCAGACTTCACACGCTGGGATAGGCAAATCCCCTACCTCACCGAGGGTTGAAGACCTGTCAGCTACCTTCACCTGGTTTGGCCCGTCTGCCGTGACGGTTTACCGGGGTGTGGCTGCTGCGCGTGCTACAGCTACTTGGAGCCACGGGTGAGAGCTGAGCGCCTGGTGGGGACCAAGGGTGGCCGAGCTGCCCTGAAAAGGGGCCCAGCAGGCCCCCCCACCAGAGCTGCTACCCCTCTCTAGACACCCCATACACCCCTGAACTAATATACTAATATGTATATTAATATGAATACTAATACTTATATTAGTGATATATTATATCGCTAATTTTAGTGATAGTGACTATTACTATCACTAATGCTATTGTAGCCATTAGTGAAACCGTGTTTGGGGGGGGTGGGATGAAGAGGACCAACAAGGTCCACATTGACATGGTCAAACTATAACTCGGGGTACTCAGAAGGTGCCAATGCTGCATGAACATGATGATTAATTTCTGCCCGCTGGCAGTCCACACAAGCTGCAGTCCAATCAGGCACACGTCCTTTTGAAGTCCGTGGCACACAAACTTTAGTGCAACCTGTTTTCATGAGACCTTTGGGCCTGGATGCGAGAGGCCACGTATGGAGTCGAAAGCACTCTGTCTCTGGTTTGTGGTCACGATGGGGCGAGGGCAACCAGCTGAGATATTGCACAAGAGAGAAATCCCGGCATCTCCGAACTTAATGTCAGCTAACCACAGACCCGTGACTGTGTTTGGTAAGCCTGGATCTCTGGATAAGTAACTTCATCAACTGCCATGCCAGCATAGTCAACCCCTATGTGGACCCTCAAAGGCTGGCCATGAGAAGCGATCAGCCAGGGCATTATTCATCCCCTTAATATGTTCCCCTATATATCAGTTGTGAACTCTGACATATAGGCCAGGTGGTGTTGCTGCCGTGCAGGCCAAGGGTCTGAAATTTTGGCCATCGTGTGCACAAGGGGTTTGTGGTCTATGAACGCTATGAAATGGTGACCCTCTAGAAGAGAACAAAAATAGCAGACAGCCAGATAGAGACTGAGAAGCTCACGGTCAAACGTGATGTACTTCCTTTCGGGTGGACAGAGTGCTGGCTGAAGAAGACTGCTACACACCTCTGAACAGCTGTTTGTGCACACCACCCACAGCATAGTCTGAAGTGTCAGTCGCCATGGCTGTGGTGTGTTATTGTACGGGTGCGCCAGTAGGGTCGCATTAGAAAGAGCTCGTTTGGTATCATCAAATGCCCTGGTCATGTTCACTGACCAGTCAAGCACTTGATTAGGAGTACTGCCTTTGAATGCGCTATACAGTGGGGCATAAAAGAAAATCTAAGTATTTCAATTGAGTCTTATCAGCTGTTGGAAAGACTGTGCTGCATTTTTCAGTCCAAACAGCATTAACAGAAACTGAAAGGCCAAACAGTGTTATGACAGCTGTTTTAGGAATGTCCTCCAAGCGCACAGGCATCTGATGGTAGTCCCTAACTAGATCAAATCTGGGGGAAAAAAGTTATCTTTCCAGCTGAATCTGCTGAAAAAACCTTGAATGTGTGGGATTGGGAATGGTGGCCTCGTTAAGGTGTTGGTAATCACCACATGGGCGGCAACCACCATCGGACTTGAGGACTGTATGGAGGGGTGCACCCCAGGGGCTATTCGAACTGGGTACAATACCAAGCTTTTCCATGCTGGCAATCTTAGCATTTGTGGTTGCTAGCTTTTCTGGGTCCAGTCTATGTGCGTGAGTGTGAACTGATGGGCCGGTTGTGGGAATGTGGTGCTCAACCCCACGTTTTGTGATTGTAGTGGAGATTGTTGTCTTGGTGAGGTCTGGGAATTCACCCAACAATTGAGTAAACTTGCATGTGGTGGTGCATGCCTTGGCAGATTCATTCTGGGGGACCTACTGAGGGAGCAGGGTAACGACTCATATTCCTTGACAACCACAAGTCGGCATTTCTTAAGATCGACCAACAGACCTTGGGCACATTGGAAATCTGCACTGAGCAGAGGTCTAGTCACCCTAGCCAGGAAGGAGCAGAGAGTCATGTCCCGTAAGCCTTGATCCTGCTGCCGTTGGCAGCCTCAAGCAAGGTTTTGTCGCTCTTTGCCTTCTCATCAATAGGCAATGCTGGCAGCATACTCAGTCGAGCACCCGTGTCACAGTGGAAGTGTCGCCCTGAAAAGGCGTCTGTAATGAACAGTAGACAACCCTGCTGGTTCACAGACCTCTGATGTCCCAACGTGCTGGCAGTGTCGAAGCTGCAAGTTGGTCGACACTTCCTAGCATTCCTACCAAAGCGAGCATGATAAAAGCACAGGCCTGGAATTGTCTGTTTTACAGCTGTGGGTGTCCTTATGTTGGGGGCCTTGCTAACCAGGCTTATTGAGGTAGAGAAAGGAGGAGAAATAATGCACCGCTGCCTGGTGGAGTGTAGATTATCAGCTATCTTAGCAAGCTCCCTATAGTTCATCATGGGTGCATTAGTGAGGGCTATGCGAATTTCATCAGCAATTTACTGCATGAAGAGTTCTTTAAAAATAAAACAAGGGTGGTGATTTCCTAGGAGAGACAACAGGTGGTCCATTAGCTCCAAAGCATCACCGGGACTAAGTAAGGAGAGCAACTGTTTGATGCGCTCAGACTCCGATAGTCCAAAAGACTGTAAAAGGTGAGTTTTCAGCGATCTGTATTTATTGTGTTCAGGCGGGTGTTCAAGCAGACTTTCCACTCTTGCAGCTGTGAAATTGCTGAGTGATGGTGCCACATAGTAAAATTTGGTGTCGTCCATGGAAATTTCTTGTGAATTGGGCCTCAGCTTGTATGAACCAAGTAACAGCATTTTGTTCCCAAAACTCTGGCAGTTTCAAAGTGACTGCATTTGCCAACGTATTCAATAACTCCAGAATCATCCTAGAGCATCAGGGTCACCAATGTACGTTTTCACAAATGAAACAAAGTGAAGCGTTTTATGTTTAATGAAACCCGTAACACATGTTATTGAACTTCAAAAACCTCCATGCAAAAACACGCTAAAAATCCTTACATAACATCATCATGTCTGACCAGCCTCTTAAAGCAAATCCCCAACTCAAAAGTCGGTGGTTGTGAAGTATATACATTTCTCCCAGTTACATTACCCTACACTGTGCCCTGCATCTTAGGTGTAACTGCCTCTCTAGATCCTATCCATCAGCCCCTCAGCCTCCCGAACGATCCGGAGTTCATCCAGTTCCAGCTCCAGCTCCTTAACACAGTTTGTTAGAAGCTACAGCTGGATGCACTTCTCGCAAGTGTACTGGTCAGGGGCACTGGAGCTCTCCCTGCCTTCCCACATCCCACAAGGGGAGCATTCCAGTATCCTGCCTGGCATCTCTACTGTTTTAATTGAGCAAATATAAAGAAGAAAGAACAGTAAACTGTGGGGGAGGGAGGTGTAACTCTACCTACAGCTTTTTGCTTTCTCTCTCTCAGCTTCCCTTCTCAGAAGCCTCGAAGATCTAAAGCCTGAAAATCCACCTTCTAACTCTGTCCATTCCAACAATGGTAGCTCTGCCTGCCCCACCCCACTTTAATTTGTCTTCTTTTTTTAAAATTTCCTTTACAACTTTAGTAATTTTTGTTACCTGCCCCTTCTTTCATAAGAAAGAAATTGTTTTTCTTTCATAGAACAACTCTGTCAGGGCTCTTGTCAATAAAATACCTTAAGCACCTAATAAACTAATAGGTATTTAAGGTACTGACCTTGGATGCTCCCTTTCCATAATTGTAATAAAGTTATTGAAAAATACTTCGCAGTCTGGGGAAGACTCATAAAGAACATCATGCAACTTATTTAGTGGGTTTCTTATCTTTCCCTAAATTTACTCTTTTAGCCTTTTGTTTGTGTGCAGCTAAATTTTTCAGAACTGGATATGTGTGATTGCCATTCTTCTGGCACTTTCCCTTTCATTTGTATTTTCTGATCTGCTTGGCTCACCCCAGAATGCCAGTCCATATACCATCTCTCAGAGGAAACAACATCAGCAGCACATTGCACAGACAGTTTGAGTTTTGAGCTCATAGGACTAGATGTTTCAATCCCTTTGATAAGCAGATCCTAACCCGATCTGGAGGTTGGGCTTGGTGCGTGGCAGGTACTTCCCAGGGGTCATCAGGTGGGCACCCCTCTTCTTAGATGTGACGTCAGTGTTAAGCACACTATATCTCCAGAGAGCTCAACAGTGTGACCCGGCGCCCCAGGTGCACCCACCTTCACATCTGGCCACCCATGGGTCATTTTAGGGTCCAGCTGCCATCACTTCTCTTCATCCATAACCAGTGGCTGTTTTGCTCGGCTACATCTGCGAGTTCTTTGAAACCTTGCCGCTGGCCCTGGCCTCGGACTCCCAATCCCTTCAGCTATCTCATCATGGAAGTAGCCACAAATCCTCTGCAACCAGCCCGTGCTGGGAAAATCTGCACCTTCCATCTGTGCAGCTTAGCATCTTTGGCCAGCTCAGCAAATCGTTGTGTGTTTCCGGTCGTACCCCTCGCAGTCTGCATCTTCTCAGGGCACTGTAAGCTCCGAGATTCCTACAGCCTCCAGACTTCTGGAGCCCAAGACCCAGTTTGGTCTGAGTGCCTATCTCCAGGGGAAATATTAGTCTTTTGTCAAAGTCGACAGTCATGAGCAGGCTTCAGTATGCCTGACCCCAACTGTGTCACTGAGGGTGGCGCTGTCTGTCCTTGGCGGACAAAGAGGATGGTGGTCCTTCCAGTCATATGGGGCTTAGAGTTGTGTTTCAGCCTTTGCTTCTTCACAATGGATGCCAGACACCTGAGGACCTGGTTGTGCCTCCATGTGTAGCTTCCTTGAGTGAGGCTTACTTTGCAAGATGAGAGGACGTGCTTGAGGTTTGCTGTTCTTCCACAGAGTGGACAAGCTGGGTCTTCACTGAACCACTGGTTCAGATTTTTGGAAGTTGGGAGAACCACATAAACAGTTCTTATAAGGAAGCTAGTCTTTCTTCCTTCCTTTTCTCATGTCTTTCCAGCTGAATTTTCTTTTCTCAATTTTTCCCACCTTGTCCACTGTCCCTGTTTTGCCTGAGACACTGCTCTTGCATATCTCATCTGCTCCTCCTGTCACTGTACTTCCTCCACCACCAAAGCTCACTTTTGCTTTTGTGTTGTTGCCTTTTCCTAAATGGGCCCATTTGAGCCTGTGCCAAGGCCCCCTCTTCCAGATTGCACCTGGCCCACCATATCTGCAAACCGGAGGTTTCCTTGTAGGAAGGTCTTATCGCTGGTTTTAAGCCCTTTGATTTCTTCTCTCAGCAGTTTCACTTGATTTGTATCACTGAGGTTTACATCATACCCACTACATTTAATAACCACTGTACATTATTTCCTCCTATTAGTGACGTTTCCTTTGTCCCCCACCTACTTCCTCTGCTACTTCGAATATCTGGCTTTCTCTCTTACTCAGTTCTTTTGACCTGAAGCATTGACTATTTTCCCACAAATGCTGGTTGGCGTGCTGAGTTTTTCCAGCATTTTCTGTTTTTATTCTACACATGAATGTCACCATTGCTTTTGATAAACACAATTGCTCTCCTTTCTATCTATCCCAAAAACTATTTTTTATGAAGATCTTAAAGCTTTTGTAAGTTCACTTTTGTGATCCCAATATGATGTTCCTTAAGGATGACTAATGTACTAGTTACTCTTGTTTGTTCGGGAATGTCACATTATTCATAAGCTAAATTTCTTGCCCGGGAAGCTTTTGTTTTCGATCTGTGCATTGGAATTTTCTGTGAAGGCTACGTTTTCAAGAGCAACATGCACAAAATGCTGGAAGAACTCAGCAAGTCAGGCAGCATCTATGGAGGGAAGTAAATAGTCAACGTTTTGGGCAGAGACTGTTCATCAGGACTACCTTCCATAGATGCTGCCTGACTTGCTGAGTTCCTCCCGCATTTTGTGTGTGTTGCTCAAGATTTCCAGCATCTGCAGAATCTCTTGTATTTTATGCTTTCTCAATCAAGGCTGAAAATAATTGCTAACCCTGGACACTTTCACTTGTAAGCATTTGAAACGGTTTTGCGCGTTGAATTGCAAAGGTTGGTGCATCACAATGGTTGAGTCATCTGTGCTCAAAGCTGTTCATTAGCATGTTAAATGAAAATCAAACATACGGACATGCTACAAACCTGAAACAAAATAGAAAATGCTAACACACTTAGCAGGCCAGACAGCATTTGTGGAAATAGAGCTAATGTTTCAAGTCAAAAACCCTTCAACAGAAGCAACACACAAAATTCTGGAGGAACTCAGCAGGTCATCAGAACATTGTTATCTATGATGTTTTGTAGATGTTTCATTTCCACTGTGCAGTATGACATTTCTTTCATGCTCTTGACTGCACCACAGGTAACCACTTTTGCCAGTTATAAACTTTAGCATTATGTCAGGTCAATATAAAACTCAGGTTCAGCAAAATGGAAGGGATTTCACCTGTTATCCCATTATTGCAGTTGTGACGGATGCAGTAAGCTGCTTAACTGGGATGTTTTTCATTGGAACAGAGTTAAATTTGTTCAGGCACCAGCCTATAAAGTGCTACAAGGCATTTCAGCCTGTTATAAATCATCCTGAGCTTTGCTATTGGTTGAGTTCAGTGCAGAGGAAGGAAAATAAGATTATGGTTTGCACTGAAAATATTATTACTGATTTGAGCAGGTTTTGACAGAAATAACTAGGCTTAGTGGGACTCAAGTTAAATTAAAACAAAATCATTGTAATTGAATGTGATCTTTTTGCCTACGCACAATTATAATGGTGGAGTTGACTCTTAAATTACTAATGCCTTGCCTTTTAGAGTAACAAGTTTTAATTCTAAATAAGCCACTGCAGTCTTGCTGTACAAAGCTTATATCAAGTCGTACAGATTAGGAACAGGCTCTTCCGCTAACAAGTCCACTGCATCCATTAACACTCCTTAACATGAATTCTACAATAAAGCCATTTTATTCTCTCCACATTCCCATCAACCCTACCCAGATTCTGTCACTCCTCTGCACTAGGAAACCAGAGCATCTGGAGGAAAACTCATGTGGCCACCAGGACAACAAGCAAACTGTATATAGACAACACTAGTCGTTGGGGTTGAACCTGGATCAGTAAAGTGATTGAGGCAGCAACTTCAGTTGTTAAGTCAATGTGCTGCTCAAAAGACTGTGTTTCCCTTTGCACCGTGTTGACTTCCATCACAATTACAATGTTCAACCAATTCCTGCAGCTACCACTCTCCCCCTGTGGGTGATGCAGGTATATTACAAGAGGCAAATATAGAGAAGATGAGGCAACTAGACTTCCACGAATTTTTAAAGAAATGATTTGTGGTGTGAATGTAATTATTATAGTAGTGGGAAGGAGGCGAGTCTAGATGGTACGTGAAAACAATAAAATTTACAAGGTATTGAGGAGGCACAAGATAGTAAAGCAATTTTTCAAGTGAACAAGCCCTTCAAAAAACCTGCAAAATATTTTTTGTTGTAAAAATGTTTATGCTTGGAAGTTTGATTCTGCCCATGCCATTAAAGCATACATAACCACATTGGTGCATTCAGTGTTGTAGGCAGGGGAACAAATTCCAGCCACTCGCTAAATAAATCAAGATTAGAACCACTCATGTGGGAAATAAATATCACAGCAGATTGTAATGTAATTAGCGATTATCAATGCTGACCCGTGGGATTTCCCTTGGAGGAGTTTTCTGCTTGTGTTCAAAGCTGATATCAGAGGACTAGCTCCCTAACGTTACAGTGGAAGTTATGACTGTAACTTTCTAATGGTAATGATGGTGAATCTTGCAACATTTGCTCTCAATTGCACCTTTGGAACGACAGCAGCTGCTGTTCAGCCGAATGCTAGAAATCCAGAAGATGCTTTTATTACTTCCTTTCAGTATTGTTCCTCTTCTTTCTTTAGGCTGTACCAAACTAATCTCCATCAGTCTATTAAATAATAGAGTGCCAGGTCTGAACAAGCCATTTTTGTTGTAAAATATTTTGATAGTGTTGCATAATGTTTGAGTGAATTTATATCGGTGTGCTAAACCATACCCTCTAGCACTAAAGAATGTAATTTTATCTGAGTAGATTGTAAATCCTTAGGTAATTATTTGAAAATTCAATGGAGTTTTTTTAAGTAAGTTTAATATTTCAATTTCTACTTCAACCAAATGTGCATGTTCCAAAATGTTATTTCATGTTCTTTAAACTGTTTAAAGTACTAATTCAAAAATTGTTCTTTATCCTCCCGGTTTGCTCTCTGTGAGAATTATTCATGGAGCTTGTTGGTCTCCAGGGATTCTCTTGAACAGAAAGTTCAATTGTTCTTTATGAGCTGCTTCCTTCAAGGTCACTGAGGAGTTAGTCACTTCGCTTTTGATCAAATATCCAACCCAAAAACAGTTCCATACTGCAATCAGTCTGGCGTAGGCACTGCACAGAAATGTTCTAAAGCGTTATGAACCAATAGCTAGTCTTCTACTTGGGAGTATAAAATGGGTTTCCTTCTATCACCCAGACACACAATCTTTCCCGTAGGATCAGTAAGCATGGTTTAATGGGTTGTACTCTGTCCCACAGTGTGGAAAACTGCAGAAATATTGCTTGTTCTGAACAGTGGAGGATTAACCTGTGAGTTTTGTGCCAGGCTTGAGGAAGAATTAAAAAGGTTCCATTGGGTATGTGTGAAAGAATAGGATACATGAGATAGTAAGATTGCTCTGAGTAGGGTAGAGACTTGATGGGCCATTTGGGCTCTTCTTTGTTAGTGTGAAAAAGATGTGAAATCTAACCAGAGTTTGACTCTTCTAATAACATACAAAGGGTGATTTCATTTGACATGTGTACAGCTGTAACACTAATGTAACTTATGTAACTATGAATGTAATGGTGTTTGGACCCAGGTTGGCAGTCTTAATGGAAGGACTGAGTTCATGCGGCTTCTCTCCTCATAAGCAGACAAAAAAACATTTCTCTTATTCTGAGATTTCTGTGATTATTGGACTGTACTTTATATTGGTTTCCTTTAGTTTTTCAGTGTTTTCTTTCTTGTGGATGATTGGCAAGTGGTGATCTGTTTGTTTTGTGTGTGATGGGGAGGGGTTGGGGGTTTGGTGTTACTGTCACTATTCTGTGAGTGAGAGGTCAGGGATTGTTATCGTGGCTGTTTTTTGCTACTAGGGTTGAATTTTGGGGTCAGCAAGTTTTGTTTCTTCTCTTTTTCATGGTGGGAGTTGATGTATTTTCTTTCATCAATGCCCATGTTCTTTCTGTTTTTAATGGCTATCTGGAGATAACAGATATCAAAGTTGTGTTACATATGCATACTTTGACAATAAAATGAGCCTTTGAACCTTTATTGTAAACCAGTTCTGAGATGTTTAGCAGCATAAACATTGTTCCCATTATCTGAGTGGTGGATTAATTTTCACAGAAGAAATATTTGCATTTACTGTCAAAGAAAATCCAACAGCAGGTCATCCCCACATTAGGGCAAGAATCCATTCCTTAACAGGAACAGGAGTGTTTCTTTGCCCCCTGAACAGTTAGTAAACCAGAAATGCAGCTGCAAACTGAGTTTCCACTCAACTGAAGATGCTGTAGTCTCATAGCAGTCAGCAGAACCATTCTGCCAATTTCCCAAATGCTCATATGTATGGGTTGTACATAAATCAAGTATTTGTGGGCTTGGAAAGACTCATCCAAAATGAAACCATAGCCACTTTAAAATGTATACTCAGTGGCCTGCTATTGCAAATATCTAATCAGCCCATCCTGTGGCAGCAACTCAATGCATAAAAGCGTGCAGGTATGGTCAAGAGGTTCTGTTGTTGTTCAGACCAAACTTCAGAATGGGGAAGAGATGTGATCTAAGCGACTTTGACCATGGAATGATTGTTGGTGCCAAACGGGCTGGTTTGAGTTTCTCAGAAACTGCCGATTTCCTGGGATTTTCATGCACAACAGTCAATAGACCAGGGGTTCCCAACCTGAGGTCCACAGACCCCTCGGTTAATGATGAGGGTTCACGGCATGAAAAGATTGGGAACCCCTGCTGTAAGGTTTACAGAGACGGTGTGATTATCAGTTCATGTGCAAAAGTACCTTGTTAATGAGAGAGGTCGGAGGAGAATGACCAGACTGGTTCAAGCTGACAGGAAGGGAACAGTAATTCAAAAAACCATGCATAACAACAGTGGTGCGCAGAAGAGCATCTCTGAACACACAACACATCGAACCTTGGCGGATGGGTTATAACAGCAGAAGTCTACGGACACTCACTCAGTAGCCCCTCTAATAGCTACAGGAGGCACCTAATAAATTGGCGACTGAATGTATGTGATTGTGCCTTTTGATGGTGAGCAAATAAGGTGGAATTATGCCACATGATGACCAGGTATAAAGATATCCTTGATGTATTTATTTGGAGTACTTTATCTGGAAAAAGGGTAAGAAAATTGCTTCTGTCAATAATGTCATTCAGTGTATTCAATATAACTGCATGGACCAAAAGAAAGAGGAAATATAATATTTGTTTTTCAGATAAGAGTAAAAAGATATCTGGAATGTTTTCTGGTTTTGCAAAGTGAATAAAGTGGTTTATTAGCTGGTTCTTTGGTGAGGGAATGGTATAATGAGGGCACACCTCCAATCCCCTGAAGTGGCAGAACATAATGACACCTCATGACAAATCCTTGGTCCTGTTCATGATAAGTACATCTCCAACAATAGTCTGGGTTAGGATATGGTGTTTTGGATGAGCTTTATATCTGGGGTGGAAGATGGGTCATCAGTCCCTCTTTTAAGACATAGCAGGAGCACAAAACTTTGGTTTATTGGGGTAGTGAGGTTTACCAGTTCTTAACTAGATAACCAGGTAACACATTTTATATTAAAGTATTACCATGCTGGTGGTTGGAGGGAATGGGCAGAAGTATAAAGTCATTGATACCACTGCACAAAAAAGATTTTCCTTCATGGATACTCTTGGGTGTATCTTATGGATTTTGGGCAGCTGATCATGAAAATCACAATGAAATTTCTCTATCGTGCACTATTTTTTTTAAAGTGTCTAGATTTGTTATTTCAATTCATAATTAAAGTCAGAATAACTGTTTCCAAGATTAAGTAAGGCATTTTTGTTGGTCCACAAATCAAACGGGTCATCAATAACAGACAACTCGAAGAGCTTCTAGTGGGAGCAGAGAAATATTGTTGAAAACGATGTTGCTGAAAAATTTCTTTGGTAACTACAGAGCACCAAACTACATGCAGTTTGTTGACAACATGCTTCAAGCGTACAGAACTATGAAGTGCAACATGTCACTAAAGATTTCTTGTTTGCTTCTTCCCTGCAAATCTTGGCACTGCCAGTGACAAGCTTGGTGGAAGGATTCACCGGGGTATTGTGGTCCTGGAGAAACGGAATCAGGGCAATTAGAATCCATCAAAACTGGCTGATTATTGTTGGGCACTTAAGTGAGACACCTCAGACACAGAGTACAAGTGAAAATAATCAACAAAGCATTTTTAGCTTGGTTGAACTATTGCAAAACATCAGCACCATTATGCAATTAAAGACATTTTTCAATAAAAGTTAATTTTTTGTTTCTCAGAGTTCCTACGTAATACAATTAGTCTGAAATTATATTTGTGTTCAGCTTCAAGTGGTCTATCATAAACAAAAAGATTCTGGTAAAAAAATTCAGATCTAAAATTTAAATCTGAGTTTAAATGCTGTAGGACAAGTGAGCATTGCATTGCATGTTTCTTTTCAAGAGAATTTCAAGTTGGAAACATTTGTGTTCCTTTAGAAGAACTAAAATAACTCAGTTTTAAACCGAGAAATATTGAACTGAAAACTGGACTACGTTGTAAAGTAGATTTTTGTCCATTTGGCTAAATGCACCATGGTTTAATTAAGAAGTTGCTTTGAGCATAGAATGGAGTGACTAAGTGGCTTTGTGAATAATAGTGTTACAATTTTTTTCCTCAGGAAGCAGAGGACAGTGAATAATAGGAGATGTTCTGTTATTTTTATTACATATGCAGTGGATATATGGAACAAGTCTTTTAGAAAAGAACACGACTTCGAAGTTTCTTTATTGTGGATGTTCCTTGAATAACAGGCATGCAGAGTTATTTTTTTAACCAATTTTCTTTAATTCTGCAACAGTAATGAGACCTATTCTCATATATTGAATGGCTTTATCAAAACCTATAAAGCATGTCTCTGCTCAATATTTGTTTTTTGGAAGCCAAAAACTGCATAGCCTATTCATGGAAGAAATCAACAACCAGTGGACTCTCACGGTGGCTGAAAGGAATGATTTCTTATCTTGGTCTAGAAAAGATGAGCTACATCACAAAAGCAAACTTGGCAAATTTCGGGAAATTTGGGACATTTTCTACAAGTTTCTGGAGAACAATATTCAGGATGATGAAAGTAACGAACTGAATTGACTGCTTTTTTTAATGGTGGGGTATTTGCTTTTTGTGTGTGTGTGTTTTTTTGCTTTTGATTTCTTATGTTTTTTTTCCTTTAACTTTGTTGTACTTTCAAACTTATGGATGATCTAATGTGTTTTCTTCTCATTCTGTAAAAGCAATAAAGAGATGTTTTAAAAAAAACCTATAAAGCCTCCAACTTTGAAACTTGATGTTCTCTACCAAGCCTATTAATGTTGCCTTCTTGAGATTCATTCCTACCTCTACCTCCATTCTAGATATGCAATGGCTGCCTGTTGTATCTGGACTGTTGTGATGATAGGCAGATTGCAGTGAGTCCAGGACTTTGCCCAGGCAGGAGTTAACTCTAGCCATGATCAACCTCTTAATTTACTTCATCACAGTAGATATGAGAGCAAAAGTCATTTAAGCTCTACTTGGGCACCGGTATGATTAATGCCCTTTGGAAGCAGATGTGGAAGCAATGAGAGGTTGAAGATGTCCATGAACACTCCAACCAGATGGTGGGCACGGATTTTCAGTATTCTACTAGATACACAATCGAGGCCTGACACCTTGTGAGGGTCCACCCTCCTCAGGGGTATTTTGATGTCAGACTTTGAAACAGAGATCACAGGGTTGCCATGATCAGAGGGGATTCATTTAGGTGTGTTGTTATTCTCCTTTTCAAAGTATACATAGAAAATGTTGAGCTCATCGAGGAGTGAAGCATCATTGCCACTTATGCTATTAGACTTCGCTTTTAGGAAGTAATGGTATGCAAACCCAGCCACAGCTGTCATGCATCCGATTGTGTCTTCAACTTCATATGGAATTGCCCCTTCGGTCTCACGATAATCTTTTGAAGGTCGTACCTGGACAGCTTGTAGTCTGGATCACAATGCTTGAATGACACAGATCTAGTCCTCAGCACTGTGAAACAACCTGGACATTCCAGTGTTTTTGGTTTGGACAGGCTCAGCATGTCTTCTCAGTGTCTTTAGAATGTTTTTGTTTATTTTCATATTTCAAGCAACTCCTTCTTTTCATAGGTTTCTAGCATCCCCATTTCATTATTTCCCTTTTACACATTTGCTTGGACACTAACAGGATAACCACTTGAAAAAGTGTTTGAAGGAAATGTAGAGAGTGACACCTTGTAACTAGGTCTTTGTAATGGTAATATCAAACACGTTATTCTTTGCATGCAATTAATATATCTGCAATATTACACGCATTTCATGAATTCAGATATAGCTCTCTGAATGTTATCTTTTCTCTGTTTATTGATGAATTTTGACCACTAAGCAAAATGCCCATTCTGACCCTGTACTCTGCTATCATCACCCAGATAGTCACAGTGCTCTCACTGTCAATTTTGCCCCTAAGTTTATAACCTCAGCTGTACTGCTATTTTTTCAGTTATGTAATGGCCTCATTGAGGCTGCACTTGGAGTACCAAGCAGAGTTTTGACCACCTTAACCAGAAAATGATACAACTACTTTGGCATACAAGTGTCATGGTAGAGAGTGGAAATTCACTTTACTGTTTCTAGACATCCCACCCTGCAGAAACTCATTTCAGGGAGGTAGCACCATCAATTTGTGGGAGACTCCCGGAACTTCTGGGAGAGGTGGGATGTCTGCAATAGAGTAGCTCCTTAGCAGCTAACCAGCTAGTTTAAATAACGTCAGCTATGCTAATGAACGAATGACACCTGTTAAACTCACCTCGACATGTCTTTTACAGTCTTAACCCACCATGGACAATAGAAAAGTCACTGTTGCAAACAGTGCAGCGAGCAACACTGTCATTATTTTTGACCCCTATTAGGCAGGGCTACACTTTAGTGTAGTCTGGGGTGACGTACGTTTTAAGTTTTCTTTTTTTGGAACACTCTCGCTCTCGCTCTTCCTCTCTCTCGCTCGTGGTGGCTTTCTCACGCTTGCTTTCTCGCTCTTGCTCTCGTGGTCGCTCACTCGTGCTCGCTCTCTTGCGCTTGCTTTCTTGCCCTCGCACTCTCTCTCTTGTGCTCGCTTTCTTGGTCTCTCTCTCTCTCGTGATCGCTGTCTTGCGCTTGCTTTCTTGCTCTTGCGCTCGCGCTGTCGCTTTTTCTCGCGTGCTGTCTCATGCTAGCTCTCAAAAAAATAAATTTCCGGGACATTGTATATAATTTGCGGGCATCAGGGAGCCACTATTAATATACGGGAGACTCCTGGAACTTCCAGGAGAGGTGGGATGTTTGTGTTTCCATGGATGGTGGTTTTCTGATATGAGGAGAGATTTCACAGATTAGGTCTGTGTTCTTTTGAGTTTAGAAGTATGAGAGGTGATATCATTGTAACACATGATGTCATTTCTAACAGGTCTTGAAAGATTCAATGCAGATGTTGCTCCTGACTAGGGGAGGGTGTGGTAGATAGAACCATGTGTCATGTTTTCACAATAAATGACCGATCATTTACGACTGAGATGAGGAGAAATTACTCCATACAAGAAGTGATAAATTTTGGGAATTCTCTAACCCAGAGGACTGTGGAGGCTCAGTTATCGTGATTGTTCAAAGCAAAGGCCGATATTAAGGGATATTTGGATGATCCAGGAAGCTGTCACATGATGTTGAATTGTAGAGCATTCTTGCAGTGACAATTGGCCTACTCTTGCTGTTATTTCTTATATTCTTACCACTACAGCAACTGATTTTCTTCTTAGTTTAAATTATCTGACTTGTAGGATCCAGATCCCAACTCCAATTGAAGTGATGTTTAATCTAATTGAATGATTCCTGCATTCCCTGGTAATGTTGCTAGTACCCCTTGGGTAGCAATACACTCAATGTCGCTGTTTAAGCCATGCATTCAACTCTCTGATCATTTTATTTTCCTCAGTCAATTCATACACAGCTCAGAGAATATTTCACTTCACCTTATTTGAGCTCAAATTGGTACTTAAAGACCTGGCATTGGGTTTTGGCTGGGAGGTCCCACTGTTAGCTGTAAGAGTCTAGAGACCAAAGGTAAAGGAGCATTTGTGCAAATATGTAGAACAGCCCCAACCTTGTCTCTCCAAACTCCCCCACAAGCCCAATTTCCACCCAAAATGTTTTCAAAATTTAGCCTGAAGACCGTCATGCTAATTTCCGGGAGTGTGGAGGTAGAACTCTCTTTTTAGTGCAGTTCTCTCTTTTCTGCCCAGAGGCAAAGATCAGCAAAGGGTCCTTTATCACTTACCCTCCTGTAATACTTAGATGTCCAGTGGTTATAACCTGAGGCACAAGAGCAGTGAGCTGCTGCAAACCAGAGTAGAACTGACGTCTCTGTTGCCTTCTGCAAGTTCTTTCCAGAAATAAAAAATGCCCAGATAATAGGTTACAGCTGATTGAGGTGATAAGATAAAAGAAATGAAGTGGAGACTGGATTCTATTGAAGCTAAACTGAAGAGTATTTTGTAACCATCAGTTTCATTTCACAGCTTGTTTAAGGTTCAGTTCTTTTGTAACGGTGAGTCTGTGCACAGTGTTGATAAAGAGAAAAGGAGTAATCTGTCTTTAAGTAATGCTGTTATTGCACTGTTTGTATTTACTGGAGAATTCTGGGGAAAAATGCCCTTGATATTAACACTTCAAAGACAGATGAGTTTAGTTATTGGAAGCACCTTTCCTGTGCCACACACAAACCCACAGCTGTTATATGGCAACTGATTGCAATAATTCAGTGTGTCATAGGGCACAGACCAGTAAAGCACAGGAACAAACCCTTCAGTCTGTAATGTCTACCCCAAACACAATGCCAAATTGAACTACAGTAAATCGCTTCTGCCTGCACATGATCCATACCCTACCGGTTGTATATTCAATATTTCAATAATATTTGAGTAATCTTATAAATATGTTGATTAAGCATACCTGCTTGTTTAAATGATTATGGATTATACATAAAAGTAAATTAATTACATACGTCATCACGTGACCACATGACAAGTGTGCACCTAGCTTAGAGTAAACGCAAAGTCAGACCTGCATTTCGGAATCCCATGTCTTTCTTGGAATTAGTTCAATGCTTTGAAGTCACAAAGCATAACACTTTCTTTCCTTGAATATTTGTTTATCTATCTAAAAGCGTCTTCAGCATCACTGTGGTATCTGATTCCACCATTACACCTGAACCCTATTCAGGGCATCTGAAACTCTCCATCAGAGAAATTGCTCCAAACGTTTCCTTTAAACATTCTGCCTCTCACCTTAAATGCATGCCCTCTAATATTTGACATTTCTACCCTGAGGAAATGATTCTGAATGTCTTCATGCCTATCCTGTCTATGACTGTCAACTTTTTAAAATTCAGGTCTCCCCTCAGCCTCTGTGCTGGAGAGAAAGCAACCCAAGTTTGTCCACCCTCTCCATGTAGGTCATACCCTGTAAATCAGGCAGCATCCTAGTAAACTACTTGTACACTTTCCAAACTTTCCAAAGCCTCCCCATCCCTTCTGTAATTGGATGACTCAGAACTGTATTCAGGAGTATCCTCCTGTAATGAGATTATTATTATGTTTACTTTATTATTATGTTTAAATCCGCAGATGGATTGAGCTCTGATTTAAGATCCTCTTACAGAGAGTGCTGAATCTCTGAAATACTATGGCTCAGAGTGTATGGACGGCCAACTCTTTAGAAGTACTTCAAGTGCAGGTAGAGAAATTATTGATAGATTAGAGGATTGAGGGCTGTGGGGATTTGACGAGAATGGCAGTGATAGGAAAGCACACATCCACCCTTATAGGCCAGGAGTAGCAGGAGCCCCTCCCTGGTTACAACGACCTCCCCTGATTTCCATGTTGCTGCCATGAAATTTCCATTGGTTCTTTCCCACCTGTGTCAGCCAAACCGTACCTCCTTAACTGCTACACTACTCAGGCTTCCCTTCACGGCACTGATTGCCACGAAGCCATTTGAAATGTTCTCAGATCAAGCCTACTACTGCTGAATTTTCCTCTTTGATGTTAGCCATGATGTTGTTCGAGTCAGCTGCAAGGTGGGAAAATAAAACAAGTGTAGCGAATAGTTCCTGGCATTGATTCAAAGGATCTTCAATTAATCTTTCGCAGAACAGTCAGAAGGTGGATGTGAAATGGATTTGTGCTATGCACTGTAAAAACGGGTGTTTCTTAAGGATCTTGAAGTGCTGTGATATAGGGATAGTAGAAATTGGAATAACTATGTGGGTTAGGGAAGTATAATTTATAGTTACCATCAGTAAAATTATGCACAAGACATCCTGCAGATGCTTGAAACCCAAAGCAACAAACACAAAATGCTGGAAGAACTCTGCAGGTCAGGCTGTATCGATGGAAATGAATAAATAGTTGACATTTCGGCTTGAGACTCTTTATCAGGACTAGAAAGGTAGGGGGAAGAATCAGAATAATTAGGCAGTTTGATTTATATTAATTGAAAATATTGCATGAACTTGTAACAAAATAATTTTAAACAGATCAAATATTTTCATATTTTCTTACACAAAGGTTGAAAAGCACAACAAAACACTAAAAATGAATTAATATAATTCATAATTAAAAGAATGATTAAAAATGCCACTGACTTTTCTCTTGGACATTGATGTTGTAAGGCTTGCACTAGGTGTAACCTGGTATAGACTGAGAGTTGGGAAACTGCCCCATTAGTCTACAAGAGGACTCCAGTGCAGCAATGAATGGTTGGCAGTGTAGGTGGCATGGCAGAGCTGGCACTGCTTATGTTGACTAGCAACAGCACTAACCACGACTGCTGTATGGATAATGGGTAACTCCTGGCATATTGCAAGCACCTACGTCTGATCTTTTGCTTAATGCATTAGATTTTGAAGGTTTGTCTTTGAATATGTTTATTTTTGATATAATTTACTCAATTATATTTGAGCCCAAAATGCCAAACATTGAATGTCTCTGGGCTCATACTGATTCTGGGAGGATTGTGTTGGTTTATGATTTAGTTTCTGTGGCAACAGATATACATCATATATATAGCTTTTATTTAACAAAGATTGATATCCTTTCACAAGGATTGTACCAGTAGGCTTTCTGAGAGTGTAAAAGGGTGGTACCTGAGAGAGATTCAGTCTGTTATTTTGAATCTTCTTCATTCATGGCATCTTAGCAAATGTCTCTAAAAGAATTATTAAGCTATTATAAAGTCATGTGGAACTGGAGAATACATATTGAAATGTTATAGCAAAACTGACATCAAATGCATTTATTAGAAATATGTTTGCATAATGTTACAGGCTAACAGCAATTTACTGTAAAATGCAATCAATTTAGTTCGAGGATGCTGTACAAAAGTTATTTGTAACAGTAATTTCAACAGTGATTAGGCATGATGAGTTAACTATTGTTCTGTGATTTTTTTTAAAAAATGAGAGTTGTAGAGTCTTTCCCTTGATGTTTTTAGAACCTTGCTTAGAATCTAGGATGTGTCTGGAAGCTTTTAGGAGTTCAAGTCTGCAAGTTGCTGGGATTGTTGCAGTTCAATCTTTTAATGGTCCAACAGTTGTGGTCAATGGGAAAAATAAAATATAGCAGCATTATAGGGCTTAAAAGTTGATAGGTAGGGAGCAAAAGAAAATTGAAGGACAGAAGAGATTGCAGGTAATATGTTAAAGGTGCATTTGTGAGTCTGAAATCAGCAGTGTACATACATCTATTGATGCTTCTGGACACATCTTCAGTGATGTTCCTGGAATCATCGGGTGTTTCGGGTCTTTCAACATCATACAACCTCCTCCAGGTGACCCAGCCGGGGCTGATCAGACCCCAGCTTTTGTCCAGATGGCTAGCTACTTATGACTCCATGGCTCCCCTCTTTTGAGCCTCAGCCATCTTGAGGCCCTATCTGCCGCATCGGTGGTACTGCGGATGGCTCTCCTCTTCCTCTCTCCCTCGATGCTCAAAACGCTGAAGGCTCTAACTAAAGAATGGGCTATGAATCCCCTACAACCACCCTCCACTGGGAGACACCTCGCTCTCCATCCAGCCTGCTGACAGTTGCTGACCAGTCCTGCGTACTTGGAGAGCTTCCTTTCAAAGGCCTCTTCCAAGCTATCTTCCCATGGGACTGTCAGCTCCAGCAGCACCACTTGCTTAGTCGACTCAGACACCAGGACAATGTCTGGTCGTAGGGTGGTGGCTGCGATATGGTTGGCAAACTTCAGCTGCCCTTCGAGGTCCACCAACAGCTGCCAGTCCCTTGCAGAGGTCAGAATGCCTGTAGATGTTCTTTTGGCAGGTATTGGCTGCTCCCCAGCTCTGACAAAGGCAATGGTCTGCTTGGAGGGTCAGGACCACTTTGCAGAATATTGTATAGAAATACAGAATTTTCCTGTTAAAGAATCTTGGCCCATAACATCATTTTTTAAAAATTCCCCTCCGTAAATGTTGCCTGACTTGCTGAATTCCTTTAGTTTTTTTGTGTGTTGCTCAAGATTTCCAGTGTCTGCAGAATCTCTTGCCTTTAAGAATTGTTTTAATGCCTTGTTAAAACTGAAACCTGATCTTAACCTATGGCATTATTTTATATGATCATTTTGATTTTGGTTTGAGAGAAAGGTCAGTGACAGATCTTTCTCTCACTGACAGGATAATATTGTGATTAGGCACTTGATATTTCAATATACCACTATTGATATATTGAAGTGAAGGATAATCCAAAGAGCTTTTACAGGTATATTAAGAGCAAAAGGATTGTAAGGGATAAAATTGGTCCTCTTGAAGATCAGAGTGGTCGGCTATGTGCGGAACCAAAGGAAATGGGGGAGATCTTAAATAGGTTTTTTGTGTCTGTATTTACTAAGGAAATTGGCATGAAGTCTGTGGAATTGAGGGAATCAAGTAGTGAGATCATGGAAACTGTACAGAATGAAAAGGAGGAGGTGCTTGCTGTCTTGAGGAAAATTAAAGTGGATAAATCCCCGGGACCTGACAGAGTGTTCCCTCGGACCTTGAAGGAGACTAGTGTTGAAATTGCGGGGGCCCTGGCAGAAATATTTAAACTGTCGCTGTCTACAGGTGAGGTACCAGAGGATTGGAGAGTGGCCCATGTTGTTCCATTGTTTAAATAAGGATCGAAAAGTAATCCGGGAAATTATAGGCCGGTGAGTTTAACGTCGGTAGTAGGTAAGTTATTGGAGGGAGTACTAAGAGACAGAATCTACAAGCATTTGGATAGACAGGGACTTATTAGGGAGAGTCAACATGGATTTGTGCGTGGTAGGTCATGTTTGACCAATCTATTGGAGTTTTTTGAGGAGGTTACCAGGAAAGTGGATGAAGGGAAGGCAGTAGATATTGTCTACATGGATTTCAGTAAGGTCTTTGACAAGGTCCCGCATGGGAGGTTAGTTAGGAAGATTCAGTCGCTAGGTATACATGGAGAGGTGGTAAATTGGATTAGACATTGGCTGAATAGAAGAAGCCAGAGAGTGGTGGTAGAGAATTGCTTCTCTGAGTGGAGGCCTGTGACTAGTGGTGTGCCACAGGGATCAGTGCTGGGTCCATTGTTATTTGTCATCTATATCAATGATCTGGATGATAATGTGGTAAATTGGATCAGCAAATTTGCTGATGATACAAAGATTGGAGGTGTAGTAGACAGTGAGGAAGGTTTTCAGAGCCTGCAGAGGGACTTGGACCAGCTGGAAAAATGGGCTGAAAAATGGCAGATGGAGTTTAATACAGACAAGTGTGAGGTATTGCACGTTGGAAGGACAAACTAAGGTAGAACATACAGGGTTAATGGTAAGGCACTGAGGAGTGCAGTAGAACAGAGGGATCTGGGAATACAGATACAAAATTCCCTAAAAGTGGCGTCACAAGTAGTTAGGGTCGTAAAGAAAGCTTTTGGTACATTGGCCTTTATTAATCAAAGTATTGAGTATAAGAGCTGGACTGTTATGATGAGGTTGTATAAGGCATTGGTGAGGCTGAATCTGGAGTATTGTGTTCAGTTTTGGTCACCAAATCACAGGAAGGATATAAATAAGGTTGAAAGAGTGCAGAGAAGGTTTACAAGGATGTTGCCAGGACTTGAGAAACTCAGTTACAGAGAAAGGTTGAATAGGTTAGGACTTTATTCCCTGGAGCGTAGAAGAATGAGGGGAGATTTGATAGAGGTATATAAAATTATGATGTGTATAGATAGAGTGAATGCAAGCAGGCTTTTTCCACTGAGGCAAAGGGAGAAAAAAACTAGAGGACATGGGTTAAGGGTGAGGGGGGAAAAGTTTAAAGGGAACATTAGGGGGGGCTTCTTCACACAGAGAGTGGTGGGAGTATGGAATGAGCTGCCAGATGAGGTGGTAAATGTGGGTTCTTTTTTAACATTTAAGAATAAATTGGACGGATACATGGATGGGAGGTGTATGGAGGGATATGGTCCGTGTGCAGGTCAGTGAGACTAGGCAGAAAATGGTTCGGCACAGCCAAGAAGGGCCAAAAGGCTTGTTTCTGTGCTGTAGTTTCTATGGTTTCTATTTTCTTATGTGTGAAAATCCAGAAATCTGAGATGCAAAGGGACTTGGGAGTTCTTGTGCAGAACATCATAAGGTTAACTTGAAGGTTAAGTCAGTGGTGAGGAAGGCAAATGTAATGTTAGCATTTATTTCTAGAGGTCTAGAATACCAGAGCTGTGATGCGATGCTGAGGCGTTATAAGGCACAATACCTTTTGTATTGTGAACAATTCTGGGCTCCTCATGAAAAGATGTGCTGGCATTGGAGAGGGTTCAGAGGAAGTTCACAAGGATGATCCCGGGAATGAAAGTGTTATCGTACAACGAACGTTTGATAGCTTTGGGTCTGAACATGCTGGAATTTAGAAGGATGGGGAGGGGGGGATCTCATTGAAACCTTTCAAATGTTTACCTGTGTTAATTGTGGAAAGGAAGTATGTGTGTGAGGCAGGTTTTATGTGCTCAGTGTCAGATGTGGGAGGTCCTGGAGTCTCCCAGCCACCCGGATGGCCATATCTGCATCCGGTGTGTCAAGCTGCAGCTCCTTAGGGACCGAGTTAGGGAACTGGAGATGCAGCTCGATGATCTTCGTCTGGGCAGGGAGAGCAAGGAGATGATAGAAAGGAGTTATAGACAGGTGGTCATTCTGGGGCCATGGGAGACAGACAAATGGGTAACAGTCAGGAGAGGGAAGGGCAAGAGTCAGGTACTAGAGAGTACCCCTGTGGCTGTACCCCTTGACAATAAGTATTCCTGCTTGAGTACTGTTGAGGGGAACAACCTACCTGGGGGAAGCAACAGTGGTCGTGCCTCTGGCACAGAGTCCAGCCCTGTGGCTCAGAAGGGTAGGGAAAGGAAGAGGAAGGCAGTGGTGATAGGGTGCTCAATAGTTAGGGGGTCAGACAGGTGATTCTGTGGACACAGGAAAGAAACTCGGACGGTACTTTGCCTCCCAAGTGCCAGGGTTCGGTATGTTTCAGATCGTGTCCAAGGTATCCTGCAGTGGGAGGGAGAACAGCCAGAGGTCGTGGTACATATTGGTACCAATGACATAGGTTGGAAAAGGGAAGCGGTCCCGAAAACAGACTATAGGGAGTTAGGAAGGAAGTTGAGAAGCAGGACTGCAAAGGTAGTAATCTCAGGATTACTGCCTGTGCCATGCGACAGTGAGTATAGGAATAGAATGAGGTGGAGGATAAATGCGTGGCTGAGGGATTGGAGCAGGGGGCAGAGATTCAGATTTCTGGATCATTGGGACCCCTTTTGGGGCAGATGCGACCTGTACAAGAAGGACGGGTTGCATTTGAATCCCAGGGGGACCAATATCCTGGCGGGGAGATTTGCTAAGGCTACTGGGGAGAGTTTAAACTAGAATTGTTGGGGGGTGGGAACCGAACTGAAGAGACTGGGGGAAGAGGCGGTTTGCTCACAAATAGAGAAAGCTTGGAGACAGTGTGTGAGGGAGGATAGGCAGGTGATAGAGAAGGGACGCACTCAGACGGACAGTTTGATATGTGTCGATTTTAATGCAAGGAGTATTGTGAACAAAGTGGATGAGCTTAGAGCATAAATCAGTACTTGGAGCTATGATGTGGTGGCCATTACAGAGACTTGGATGGCTCAGGGACAGGAATGGTTACTTCAAGTGCCGGTTTTAGATGTTTCAGAAAGGACAGGGAGGGGGGCAAAAGAGGTGGGGCATGGCACAGTTGATCAGAGATAGTGTCACAGCTGCAGAAAAGGTGGACGTCATGGAGGGGTTGTCTAAGGAGTGTCTGTGGGTGGAGGTTAGGAACAGGAAGGGGGTCAATAAATTTACTGGGTGTTTTTTAAAGGCTGCCCAATAGTAACAGGGATATTGAGGAGCAGATAGAGAAACAGATCCTGGAAAGGAGTAATCATAACAGAGTTGTTGAGATGGGAGATTTTAATTTCCCAAATATTGATTGGCATCTTCCTAGATCAAGGGGTTTAGATGGGGTGGAGTTTGTTAGCTGTGTTCAGGAAGGTTTCTTGACACAATATGTAGATAAGCCTACAAGAGGAGAGGCTGTACTTGATTTGGTATTGGGAAATGAACCTGGTCAGGTGTCAGATCTCTCAATGGGAGAGCATTTTTGAGATAGTGATCATAATTCTATCTCCTTTACAAATAGCATTGGAGAGAGATAGGAACAGACAAGTTAGAAAAGTGTTTAATTGGAGTAAGGGGAATTATGAGGCAATCAGGCAGGAACTTGGGAGCTTAAATTGGGAACAGATGTTCTCAGGGAAAAGTACGGAAGAAATGTGGCAAATGTTCAGGGGATATTTGTGTGGAGTTCTGCATAGGTACATTCCAATGAGACAGGGAAGTTATGGTGAGGTACAGGAACCATGGTGTACAAAGGCTGTAATAAATCTAGTCAATAAGAAAAGAAAAGCTTACAAAAGGTTCAGAGAGCTAGGTAATGTAGATTATAAGGCTAACAGGAAGGAGCTTAAGAAGGAAATTAGGAAAGCCAGAAGGGTCCATGAGAAGGCCTTGGTGGGCAGGATTAAGGAAAACCCCAAGGCATTTGACAAGTATGTGAAGAGCAAGAGGATAAGACGTGAAAGCATATGACCTATCAAGTGTGACAGTGGGAAAGGATGTATGGAACCGGAGGAAATAGCAGAGGTACTCAATGCATACTTTACTTCAGTATTCACTATGGAAAAGGATCTTGGTGATTGTAATGATGACTTGCAGCAGACTGAAAAGCTTGAGCATGTAGATATTAAGAAAGAGGATGTGCTGGAGCTTTTGGAAAGCATCAAGTTGAACAAGTCACTGGGACTGGATGAGATGTACCGCAGGCTACTGTGGGAGGCGAGGGAGGAGATTGCTGAGCCTCTGGCGATGATCTTTGCATCATCAATGGGGACAGGAGAGGTTCCAGAGGATTAGAGGGTTGCAGATGTTGTTTCCTTATTCAAGAAGGGGCACAGAGATAGCCCAAGAAGTTATAGACCTGTGAGTCTTACTTTAGTGGTTGGTAAGTTGATGGAGAAGATCCTGAGAGGCAGGATTTATGAACATTTGGAGAGGCATAATATGATTAGGAATAGCCAGCATGGCTTTGTCAAAGGCAGGTCATGCCTTATGAGCCTGATTGAATTTTTTGAGGATGTGACTAAACATATTGATGAAGGTAGAGCAGTAGATGTAGTGTATATGGATTTCAGCAAGGCATTTGATAAGGTACCCCATTGCAAGGCTTATTGAGAAAGTAAGGAGGCATGGGATCCAAGGGGACATTGCTTTGTGGATCCAGAACTGGCTTGCCCACAGAAGGCAAACAGTGGTTGTAGACGGGTCATATTCTGCATGGAGGTCGGTGACCAGTGGTGTGCCTCAGGGATCTGTTCTGGGACCCTTACTATTTGTGATTTTTATTAATGACTTGGATGAGGAAGTGGAGGGATGGGTTAGTAAGTTTGCTTATGACACAAAGGTTGGAGGTGTTGTGGATAGTGTGGAGGGCTGTCAGAGGTTACAACGCAACATTGCTAGGTTGCAAAACTGGGCTGAGAAGTGGTAGATGGAGTTCAACCCAGGTAAGTGTGAAGTGGTTCATTTTGGTAGGTGAAATATGATGGCACAATATAGTATTAATAGTCAGACTCTTGGCAGTGTGGGGGATTGGAGGGATCTTGAGGGTCTGAGTCCATAGGATGCTCAAAGCAGCTGCGCAGGTTGACTCTGTGGTTAACAAGGCATATAGTGTATTGGCCTTCATCAATCGTGGAATTGAATTTAGGAGCTGAGGGGTAATGTTGCAGCTATATAGGACCCTGGTCATACCCCACTTGGAGTACTGTGCTCAGTTCTGGTCACCTCACTACAGGAAGAGGAAGGATGTGGAAACCATAGAAAGGGTGCAGAGGAGATTTACAGGGATGTTGCCTGGATTGGGGAGCATGCCTTATGAGAATAAATTGAGTGAACTCGGCCTTTTCTCCTTGGAGCGACGGAGGATGAGAGGTGACCTGATAGAGGTGTATAAGATGATGAGAGGCATTGATCGTGTGGATAGTCAGAGGCTTTTTCCCAGGGCTGAAACGGTTGCCACAGGAGGGCACAGGTTTAAGGTGCTGGGGAGTAGGTACAGAGGAGATGTCAGGGGTAAGTTTTTTAAGCAGAGAGTGGTGAATGTGTGGAATTGGCAGCCGGCAACGTTGGTGGAGGCGGATACGATAGGGTTTTTTAAGAGACTTTTGGACAAGGAACTTAGAAAAATAGTGGGCTATGGGTAAGCCTAGTAATTTCAAAGGTAGGGACATGTTCGGCTCAACTTTGTGGGCCGAAGGGCCTATATTGTGCTGTAGGTTTTCTATGTTTCTACATTGAAAACCTTAGACAGATTAGATGTGGAAAGGATGTTTCCCATGGTTGTGGAGTCTAGGAGAAGAGGGCACAGCCTCAGGATATAGGAGCATCTATTTAAAACAAATGTGAAGGAATTTCTTTAACTAGAGGGTGGTGAATTTGTGGTATTTATTGCCGCAGGCAGCTGTGGAGGCCAGGTCATTGGGTATATTTAAGACAGAGCTTAATGGATTCTTGATTGGACCACAGTATCAAAGTTTATGGAGAGAAAGCCAGGTGGGGTTGAGGAGGGAAAAAAAAGGATCAGCCATGATTAAATGGTGGAGCAGACTGGATGGGCCAAATGGCTTAATTCTACTCCAATGTCTTATGGTCTTATGAATTATATTTTATTATGATGTAATAAACCATTAAATTGGTCAGCAATTTTATTCAATACTAAGTTAAATGCAGTAAATGTACTGTTTAATTTGGAAAGGGTGTTGGTGTGATTTCTATTATCGTTCTGTTCACAGTCTGACAGTACAATAACAGTAAGCCGGATATGCTGGGAAGTGACAACATTCTGTAGACTACCATCATGATTCTTTTAAGTACCTGCATGTTCAGGATTTGCACACAAATGTAAATGTCCCAAACTTCCTGGAAAAACTCCAGTGACACTTTTCTGAGAAAACTCTGCTTTTGGACTCTGCATGGAGACTGGGTTGCGAAGGTTAGTTGAGCTGCCATTGCAAATACTTAAGAGGACCTTCTGAGTACAAAAAGAGAATTTAGCAAGTACACCCGGCTAACTGAGAAAGGAAGGCTCTGCACACACTTGAAGGCATTGACCCTGAATGCCCTGTACCATGATGCTGGGCAAAGTAGTGATGAAGGGAAGTCGAAAGATTGCTGAGAAATTTTGAAGGGATACATCCTACATTGAGGCAGATAGTAGTGAGCAATACATGACTTCACTGGGACTAAGTATAGCATAAAGCTGATAAACCTGAGAATTAAGAGGTGTAAGAGAAAGATATGAGAAACTTGAGACAGGAGGTTGAACATACTTGGAATACAAGTTGTTTAGTTCAGCCCAACACCCCTACAGCTGCTAGCCAGAGTCCTCTGTCCTGGGCCAGTCTCTCAAGTTGACCACAGAGGTTCCCCAGATTGCGTCTTCTAGGCAAAGATCCTTCCTTTCCTAGGGATGAGGTCCTTGGAGCCTTTGTTGGAGTATCTGTAACTCTGGGTTTTTATGGGATGTGATTGCTGAGAAATCACCTTTTGCAGCAGGGCTTGGGACTGCCCATGGTGGCATTATCTAGAATGCTGATTGAATGTAAATGTTATGAAGACCAAGCCTAAATGAGAGAAAAAAATAATCAGGTCAGGGCAAAATGGAATTGGATTATTTCACACTACTGCCTTCTTATTCAAAACTGACTTAACATGGAAAGACGGAATGGCAAAAAATATCAACATTTCCATGGAAGTGTCCAAAAACATAATGAAATAATTACAATGAGGTCCTTAAGCCTCATTTGGTTAGTGGTATTGTGAAAAGTACATCTTGAAAGGCAATGAAGACCAGAGGCAACTCTGGTATACTGTAATAGGACAGAGACCAACAGAGTCCAAACTGAGCAAAGATGACTGTAGAGGGACAAAGCGTTACAAAATATGGCAGAGATTAGGATAAAAATAGTAATCATTTGGCAGATATTATGCCTATAGATGTCTGAAAATGTTCTTCTCAGTTCATGAATGATTGACATGCGTCTCATTTTCTGCGTTGATGGCAGTAACATTAGTGTAGGAGTCTCTGATTTATGAATCTATTTCTTTTTCTATACTAAATAATGTACCAACCTGTGTCGATCAGAACATACTGTACCAAAATGTTCATGATGCATTTTGCTCAGACTGTTGATTTAGGAAATTTTGCTTCATGAAATGTTTTCCAGGAACACTTGCCTTGAGAAAAAAGCTGCAGATTGAGAGGGGTGAGAAGTAGCTGGATTATGAATCACATATTTGAGGAGAACGCTCTAACTACAGTTTCTCTACATTAGTGAACGTATATGAAATATATATGTGAGGCTCATAATACAGGACTGGTAAGGCATTGTCAAAACCTGATCAATGTTACTTGGCATATGGGGGAAAGGAGTCAAAGTTGATATCTCTTAAAACACTCCAAAACATTTTTCTTTGTAATTTAAAAAAAAATCACTAAAATCATCCTGAAAATCAGCAGAGCCTTTTTATCTTTGTAAACAAGATGGGCATGTGAAATATTGTTTTACATTAACATTCTTGAATTTATTAATAGGATGACACTTCAAAGAAATGTATTGATTTATCTGCATTGATAAATGCTAACTAGAGTTGCATTAATCTGCATACTCTTGTAAATTATATGTGACCACTGGGTTCTTAATCATAGATTTCCACACAGAGCTTAAGCTATCTGTGCTTTATTTCAAAGCTGTCTAAGGATCTTTCATCAACTAGTCTTGCAACCCAGAGTGCATTTAGTCAGCAGTTGAATAGTGGGGAGTCCCAGGGGCAAAAAGAGCATATGGGATTAAAGGGGAAGGAGTGGACTAATTAAGATTGGCTGAGGAAGGGGAGAGACGGGGACTGAGCAAGGGAGTTATGGAAAGGGCAGTTGAAGGACGTGATCAGTGTGAGTTTCAAAATTCAAGTTTATCACAGGCATACATACACAAGGTATAAATTCTATCAAAGTTAGCTCCTTAAAGCAGCAGCAGCACAGTACATTGCAAAGGCAGCTAGGGGAAATTCAATTCTGGATTGGTTTTTATGTAATGAACCAGATTTGGTTAGGGTGCTTAAGGTAAATGAACTCTGAGGAAATGGTGATCGTAATATGATAGAATTCTCCCTGCAAATTGAGAGGGAGAAGATAAAGTCAGATATATCAGTATGACAGTGGAGTTAAGGGAATTACAGAGGCATGAGATAGGAGCCCACAAAAATTGATTGGAGGTGTCATCTGCAGGGATGATGAGAGAACAACAAGAGCTGGAGTTTCTGGGGGCAATTCGAAAAGCACATGATAGATACGTCCCAAAAGTGAAGTGTTCTAAAGGGAGGATAAGGCAACTGTGGCTTTCAATGGAAGACAAAGACAGCATAGCAGCAAAAGAGAAGGCATATAATACAGCAAAAATTTAGTGTGAAGTTAGAGGATTGGGAAACTTTTAAAAACTAACAGAAGGTAACTAAAAAAAACACAAGGAGACACAATGAAATATGAATGTTAGTTACCAATAATATAGATGCCAATAAAAGAGGATACCAAAAGTTTTTTCAGATATATAAAGAGTAAAAGAAAGGTGGGAGTGGATATTGGACACTAGATAGAGTGGAACTGGAGAGAATGTTTCAAATAAGTGGGTGTGTCTAAAAGCAGAAGGTGCAACCTCAGAACAGAGGAAGTCCATTTATAACAGATGAGAAGGAATTTCTTTAGTCAGCGAATCAGAGGATGGTGAGTCTGTGGAATTCATTGCCACAGGTGGCTGTAGAGGCAGAGTCATTGAGTATAGTTAAAGTACTGTTGATAGGTTCGTGGTTACTCAGGCATCAAAGGTTACTGGAAGAAGGCAGGAGAAAGATGTTGAGAGGAATAATAAATCAGCCATGGTGGAATGGGGAGCAGACTTGATGGGCCGACTGGCTTAATTCTGCTCCTATGTCTTAGGCAAACATAAATTAGCATAACTTACACATAATTTTCATGTATGTAAAATTAAACAACAAATTAAGCATGACAACATTAGTACATATTGAGAGAGAAAGAAATGGTCTGAGATAGTATTAAGGTTTTTCAGGTTGGTTCGAGAACTGGTGGCAGTGGGGAAGAAGCTATTGTTGAACGTTGAGGATCATGTACCTTCTGCCTTCTGGTGGCATTGGGAAGAGTGCACGGCCCAGATGGTGAGGTGAACAGAAGAGTGCCTGCATGATTTTGTGTTGGATTTCCTGGAAGTGGGTGGTCATAATGTGTGTGCACTGTGCTAAGTTGGTGCTACGGAGACTGTTTTCAACTGCCTTGGGCCTTCTTATCATTAGAATAACACCTCATTTTGTGGAGCCTTCGTGGTAGATGGTGTGCAATGACTACCCTTCATTAAAACAACCACACCTAAACACCTTTAGCAAAACAATTCATCCTTGATCCCAAAGAACACTATAAGGATGGTAGAGTTATATGACATGATCCTTAGAGCCACATATTTGTTTACTACGAACACCATATATGTGATAAATTCTCAACACTGTTTATAGCTTTAAGATCGCTGGTAATGAAAAATATAGTTATTTGACCTTCTTTATATTCAGGTACAGTTCTAGCTTTCACCCACTCATCAATTGAGACTTGCAGTTTTCACCCAAATACAGTAGTTATGTTGAAATTAGGTTCACTGTGAGGTCTGGATCTGAGGACAGATTACACAGCTAATACATGGATGCAGCAGCTTCCAGCCATCGCTTCCTGACATTTCTTACTTTACATGCAGCCTATCATTTCACCAAGAATGACAGTGCAGACTAGCTGCAGTCTTGAGTCCTGTTGGTATGCAAAACATATCCCACAGATAGCCGTGACCAGCAATAAGATGTGCGGCATTCCTCTGCTTCATAGCAGTTCAGGTTTTGCCTCATTGAGAGAAAAGCCAGCTTAGATTATTTTTCAGAAATCAGCTAGTTAAAAACCCTACTACAAATGTTAGAGCCTTTCTTTATTGAAGCGGAACATTTCAAACCGGTAGTAGCATGGGAATGGATGAGAGTTGCTGACCCACCTTCACTTTGCCAGCATTTTTGGGCCCTGCCAGGATTTAATGCAGATATCTGACAGGATTAGGCAGGCATTCAAAATAAATTTATCATCGAAGTATGTATATATCACCAAATACTGCCCTGTGATTCATCTGCTTGCAGGCATTCATCTAGAACAAAGGAGTACAATACGGTAGATTCAGTGAAAAACTGCAAGTCTGAACTGTTACCATTCTGAGATGCATCTTCCAACTGCACCTCATCTCACCGAGATGCAGAATATACAGTACATTGTATTTGTGTAGCATCTTTAATGTCATAACTTGTTTGAGACACCTCAAAGGGGCATTATCACCCAGGTATCAAAGAAATATTGAGACAAAGTAGCCATGCTTATGAATCAGAATCAGGTATATAACACTATAACATCACTGGCATATGTTGTGAACTTTGTTGTCTTTACAGCAGCAGCACAATGCAATACATAATGGAAAGGAAAGGTACGTTGCATCCGGAGTTTCTCCGGGGGGTTAGCGGACGATTTCCCTCCACGCCACTCTGACGTAGTGGGGAACCGTGTACGAGGCAAGTTACAGCAGTGGTTTGCCATTACCTTCTGCCGGGTGAGTTTCCAAAGAGATCACCAGCTCATAACCCAGCACGGGTGGAAAGCATGCAGGGGAGCCGGCTGGATTCGAACTCGGGACCTTTCATCCCGAAGTCTGGCACTGATGCCACTACGCCACCAGCCGGGTCACAATACATAATAATAGAGAAAAAATGTTAATTACTCTGTGTGTGTGTGTGTGTGTGTGTGTGTGTGTGTGTGTGTGTGTGTGTGTGTGTGTGTGTGTGTGTGTGTGTGAGTGTGTGTGTGTATAATATATATACATACACACACACAGTATACATACATACATACATACACCCACACACATACGTATATTATAGTTAAAATTAAGTAGTGCAAAAATAAACAAGACGTTGAGGTAGAAGTAGTGTTAATGGGTTCAATATCCATTCAGAAATTGGATGGCGGAGGGGAAGAAGCTGTTGCTGAATTGTTGAGTGTGTGTCTACAAGCTTCTTTACCTCCTTCCTGATAGTAGCAATGTGTAGAAGGCAAGTATTGGATGATGGGGGTCTTTAATGCTGCCTTTTTAAGGCATCATTCCTTGAAGATGTCCTGGATACTGTGGAGGCCATTGTCCATGGTGGAGTTGACTAAGTTTACAACTCTCTGCAGTTTGTTTTGATCCTGTATATTAGCCCATACCCAGACAGTGATGCAGCCAGTTCGAATGCTCTCCATGGTACAAGGTAAATGTATTATCAAGGTATGTATTTATCATCAAATATCACCAGGCATTCACTGTGGAACAAAGTAGTACAATAGATTCAATGAAAAACTACAAGTCTGGACTATTATCATTCTAAGATGCATCTTCCAATTGCACCTTATCTCACCTCTTTCCTGACTGAGGGTGGGCATGACCCATCTGAAGTTGCAGCAATTTAGATTATGAGAACACTCAGTCCTCTTTTATTGTCATTTAGAAATGCATACGTGCATTAAGAAATGATACAATGTTTCTCTGGAGTGATATCACAGAAAACAGGACAGACCAAAGACTAACACTGACAGAACCACATAATTATAACATATAGTTTCAGAAGTGCAAAGCAATACCATAATTTGATGAAGAACAGACCATGAGCACAGTAAAAAAAAATTAGAGCCAATGATGCGGAATATATAGAATATTGCAATTGTGTAGCATCTTTAATGTCATAAGCTGTTCTAAGGTACTTCGAAAGTGCATTATTATCCAGGCATTAAGAAAATATTGAGACAAATAGCCTTACTTGAGATGTAGATTTTAAGCAGTGCCTTAAAGCAGTAGAGAAAGGTAGAGTATCACAGGGGTTCAAAGAAGTGATTCTGGTAAATAAGGCCAGGGAGTTGAAAGTGTGGCTAACAGTGATGAAATGTCTAAAATTGGGATTGTAAGGCTCCAACATTGGAAACAAGCAGAAATTAGAAGACTGTTCAGAGAGAATAGATTATAACAAAAGGGAGGGACAAGATCGAGAAGGAATTGAAACCAAGGTTGAGAATTTTAAAATGGAGGCTTTGTCAGGCTGGTGCTAGTGTAGATTACTTGGCTCAGAGAGGTGGTGTATACAGGATTTGATACAAATTGGGACATAGGGAGGAGGCAGCGTTTTGGACAAGTTCAAGTTTGTTGAATGTAGAAAATGGAAGGTAACAAAGATAAGTTGATTGGATAGGGTGGCTAGCAAAAAGAATGAAAAAGGAATTAAGCATGTATGACAACATAAATTGAAGGGATACAGGGGGAAAAAGGAGAAAGAAAATGGGAATAACAAGCAGGTCTCCTAGGAACTTACAAAGGGACAAATGGCCTCACTTGGTGTCGCAATAAGTAGGTCACAAGATGAGATTTGAAATACTCATAACCACTGTGGTGATGAGCTCAGCAGCAGATCTCATGAAAAGTGTGAAGTTGGATGTAATTGGTGACAAAGTGTGGCCAGAGTCAAGTACGTTACCCAGGTTTTGAAAGATTTGGTTCAGACCGGAAGTGTCACAGAGAGAGGAGGAGTCAGGTTTTAGTAGGCACAGAACAATCAGGTGGAGGACATGCATGTCCTTCGCAGGATTGTATTCTGATTGGGGGCAGAGTGAGGAGAATTGATGGATGCTCACACAGAGCTGGGTGTCACAGGTCATGTTGATGAGGAGAAGCTGAGGCTAGGCTCCAGAAATGATGGACCCTGGGAAAGAAGGGAAGCAATTCCAGAAAGCTCAGTGGCTGTAACTGGAATAAAAATAGAATGAGCGAAGGGCAGTTCACGCAGCATCAGCACGATCATGGAGGAAAGACTTTCTCTAAGAAGGTGAGGAGGAGTCATTGACCATGGTCACAGTCACACAGGTTTGAGTTTGTGATTGTGGTGGGAGCAGACATCTGATTCCAGGGATTCAAACACAGAATCCATAGGTCACCAAGAACTTTGACAAACTTCCATAGACGTACGACAGAGAGTATCCCTGGTGAGGGTTCTTGATCCAAAAGTCGACTCTCCATTTCCCTCTGTGGATGCTGCCTGAACTGCTGAGTTCCTGCAGTTTTTTTTTTTTTGTTTTACTGTAAACGCGAGGAAATGATTTTTTGAACCAACATGTCGAGGAACCAACTAGAGAGCAGGCTATTCTGGACTGGGTTTTGAGCAATGAGGAAGGGTTAATTAGCAATCTTGTCGTGAGAGGCCCCTTGGGTAAGAGTGACCATAATATGGTGGAATTCTTCATTAAGATGGAGAGTGACATAGTTAATTCAGAAACAAAGGTTCTGAACTTAAAGAGGGGTAACTTTGAAGGTATGAGACGTGAATTAGCTAAGATAGACTGGCAAATGACACTTAAAGGATTGACGGTGGATATGCAATGGCAAGCATTTAAAGATTGCATGAATGAACTACAACAATTGTTCATCCCAGTTTGGCAAAAGAATAAATCAAGGAAGGTAGTGCACCCGTGGCTGACAAGAGAAATTAGGGATAGTATCAATTCCAAAGAAGAAGCATACAAATTAGCCAGAAAAAGTGGCTCACCTGAGGACTGGGAGAAATTCAGAGTTCAGCAGAGGAGGACAAAGGGCTTAATTAGGAAGGGGAAAAAAGATTATGAGAGAAAACTGGCAGGGAACATAAAAACTGACTGTAAAAACTTTTATAGATATGTAAAAAGGAAAAGACTGGTAAAGACAAATGTAGGTCCCCTACAGACAGAAACAGGTGAATTGATTATGGGGAGCAAGGACATGGCAGACCAATTGAATAATTACTTTGGTTCTGTCTTCACTAAGGAGGACATAAATAATCTTCCAGAAATAGTAGGGGACAGAGGGTCCAGTGAGATGGAGGAACTGAGCGAAATACATGTTAGTAGGGAAGTGGTGTTAGGTAAATTGAAGGGATTAAAGGCAGATAAATCCCCAGGGCCAGATGGTCTGCATCCCGGGGTGCTTAAGGAAGTAGCCCAAGAAATAATGGATGCATTAGTGATAATTTTTCAAAACTCGTTAGATTCTGGACTAGTTCCTGAGGATTGGAGGGTGGTTAATGTAACCCCACTTTTTAAAAAAGGAGGGAGAGAGAAACCGGGGAATTATAGACCGGTTAGCCTAACGTCGGTGGTGGGGAAACTGCTGAAGTCAGTTATCAAAGATGTGATAACAGCACATTTGGAAAGCGGTGAAATCATCGGACAAAGTCAGCATGGATTTGTGAAAGGAAAATCATGTCTGATGAATCTCATAGAATTTTTTGAGGATGTGACTAGTAGAGTGGATAGGGGAGAACCAGTGGATGTGGTATATTTGGATTTTCAAAAGGCTTTTGACAAGGTCCCACACAGGAGATTAGTGTGCAAGCTTAAAGCATACGGTATTGGGGGTAAGGTATTGATGTGGATAGAGAATTGGTTAGCAGACAGGAAGCAAAGAGTGGGAATAAATGGGACCTTTTCAGAATGGCAGGCAGTGACTAGTGGAGTACCGCAAGGCTCAGTGCTGGGACCCCAGTTGTTTACAATATATATTAATGACTTGGATGAGGGAATTAAATGCAGCATCTCCAAGTTTGCGGATGACACGAAGCTGGGCGGCAGTGTTAGCTGTGAGGAGGATGCTTAGAGGATGCAACGTGGCTTGGATAGGTTGGGTGAGTGGGCAAATTCATGGCAGATGCAATTTAATGTGGATAAATGTGAAGTTATCCACTTTGGTGGCAAAAATAGGAAAACATTATTATCTGAATGGTGGCCGATTAGGAAAAGGGGAGGTGCAACGAGACCTGGGTGTCATTATACACCAGTCATTGAAAGTGGGCATGCAGGTACAGCAGGCGGTGAAAAGGCGAATGATATGCTGGCATTTATAGCAAGAGGATTCGAGTACAGGAGCAGGGAGGTACTACTGCAGTTGTACAAGGCCTTGGTGAGACCACACCTGGAGTATTGTGTGCAGTTTTGGTCCCCTAATCTGAGGAAAGACATCCTTGCCATAGAGGAAGTACAAAGAAGGTTCACCAGATTGATTCCTGGGATGGCAGGACTTTCATATGAAGAAAGACTGGATGAACTGGGCTTGTACTCGTTGGAATTTAGAAGATTGAGGGGGGATCTGATTGAAACGTATAAAATCCTAAAGGGATTAGACAGGCTAGATGCAGGAAGATTGTTCCCGATGTTGGGGAAGTCCAGAACGAGGGGTCACAGTTTGAGGATAAGGGGGAAGCCTTTTAGGACTGAGACTAGGAAAAACTTCTTCACACAGAGAGTGGTGAATCTGTAGAATTCTCTGCCACAGGAAGTTGAGGCCAGTTCATTGGCTATATTTAAGAGGGAGTTAGATATGGCCCTTGTGGCTATGGGGATCAGGGGGTATGGAGGGAAGGCTGGTGCAGGGTTCTGAGTTGGATGATCAGCCATGATCATAATAAATGGTGGTGCAGGCTCGAAGAGCCGAATGGCCTACTCCTGCACCTATTTTCTATGTTTCTATGATTTTGACCTTTTGTCGGGGCTGGTGCTTTCAAAATAATAACAAGCAGAAATTCCTGTAAATCCTCTGTAGTAGGATCAAGGGCTAATTTTAAGGAAGTACAAATGTGGGGGTGGGGTGGGGGGAGGAACAAACATGTCTGTGGTAGGAGAGAAGGCAGGAGAGAAAAAATAGTGAAAAGGGGTGGTGATGGGACCAGGAACAAAGAAGATATGATGTTATTTCAGATTTCTTGCATTGTGGTCTTTTCCTTTAGTGTCACATACTGTGAAGTCTTTATTCTGCTTACCCTCTACTTATTTCCATCAACAGAACTTGCAGTATGTAGCTCCATTTTTGAAGGAATATCCAGTTCTTCTGTCTGTTAAGCAGATCTATTGCTCCAGGCTGGCATCAAATTTCTAATTTTGTTTGAGGCTCATTAATTTGAATCCGTATTGTAGATCTATTCGTTCAGTCTGTGATGAATTGCATACTTATATTTGAGTTGTCAGTAGCTGCCAGTACTCCTGTGATGTGGCTAGTGTTCAGCATCTACCTTTTTCTATTTCCATTTTTGGAGTACAGATGGTGGAAGAGGTTGGCAAACCAAGTGTGGAGAAAGATAATTAAATTGAGGCACTTCTAACAGCCAAGAGAGGGCTATGCATCCAGTCTTCCCTGACAGGATGGTAGATTACATTGTGTGACAATTATCTGTTCAGTATAATTCCTCAAACACAACCACGCTGAATGCATTAAAGTTGAGATTATTAAAGTTCAAAGTGCAAAGTAAAATTTATTATCAGAGTACATACATGTCGCCACATATAAACTTGAGCTTCCTTTTCCTGTGGGCATACCTGGCAAATCTATAGAACAGTAACTGTGAACAGGATCAATGAACAACAAACTGTGCAAATGCAGATATAAATAGCAATAAATAACAAGAGCATGGAATTACAAGATAGAGTCCTTAAAGTGAGACTGTCTGTTGTGGGAACATGAGAAGTAGAATGAGCATAGTTTTTGTTCAAGAACCTGATGGCTGAAGGGTAGCAACTGTGTTCGAACTTGGTGGTGTGAGTCCTGAGGCACTTGTACCTTCAACCTGATGGCAGCAGTGAGAAAAAAGCATGGCCTGGGTGGTGAGGATCTTTGATGGATGCTGCTTTTCTACGGCACTATTTCATGTAGATGTGCTGAATGGTTGGGAGGGATTTACTTGTGATGTACTGGGTTGAATCCACTACCTTTTGTAGGACTTTCTGCTCAAAGGCATTGGTGTTCCCTTACCAGGCCATAGTGTAGCCGGTCCGTAGACTTTCCAACACACATCTATAAATGCTTGCCAAAGTTTTTGATGACATGCCGGATCTCCACAGACTCCTGAGGAAGTGGAGATACTATCATGCTTCCTTGGCAATTGTATTTTTATGATGGGGCCAGGAGAGGTCCTATGAGATGGTGACACCCAGGAATTTAACGTTACTGACCTTCTCCACCTCTGATCCTCCAGTGAATACTGACTCATGGACTTCTGATATCCCTGCCCTGAAGTCTACAATCAGTTCCTTGGTCTTACTGACATTGTGTGAGAGGTTGTTGTTATTACATCATTCAGCCAAAATTTTCAATTTCCCTTTTGTTTGCTGATTCATCACTTCCTTTGATGCAGGCCACAAAGTGGTGTCATCAGCAAACTTGTATATGGTGTTGGAGCTGTGCTTAGCCACACAGTCATAGGTATAAAGTGAGTAGAGCAGGGAACTCAGTACACATCCCTGCAGTGCTGCTGTGCTGTTGGAGCTTGTGGAGCTGATGTTTTTGCCAATCCGAACTGACTGGGTTCTGCAAGTGAGGAAATCTAGGATCCAATTGCAAAAGCAGGTCTTGGAGTTTACTGATTAGATTTGAAAGGATGATGGTATTAAATGCTGAGTTGTAATCGATAAAGAGCATCCAGATATATTTGGTGTCCAGATGTTCCAGGGAGTGTGAAGAGCCAGTGAGATAGCATCTGCTGTGGTCCTGTTGCTTTGGTAGGCAAATTAGAGTGGATCCAAGTCGGCACTCAGACAGGAGCTGATAGGCTTCAACGTGTGTCTCTCAAAACACTTCATCACTGTGGATGCAAGTGCCACTGGGCGATTGTCGTTGAAGCAGGTTATCACACTCTTCTTAGGCAATGGAATAATTGTTTGAAGCAGGTGGGTACCACACATTGCCAGAGTGAGAGGTTGAAGATATCTATGAACACACCAGCCAGTTGGTCAGCACAGGTATTCAGTACTCAGGCAGATACTCTGTCTGGGCAGATTATAAGAATATACCTCTTAGTAAGGAGATTATAAAAAGTACATCATATGCAAGATAGAGTAAAGGTGTTGGGCTGGATGTCAATTACCACTTAGAAGTCCATAGGGCCCATATGACTAAGGATAAGTTGTCTCATTTTTATTTTGATATATCTCTGTATTGTGATAAATGTAATAATGGAGAAGCTTCACTCATTCATATGTTTTGGACATGTCCGAGTCTTGGAAAATATTGGAAAGAAGTACTTCAAACCTTCTCGATACTTTTTAAAGTAAATTTCAAGCCTAATCCTTTGACTGCTTTATTTGGTTTTGTTGGAAGAAAGGGTATTATTTTGGAGCCATCTGATTTGCACATGATGATTTTTATGTCTCTTATGGCCAGAAAGACACTTTCGCTTAAATGTAATGATATGGCCCCTCCTATTCACGCCCAATACTTAGGTGATAGGATGTCATGTTTAAATTTAGAGAAGATTCGATGTTCAATCTTTGAATCTAATCAAGACTTTCAAACATTGTGGGGACCTTTTCTGAATTATGTTCAAAACCTTTGATTTGCTGTTAAAGCACAGATGATGACTAACAATCTTTTTTCTTTTTTTTCTACTAATCAGCTTCAGTCTTGGTAGTGGGTTAAATTTTTTTTATATAATGAAATCATTATTTTTCAAAGTTACTAACTAATTGACTTGTACGAATATAGGGTAATGAGTCTTTATATGCGATTTAGTTTAGTGTATTGACATTTTTTCCCCTGTACTCTGTATTCATATATATAATATATAATATTATATATTATAAATAATATATATATTAATAAAAATGTTGGAAAGAGTGAAAGATTCATCATTCATTATTTATAGGCATCATCTGTGGGGCACAGAAGGAGTTTTGAATACTGTGAGCTACACATCCCATTTTTCATTATGATCTGGATTGATTTACTGGTGAAATACTCTGTTGCTATTGCTATTATTCTACATATTCAATCCTATTTTGACATCTTATAGTCTTTATTAATGACAGATGCAGTTCAATCAATAATTAAAGAGTAACACAGCAGAGAAAGCAATTAATTATGATTTCAGAAACCACAGTCCCAACAGCAAATGCTATCACTTTGCTTCATGATCACTTGAGCACCAGGAAAGTGCACTTGGTGCATTTTGAAGTGTATCTGCTAAATTTTCTTGAGTTGCATAAAAGGAGGGTAGAAATATCTCCTTTCTTCCGTTCTTCCACAGCTTATAGTAACATTTTGATTGAGTGAGAGGAGAGCCATCTGCTTCTGATGTCTCAATGGGGGAAAAAAAACAATGCACACATCCTTTAATTTTAATGATTTTCAATCCTTTTGCCTTGCATTACATTTTGGGACTGGATTAAGTTGAGTTCTAATGGCTTGAGTATTACAGGTTGATTTATGAATCATAAAAATGATGGAAAATCTTTATGGGTCAGTGCACGAGCAATAGTTCTTCTTAAACAACAGTGAAGTCTATGGCCGAGAAATTCTATGGATAGTGCAAGGTTTATGTGCACTGCATGATGCAATTTCTATTAAAACTAGACTCGAGTTCATTGCATAGATTGCCAAGTCCAGGATTCTTTGCCCCATCGTCTGATGAACTAACACGAGAGTGCTTATGACACACAATGTAGAATGACATTTATCCATGAATGCATGTCCGCGGAAGTGGTGCAGAAAAGTGCCTCCATAGCATGTGTTGTGTTTCATCCTCATTTTGGGCATCCCAAGTTTGAATCTAGTGCTGGATCCACTTCAGATAGATCTTCTGTCAGTTGGGCATTTTGCATAGTGCAGTGGCTTTCACCACCCATGGGACCCTGATTATGACAACCACCACCACAACGTGACAATCATTCTCACCCACCCAAACACAGATACAGTCTTGTTTCTCAATCTCCACAACCATTTATGATGCCCAGATCCTAATCCTCCAACCCAGCTCTCAATGTCTCAATATTACCCCCTCCTCTGATTTTTCTTTGACTGATACCTCCCACCCCGAAACTGACTGTGTATTTCACAGAACGGCATTTCACTGAGTTAATTCTGCAAGCTTCATTCTACTCTGCATTACTGCTTGGCCTTGTGTGGTTTAGAATTTTGTACTTACTGCCCTGATGTGCGCCTCTGATTTAATGCACTTTTCTGGTCACAAACAAATTTTGTACCTCATGAATCTGGCACAGTGTTCTCATGTGTTGTGGGGATGGTGGGTGGGGGGAGTTCCAGTGTAAAATCTCTATGATTAACTCTATCCCAGGTATTATTTGCTGGACTAGAAGTTTATGCCCCTTACCATGCAAGGACCTCTGAGGAAATAGGGCACCTTTCTTTATTTCATGAACCAAAAAGACCATAAGATATAGGAGCAGAATTAGGCCCTTTGGCCTCTCGAGTCTGCTTCACCATTTCACCATGGCTGATCTATTTTTCCTCTCAGCCCCAATCTCTTGCATTTTCACCGTATCACTCCCCTTGCTCTGACTAAATAAGAAGCTACTGTATCTTTTTTTGCCTTAAATATACCCAATGACTTGGCCTCCACAGATGCTTGTGGCAACAAATTCCTCAGAATTACCACACTCTGGCTAAAGAAATTCCTCCTCATCTCCATTCTAAAAGGATGCCCCTCTATTCTGAGGTTGTGTCCTCTGGCCTTAGACTCTCCCACCACAGGAAAACATCCTCTCCACATCCATTCTATCGAGGCCTTTCAACATTCGATAGGTTTCAATGAGGTCACCCCTCATTCCTCTGAATTCCAATGAGTAGAGGCCCCGAGCCATCAAATGTTTCTCATATGACAAGCCTTTCAATCCTGGAGTCATTTTCGTAAAACTCCTTTGAATTCTCTCAAATGTCAGCACACCCTATCTTAAATATGGGGCCCAAAACAGCTAACAGTACTCCAGGTGAGGCCCCAGCAGTGCTTTATAAAGCCTCAACATTATATCCTTGCTTTTATATCCTAGTCCTCTCAAAATGAATGCTAACATCACATTTGCGTTCCTCGCCACCGACTCAACCTGCAAATTAACCTTTAGGGATTCCTGCATGAGGACTCCCAAATCCCCTTGTGCCTCAGATTTTGATTTTTCTCTCCATTTGGAAAATAGTCTATACTTTTATTCCTTCTATCAAAGTGCATGACCATACGTTTCCTGACGGTGTAATCCATCTGACACTTCTTTGCTCATTCCCCTAATCTGTCTAAGCCCCTTTGTAACACCTCTACTTCCTTAAACCAACCTGGCTGTCCACCTATCTTCGTATCATCTGCGAACTTGGCCATATATCCATCATTTCCATCGTCCAACTCGTTGACATAAACCATAAGAAAAAGTGGTCTCATCACACACCTGTGTGAAAAACCACTGGTCACTGGCAGCCAGCCAGACAAGATTTCCTTTTCTCTCACTGTTCACCTCCTGCCAATCAGCCAGTGTTCTATCCATGCTAGTATATTTCCTGTAATATCATGGGCTCTTAACTTGTTAAGCAGTCTCATGTGTGGTACCTGGCCTTCTGAAAATCCACCTACGCAACACCCACTGATTCCTCTTTGTCTGTCCTGCTTGTTTCTTCAAAGGATTCCAACAGATTTGTCAGCAAAGGGTTTTCTTTAAGGAAGCTGTGCTGATTATGGTCTATTTTATCATGTGCTTCCAAGTACCTCAAAATCACATCCTTAATAATCAAATCCAACTTTTTACAAACCACTGAGGTAAGACTAACTGACCTATAATTTCCTTTCTTTTGCCTGTCTTCCTTCTTCCATTCTTCTTGAAGAGTGGAGTGACATTTAGAATTTTCCGTTCCTCTGGAACCATGCCAGAATCTGTGACTCTTGAAAGATTATTACTAATGCCTCCACAATCTCTTCAGCCATCTCTTTCAGCAGCCTGGGGTGTAGATCACTGGTCCAGGTGACTTGCCTACCTTCAGACCTTTCAATTTCCGAAGCATCTTCTCCCTGGTAATGGCAACTTCACTCACTTTTGCACCCTGACACTCTTGAACTTCCGGCATACTTCTAGTATCTTTTACAGCGAAGTCTGATGCAAAATACTCATTCAGTTCGTCCACCATTTCCTTGTCCCCCCATTACCCTCCCACATCATTTTCCAGCAGTCCAATATGTGCTCTCGCCTCTCTTTTATTCTTTATATATCTGAAGAAACTTTGGGTATCCTTTTAAACATTATTTGTTTGCTTTCCTTCGTATTCCATCTTTTCCTTCATGACATTTTTAGTTGCCCTCTGTTGATTTTTAGAAACTTCCCAATCCTCCAACTTCCCACTAATTTTGGCTTTGACTATTCTTGCAAACCATGGTTGTTCATACTGCCTTTAGAATAGTTCCTTGTTGGGATGAAAATACCCTGCACTTTCTGAATTGCTCCCAGAAATTCCAGCCGTTGCTCCTCTGCTTTAATCTCTGCTGGTGTTCCTTTCCAATCAATTTTGGCCAGCTTCTCTCTCATGCCTATCTAATTCCGGTTACTCCACTGTAATATTGATACATCTGACTTTAGCTTCTCCTTCTTAAATTGCAGGATGAATTCTATCATGTTATGATCACTGGCCCCTAAGGTTTCCTTTACTTTAAGCTCTCTAATCAATTCCGCCTCACTGCACAACATCCAATCCAGAATACCTGATCCCGTACTGGGCTTAACCATGAGTTGCTGTAAAAAGCCATCTTATAGGCATACTGGAAACTCCCCCTCTTGGGATCCAGCACCAACCTGATTTTCCTAATCTGCCTGTATATTGAAATCCTATATGACTATCATAACATTGCTCTTATTACATGTATTTTCTACCTCCCATTGTAATTTGTAGACCACATCTTTACTATTGTTTAGGGGTCTGTATATAACCTCCACAGTCTTTTTAGCTCTATCCATAACAATTCAACGCCTTCCAGTCATATGCCACCTCTTTCTAATGGTTAGACTTCATTTTTTTTACCAACAGAGCCATGCCACCCCCTCTGGCTACCTGCCTGTCCTTTTGATACCATGTTTATCCTTGGACATTAAACTCCCAGCTATAATTTTCTTTCAGCCACGATTCAGTGATGCCCACGTCATACATACCAATCCGTAACTATGCTACAAGTTCATCTACTTTATTCCGTATACTGTGTGCATTCAAATATAACATTCAGTCCTGTATTCACTGTTTTCGATTTTGGCCACCTTTTATATTGCAACTCATCCTGTGGCTGTGATTGTGCCCTATCGTAAGCCTCTGCTTGCTAGCCATCTCACAACACATTGCCTCTGTTTGTAAACCAACTCCCTCATCCTCATCACTATTATTCCAGTTCCTATCCCCCTGCCAAATTAGTTTAAGCCCTCCTGAACAGCTCCAGCATACATGCCCACAAGAATATTGCACTTCCTCGGGTTCAGGTGTAACCCATCTCCTTTGTATAGGTCATACCTTCTCCAGAAGAGATCCCAATGATCCACAAACCTGAACGCCTGCCTCCTGCATCAGTTCCTCTGCCACACATTCACCTGCCAAATCATCCTATTCTTGCCCTTGCTGACGTAGGCATGGGCAGCAATTCAGAGATTACTATCCTGGGAGATCCTGTTTTTCAGCTTTCTACCTAGCTCCAGAAAATCTCACTTCAGGACCTTTCTTACCTATGTCACTGGTGCCAATATTTACTAAGACTTCTGGTGCTCACCGTTCCACTTCAGAATGCCATGGACCCAATCGAGTCATCCCTGACCTTTGCACCTGGGAGGCAACATACTCTGTGGGTTTCTCTACTGCACCCACAGAATCTCATTTGTGTTCCTCTGACTATGGAATCTCCTTTCACCATTGCATTCCTCATCACCTCTCTTCTCTTCTGAGCCACAGCACCAGACTCAGTGCCAGTGACCCAGTCACTATGACACCCCCCAGTAGGTCATTCCCCTCAACAGTATCCAAAGTGGTATACTTATTAAGAGGGGAATGGCCACAGGGATCCCCTTCCTTCTGACCGTTATCTAGCCCCTGCATCCTGGGCGTGACTACCTACCAGTAGCTCCTAACTATCACCTCCTCGTTCTCCTATAAGACCTGAAGGTCATCGAACTGCAGCTCCAGTTCCTCAGGTTCTCTGAGGAACTGCAGCTCAGTGCACCTGGTGAGGCGTGGTTATCTGGGAGGCTGGATGTCTCCCAGAATTCCCATATCTCACAAACAGAACAAAGCACTGCCCTTGGAGCCTGTCTCACTGCACTAATTGTGCCATAACAGATGAAGAATGAAGAATAAAAAAATGAAAAAGAAACTTGCTCGATACTTACCTCACCCAAGCATGATGAGCCAAAGCCACTTCCACACCGGCCCACTCACAACAATGGCCATTCCACTTGCGCCTACCTTATTTTTATTCGCCCTTTCTGATGAATCCCATGCAGTGATTGGTCACAGTCCAACTTCAAAAAACTACTGCGAAGTGTTGCCTTTTCAATCTTGAGTGCGAACCTCAGTGAAAAGGTAGCTAACAACAGGAGTTCTGCAGATGCTGGAAATTCAAACAACACACATCAAAGTTGCTGGTGAATGCAGCAGGCCAGGCAGCATCTCTAGGAAGAGGTACAGTCGACGTTTCAGGCCGAGACCCTTCGTCAGGACTAACTGAAGGAAAAGTTAGTAAGAGATTTGAAAGTGGGAGGGGGAGGGGGAGATCCAAAATGATAGGAGAAGACAGGAGGGGAAGGGATGGAGCCAAGAGCTGGACAGGTGATTGGCAAAGGGGATATGAGAGGGTCATGGGACAGGAGGTCCGGGGAGAAAGACAAGATGGGGGGGGGGGAGCCCAGAGGATGGGCAAGGGGTATATTCAGAGGGACAGAGGGAGAAAAAGGAGAGTGAGAGAAAGAATGTGTGTATAAAAATAAATAACGGATGGGGTACGAGGGGGAAGTGGGGCATTAGTGGAAGTTAGAGAAGTCAATGTTCATTATTTATTTTTATACACACATTCTTTCTCACTCTCCTTTTTTTCCCTCTGTCCCTCTGACTATACCCCTTGCCCATCCTCCGGGTTCCCCCCCCCCACCCCCATGTCTTTCTCCCTGGGCCTCCTGTCCCATGACCTTCTCATATCCCCTTTGCCAATCACCTGTCCAGCTCTTGGCTCCATCCCTCCCCCTCCTGTCTCCTCCTATCATTTTGGATCTCCCCCTCCCCCTCCCACTTTCAAATCTCTTACTAACTCTTCCTTCAGTTAGTCCTGACGAAGGGTCTCGGCCTGAAACATCGACTGTACCTCTTCCTAGAGATGTTGCCTGGCCTGCTGCGTTCGCCAGCAACTTTGAAAAGGTAGCTCTTTTTTTAAAAGAAGACTGGGAAAGCAAATAATTTAATTCCAAAATAAATAAAAATCCAGCTAAAGGAAAAATGTTTGCATCAGCATGTTTGCATCAACAACAGAGGAAGATAGAAACAGCTGCTCTGCCTGCTGAGATGAATAAGACAAACTCTTACTTCAAGGTCTGTCCCTTCTGAAATCTGCTAATTGGAATTAGTTTATTGTCACATTTACTGAGATGCACTGAAAAGCTTGTTCTGCAGACTGTTCATACAGATCAATTCATTATGCAGTGCATTGAGGTTGAACAAGGTTAAACAATAACAATGCTGAATAAAGTGTAACAGCTACTGAGAAAGTGCTGTGCAGGTAAGCAATAAAGTGCAAGATCATTACAAAGAGATTGTAAGGTCAAAAGTCCTTCAGCAAGAAAAATGGAATGGCTAATGGTCAGATGAGAGTTGACCCCAGTGGATGGGAATGTGAGGGAGATGAGTAGAACCAGACTGATGCTCATTCTAGAGTTTAGCACCAATGACCAAGTACTATTTTTCCACAGTTTCGCTTCACAGGAGCAATATCCAAGAACTTTAATGGAGTGAGGTTGAGAGTGACAGTTACACAAATATCAGACCCAGAGACAGAGTAGAAATGTTTGGCAGAGCAGCTTGAGTTACACAATCAAGACCACACTCAATAAATGAGCAAATATAAAGCTAAACTCCAGCAGATTAGGAAAATTATAAAAAGCACCAATTGTTGCAAAGGCAGCTATAAGTGGTGCAGAAGAGAAATATGAAACAATTTTTCAGGAGATTTAGCATTATTATTAAAAGATTCTATAAATATAAAATAACAAAGAAGATGAAGGGGACAGAGACTGTTACAGCTGAATACAAGAGAGAATTTCATGGGTAATAAGGAATTGACAATTTGTTAAATTAGCATTTGCATCAGTCTTCATAGTTAGAGGAGTACAAAATGCCTGAAAATAAATGGAGAAAATAGAATTGGTATAATTTTGAATATGGTAATGGAGAAAAAAATGGCATTTAATCCCTAATAAACACAGACCCTTTGCATTTGCATCCTAGCTTTAATAGAAATATAGGATAGAAAGGCAAGGCACAATTTCTGAAGCTCTGTCTCCATTGCTTTTGCTCCAGTGATAGATTTTCCACACACTACCTTTGTATTGTCTTCCTTCTTACTGAAACACATCTTCTCCCTTATTGTCATTGACAGAGCCTTTGGCCACGTTTCATCTACTTCACACGGCTCTCACACTCTTCCTTCCTCATCATAGTGTTCCACTGTTTCATCCCACCAGCCTCTACATTCAAGGGATCATCCATTGCAATTCCACCAGCTTCAGCGAGTTTCCACCAACATTGTGCTTGGTGGTCACAACTGGAAGATGGACACTTGATAAGCAAGAGGGCAAAAGACTACAAGTAGGCAGGAATGAACAGTCCAAATAATCAGATCAGCCACAATCTTGTCAAAAAATAACAAAAGTCTGGGAGGCTGAGTGACCTGTTGTAGCCCCTAATACATATGTTTGTAATTTCATTTGGGATCACCATGGGTCTCAGTCTAGCACTGGGAATCAGACTTGGCAATATCCCTTTTATCTTGTGTATATACTTAAAGGCATTCCATTGGACCCACTCAGCTAGTAGAGCTGCTGCCCACTGGCACCAGTAACTTAGGCTCAGTCCTGACCTTGGGTGCTCTCTGGGTGGAGTTTGCATCTTCCTCCAAGTGACTTTCTTCAGGTGCTGTAGTTTCCCCTGATTTCCCAAAGACGTATGGTTCAGTGGGCTACCCCTGTAAATTATCCCTGGTTTGTTGGTGAGTGGTAAAATCTGAGAGTGAGGGATGGATTGGGAAAGGGATGAAGGGAACATTAGGAGAATTGGTCATTGGGAAACCTAGTTGGACAGTAGGATCACTGTGAGTGGGTATGTACCTGATAGGCTGAATAGCCTCATTATCTATGTCACCTGGAAATGGAGCAGATATGGGGATATACCAATTTAGAGCTCTGGCCTTTTACTAAAAACTATATTGTCATCTTTTGCCTCAAAATATCCATTCTTATAACATCATCATTACAAGCAATTATGTGATTGTGAACCTCTGCTTGTAGGTAAAAGGAGCTGCATCTCTTGTATAAGATTGGCAGGAGAAAGGATTGATGACAAGTTTGTTAGAATATGCTTTATGACTGATGGTATATGGCAGGTAATTGGTTTATTGTTGTCACATGTACTGAGATAGAGTGAAAAGCTTTTGTTTGCATGTCACCCAGGCTGATCATGCCATGTTTAAGCTCAAAAGGAAAAGAAACAAAGTAGGCGTAGAATATAGAAAAATGCAGTGCAGATAGACAAATAAAGTGCAAGGGCCTTGAGGAGGTAGACTGAGATTTCAAGAGTTCATTTTTATCTCATAAAGGACCATTCAAGAATCTTATGACAGCGGGAAGGAAGCTGTCCTTGAGCATGAAGGCACATCTTTTCATCTTTTGTATCTTCTGCCTAATGGAAGGGAGAAGAGGAGAGAGTGTCTGGGGTGGGAGGGGCCTTTAATTATGTTGGCAAAATTTCCAAGACATTGTGAAGTGTAGACAGAGTTAATGGGGGAGGTTGGCGTTTGTGATGGTCTGGGCTGTGCTCACAATACTCTGCAATTTCTTGTGGTCACGGGCAGAACAGTTGCCCTATCAGGCTGTGATTCATCTGGATAGCATGCTTTCTGTGGTGCATCTGTAAATATCACTGAAAGTCTCTGGGGACATACCAAGTTCTCTCAGGAAGCAGAGGGACAGTGATGTGCTTCCTTGGCCACAGCATCAAGAGGGAGGGTTAGAGTCTAAAATGTTGGGTGACCTTAGTGTGCTGGGGGAGGTGCAAGGGGGCCAGATTTCTTTAGTAGAGCATGCAAGTAATGGACTAATAGTCAAATGTAAGCAAAGATTTTTTTAATAAGTGATACACGTTGTAACTTGTAAGTGAGGTGGCACAGTAGCATAGTGGTTAGCACAATGCTCTACAGTCCGGGAGAACTGGGTTCAGTTCCTGCTGCTGCCTGTAAGCAGTTTGTCCTTTCTCCCCATGACCACAAGGGTTTTCTCTGGGTGCTCCGGTTTCCTCCCACAATCCAGGGACCTCCCGGGTGGTAGGTTAATTGGTCCTTGTAAATTGTCCTGTGATTAGGCTAGGATTAAATTGGGGGGTTGCTGGGCAGCGTTGCTCAAAGGGCCAGAAGGGCCTATTTTGCACTTTATGTCAATAATAAGAAAAAAATTCTATGTACTATTGAACATTCAATACTGAGAATCTCAAATTTAACATGAATATTTCTGGTTATACTGTATGATTAGGAAAGAAAGGAAAGTATGCTCAAGTTTAAGGATTGGGTACTAATCTTAAACAGTAAGAAAACCTCATTAGAAGAGAGTAGCTTGTGTCTCAACCTTCTGTTGTGCTTGAGAAATGTAATCATGCTTGCTAGTATTGTCAGGAAACGTGGAGGAGGCTTGACCCAAAAGCAGAGCAGTAGAGACTATTCTGCTCTAAATGATATTTTACGAATAAACTGCAAAATAACAAGCCATGAGGGACCACAAAATGAGAGAGAACAGATGCTATACACAAGGCAACTGTAGGTTAGAGGCAACTGGTTAAGGATGGTTGATTTGTACGAATAAACAAGGCCTCCTTGGAGTGCCTGCTGTAGGTAGTGTGGTCTCGTAAGCACACCCAATGATGGGCATCTGTGCTGCCTGGGATGTCAGGAATCTGAGATCAAGACATTCAAATGGCCAAAGACTGCTGTTATGCCGGAAGTATATTGATGAATTCTGTCATTGACCCCCGACTTTTGGTGGGGGAGGTCTCCAAAATTATTGAAGGTGGTCGACATTTTCCAGAATCTCATTATGGATCTCCATTGTCAATCAGCATGCTGTGTCATGTAATAGAGCTAAGATCAGAGAGGGTCTCTATCATTTCAACATTAAGTGCAAATCTCCTTTGTTTGTCCTGTATGTTTCAATGAATGAGTTAACAATGACTTGGAGCTTAGTCAGCATTTGTGCACTTCAGTTTGATGACCAAGGTTGAAGTAATTTGATTTTGGAGTAGAGGCAGTAATGCATGAACTGTTTCCCATTCATCCTGTGGGAAGCAGCATTAGGGTGCTGAAAAACATTATTGTGGTGAAGAAGATTAAGAAGAGGATTGGAACAACAACAAACACATTAGACCCCAATCAGCAATGGGATTGTATCGATTGTGGTAAGGAGAATGGAGATAAATTTCTGTAGGCCCCCAAATTTGAGGTTAATTTTTTTTGTGTCTCAGTTGGCAAAACCAACTGCTCTAGTGAGGTTGAATCTAATCAGTGTTTGTAGTGTAGAATGATAGTTGATGTTCCTCGTGATTTTCTTTGAATTGTCATGTGGTGAAGATTATATCTTAGACCCCTGCAAACTATTTACCCCTTGCTTCTTGCCATTAAGGCAGTTTTGGGATCAGCATTCCATTTTTCCTTGGACTATTTGCTCCTACTTTTCTAACCAGACTGCCATATCTAAAGCCTTGTTAATTATCTATGGAGATGAAATTAAATATTGCAGCATGCTGCGCTCACCGACCCTCACAGTAGCCTCCTCAAAACATTTAATCAACTTGGTCAGACGTGACCTTCCTTCAACAAATTCAAACAATTCCAAACCGAAATTTGTAATGACTCTCTTCACAGAGGTGTGAGAGCTATGCTGTGAATTAGTCCCTATCTTGCTTTCACTAAGTTAGCACCATTAATTACTTCTAGCTCATAGTGAAAATCTGTAGAACTGTGTGAACTTGGATTGCTAAATAATTAGTAGGTGTGCCTCGAATAAAGCTGCTGTCACTGTTATTTCATTTTTGTATAATGAAGGTTTTGCATTTCTTGCAAGGTACATTTCCTTTAATATTTTAAAAGTTTTTCTGCTTTAATGCAGAAGAGAAAGGAAGCACAGTTTCATGTCTTTTATCTCTACTCTGCTTAATCTTGTCAATTCCCCTTTACCTCTGAACACCTGGGATAAAATATGTTAGCCTCAAGAAAAATAGTTTTTCTATATTTTGTATCCCCCAAGGAAGCTCTCAATTAGATGCTTCAATCAGGAATGCTTGATCATTACATAGTAATAATTTTCAAATTACTACCTCATTAATTGTGATATTCTAACCATTGTTTCATTAAAATCAGACTCCTGCCGCTCTGTGATGAAGGAAGGTTTCAGGTTTTTAATTCTTCCCCATTCCATGTTATTGACTGCATTACAAGTAGAAGCCTTTCACAGGCTGATGATCGACTGCCAATACTTTATGGGTGATTGTGGAAGAAAATTCTGAATAAAGGGTTAAAATATCTGACTTGCTAATGCCCTGCACCGTCCATTAATTAACAAATCATATATCTAGTGCTAGTTCTAGTGCATAACACAGCTGCATAAACAAGATAAAGACAGTATAAAGTGTGGGGAGGACCCTGGGGGTTGTCAAGTCTCTGACCATTAAGGGGTGTCTTTGTTTTCCTTCACATATCAGGTGCTAACATGTAAAGCAAATTATACCTTTGTACTTTAATGAACTTATAGGATTTAAGGGTTTAATGAACCTTCTATAATATCATAAATGAAGATTTACCATTCGGTCTTGGGTTCTCAGCATGCTTGCAATAATTTACCTTGGATTCAAGGATGAATAATAACTTATCTCTGTGAGTTGTAGACAAACTGTGGGATAGGCTGTCTCTGACATTGTAGGATGTGATAAGTCACACAGGACTGAACTTTTTTAACTTTGGCTGATGTAATCGACTTTCTGTATTCATGTATAAGAGAGGCTATGGCTGTTGCTTTTTGGAAGATCTTGTGATCGCACTGTTAGCGAGCCACTCTTCCTTTGTTTATAAATAAAGATATTCTCTAGTCACTTTAAAGTCCACGTTCAATTTTTTTGTGACCAATTTTAATTCAATTTCCTTTGTAAATTAATTTCCCTAAAAGTGCTTTTGATCTTACTTCATGTTTTCATCATGGCTGGCAACCTTCTCCACCTGCCTTACTGTAATGATGCAATGGGCTGCCACAGTAGTAGTACTAGTAAAGTGGCTGCCAGAGACCCAAGTTCAATCCTGACTGCAGGTGCTGTCAGAGAGGACCCTGTGTGTTCTCCCTGAGACCACATGGGCTTCCTCTGGGTGTTCCAGATCCTGAAGACATGTAGGTTAATTATCCCCAGTGCATCAGTGAGTGCTGGAATCTGGGAAGAGTTGATGGGAATATGGAAGAATAAAAAATGGGATTAATGAAGAGCATAAGTAAGTAGCTGATTGTCAGTGTGGAGTCACTGAACCAAAAAGTTTGCTTCTATACTGAACTTCTCTATGACTCCATAATCACTAACCCAGCCCAATCCTGCTTATGTGGTGTCCTTTCACAGCATTCTCTCGCTTTCTCCAGTACTATTATCTTAAACTTCTCCTATTATCCTCACCTCTCATTCCATTCTTCTGTCCCCATTCCTCTTCCAGTCCCCTTTCCCCCTTCATCCGCAGACCTTCTCTTTTTTGGCCCCATCTCTATCTTGCATTCTTTAATCTTCTTCCAAGTGTGAAATTCAAATTAATTTTGACCCACAATATGCAGTTCCACCGCATTATCAGCCTTCTGAAAAGAACAGTAGCTTCCTTTGGATAGTATCCACAATGTGACTGCAAAAGTTGGATTACTAATTAATTAGTGGGAGTGTATTTCAAAGTTAATGAAAATTAGAGAATTTCAAGCTTGTCTAAAGCAATTTGTGGCAGTAAACAGACAGCTGGAGGAGGTCATGGAGCCATTAAGAAGAGTGCAATCTCTTTGGATGCCAGGAAGATAAAATAATGGACTGAAGAACACAATCCTGTTTTAAAGTATTTCTAGGCATTACCCAGAAAGGAGAAACTTATTTTTTTAATGTATTAATAGAATGTAGGTGTTACTTAGAAGATCAGAATTTCTTGTTGATCCTCAATTGCCCTGAAATTAATTTGGTGAGCTCCCAAGCGGAACCACTTGAGTCCTTCTGGTGAAGGCATTTTGACAGTTCTGTTGAGAAGGAAATAATAAACCTAGAAATTGCTCCTCTTTATTTTCTTAGCACATGAACATGATCATGGATCATCCTAAAACTGTTTGAGGGAGTTGCAAAAGAAATCTTTACAGAGCTTCATTGTTAAATTTCTCTCTGTACTGTTGAAATTAATAATATGTGTCATGATTATCCTCAACACTGGTGCTTCAAAAGGCTATGTTCTCAGCCTGCTACTCTACTTCCTGTATACTCACCTTTGCATGGCCAGATTCTGTTCTAATGCTATCCAGGATTTTGTAGTTGGACTGAAACTCAAGCAATGATCAGTCAGAGTGCAGGAAGAGGATGGAATGCCTATTGGCATGGTGTCATGATAATATTTCCCTTGATGTCAACAAAGCGAAAAAGCTGGTCATTGATTTCAGGAATGGGGACAGTGCATACGCTCTTGTTTATATCTAGGATGCTGAGGTTCAAAGGATTGAAGGCTGCAAGTTCCTATGAGTGAACACCATCAATAGCCTTTCCTGGTCCATTCACATAGGTGCCATGGCAAAGAAAGTTCACCAGCACCGCTATTGCAGCAGGAGGCTAAAGAAATCTGTCATGTTCCCATAGACCTTCAACTCTTTTTATTGAACACCATAGAAACTACCCGATCGTGATGCATCAGGCTTGGTATGGCATCTGCTCTGCCTTAAACTGCCAGGAAATGCACAGAGCTGTGTGATACTGCTCAGCACATCTGTAGAGCGAAAGATTGCAGAGGGAATTGGAGGCACTTTGTTGTGGAGTTTACGCACCAGTTTTAAAAAGCCAGTGGGGCCTGTCAAGACTTATCTGTAGAGTGGGAGATTGATTGGGGTGTTAGTAAGGCAAGTATTGGCAAGGGCCAATAAAAAGAAGTTAGATGTAAGCAGAGCAGCTATTGTTGGTGTGAGCCAGGTTTAGAGAAGGAGGCGTTGGCCTAACAGGCTTTGGCAAGAACAGGTGGAGGTTCTAAGTAAGTTTCAAGTAGTTTTACTTTATCCATTAGCATACAGCTACTGTGTCGAGAATCGATCTAGTCTTAGTGATCTGTTCTTCATGTGAGATGTGTGAACTCTGGGAGACCTCCAGTCTCCCTTATGACTACATCTGCATGACTTGCATTGAACTGCAGTTCCTTAGAGACTATGATAAGGAACTGGAGCAGTAGATCGATGGCTGAGGAGGCCAAGTTGTTGGTTATATTTAAAACGGTGGTTGATAGATTCTTAATTAGTCATGGTGTCAAAGGTTGCAGGAAGAAGGTCAGAGAATGGGGTTAAGAGGGATAATAAATCAGCCATGATGGAATGGCGGAGCAGACTCAATGGTCCAAGAGGCCCAATTTTGCTCCTATGTCTATGTCTACAGGTACAAAATCCTGAGGGCACGTACCATTGGACTTGTCAGCTTCTCTTCCACTGTTACAAGGGTGCCCATGTACTATAATCTTACAATCTATCTCATTGTGGCCTTGCACCTTACTGGCTGTCTGCACTGCTCTTTCTCTGTTAATTATGGCTCTCTATTGTACTATCTCAATGCACTGTCACAATTAAATGATCTGTATTGATGGTATGAAAAGTTTTTGACTGTATCTTCATACATGTGACATTAATAAACTAATTTACTAGTTTGCCAGCAGGTAACACAGGGTATAATCAGAGTGGTCAACTCTACTTGCAGGGACATACTACAAATAGAAGCCAGAACTGGAGAGTACTGAGTCTGAATGAATGAATTGTGTGATGGCTGCACGGGGATGGAAGATTGCTCTCAGACAGTCAGAGGGAGCTGACCTGCCTGGTGAATACCTGTGCTCACAGCAGGTTTGTTCCCCATGCTTTGGGGACATCGAGACTCTCTAGAGCATGTGCTGGATGTATTTGGCAAGAAGTTGCCTGGAAGGTCTCTGTAAGTGAAGAGTGCAGTTGTAACGTCTGTAGTGGAAGCAAGTGGTCCAAGTATTTTAAAATGTGAAGTTCGTAATGCAGTAAATAAGATGAAGAAAGGAAAGGCAGCAGTTCCTGATGAATTAGTAATAGAACAAATTAATGCCCTTGAAGATTATGGAATTTAAACACTTACTGATTCAATCAATTACATTTATGAGACTGGAAATAATACCAGAAGAGATGAGAAAAATCAGTGTTTATCATTCTTCCTAAGAAACCTGGAGAAATAGAATATGAATTACATAGGACCATAAGTTTAATGAGTCGTATCACCAAGATACTGCTAAAAATTTTGATGACAAGAGCTAAAAGTAAGATACAAGCTGAAATAGGTAAAGAACAATGTGGTTTTGTGTAAGGCAAGGATACAAGAAACACAATATTGATGTTAAGGATACTATCAGAATGAGCTATTCAAGTGCAAAAAGATTTATTTGTTTTATCGACTACACAAAAGCATTTGATAAAGTGGAGCACAATAAGTTATTTGAAATATTACAGAAAACTCTAGATCTAGATTCGAAAGACCCCTGCCTAATCAGAAATCTGTACTGGGAACAAACTGCCGCTGTAAGAATAGATGGAGAAGTGAGTCAGTTTACGAAAATCAAGAGAGGTGTTAGACAAGCGTGTGTTTTCTCCCCTGATTTATTTAATGTGTACAGTGAAACAATATTACAAAAAATAAAGAGACATCTTGGGAATCAAAGTTGGTGGAAACATCAATAATTTCAGATATGCAGATGACACTGTGTAATTGCAAGTACAGAGGAAGAACTACAGAACTTAATTGATATAGTTGTTGAAGAAAGTGCAAAAATGGGTCTATCTATCAATTGCAAAAAGACAGAATGTTTGGTGATATCCTAAAAGAAGGAGAATCCTACCTGCGGGCGGAAAATAAATTGGGAAGACATAAAACAAGTACAGATCTTTTGCTACTTAGGAAGCTGGGTGACATCAGATGGAAGGTGCGACATGGACATCAAAAGAAGAATAGGGATGGCAAAAGACACCTTTACGAGAATGAAGAGTATACTGACCAATACTAAACTAGGCATGACAACCCGCCTCAGAGTACTGAAATGTTATGTTTATCCAGTTACGTTATATGGCTCAGAATGTTGGACAATATCTAGTAACATGAGGAAACAAATTGAAGCAGCAGAGATGTGGTTTTTGAGGAGGATGCAAAGAATATCATGGATGAAACGAATATCTAATGAGGATGTCATGAACAGAGCAAACACAAAAAGAGAAGTAATGTATGAGATCATGAAAAGGCAACGTAACCTCATTGGACATGTTATTAGGAAAGAGGAGTTTGAATGCACGGTAATTATGGGAAAGATTGAAGGGAAGAAAGCAAGAGGAAGACAAAGACAAATGATGATGGAGACAGCAGCCAGAGAACTGGAAATGAATACCATTGAATTGATCCGCTTGACCCTAAATAGGAGTGTGTGGGCCATGGCAGTCAAAGCTCAAACTGGGCACGGCACCTGATGATGATGATGATGAGTGGAAGCAAATTGTTCTGCCTGCTTTGCCTGTTGCTGCAACTGAAGGTAAAGTGGATGAATTCTCCTTGAATAGCAGTAAGCAGCAGCAAACTGAAATGATCCTATTCTTAGTCACAGGGTGAGATAGACAGTACAGAAAACTGGCCCACTGAATCTACACTTGCCCTTCAATCAGAAATATTTATTATGTAAATCCATCTGACTGTGTGGCTTGGCACATCTCAAATGCCATCTGTAAATTTGCTGCTGACACAACCATTGTTGGCAGAATGTCAGACGGTGACAAAAGGCGTACAGGAGTGAGGTATACCAGTTAGTTGAGTGGTGTTGCAGCAACAACCTTGCACTCATCATCAGCAAGACCAGAGAGCTAACTGAGGACTTCAGGAAGGGTAAGATGAGGCAATAGAAACTAATCCCCATTGAGAGATCAGAAGTGGAGAGAGAGAGCAATTTCAAGTTTGGTGTCAATATCTTTGAGGACCTAACCTAGACACAACATATTGATGCAGCAATTAAAAAAAAGGCAAGACTGTGGCTGTATTTCATTAGCAGTTTGAGGAGGTTTGGTTTGTCAACTAAAAGACTCGAAAACTGCTACAAACGTACTGTGGAGAGTATTCTGACTGGCTGCATCATCATCTGGTATGGGGAGGCTAAGACACAAGATCGAAATAATTTGCAGAAACTTGTAAAATTAGTCAGCTCCAGCATGGGTACTTGCCACCATAGTATTCAATACATCTTTAAAGAGCGGTGCTTTAGGAGGTGATGTCCATCTTTAAGGATCTCCACCACCCAGGGCATGCCCTCTTCACACTGTTGTCATTGGGAAGGAGGTACAGAAGCCTGAAGGCACACACTCAGCGATTCAGGAGCAGCTTCTTCCCCTCTGTCATCCAATTTCTAAATGGACATTGAACCTGTGAACACTATCTCACTGCATTTTTATTTCTTTATTTTCTTGAACTACTTATTTTAACTATTTAATAGTTTTATATATATATATTTAATATAACAGGGTTTTCTCTATATTTATCATGTATTTCATTGTACTGCTGTTGTAAAGTTAACAAATATTACAACATATGCTGGTGATATTAAATCTGATACTGATACTTGAATCCATAATGTAATGGAGCTTTAGTAACAGAACAGACCAGGTGTCATGAGAAACTGAGGTTGCGGAATCTTTTTGGTCTTGCCAAAGTTGAAGTTTCAGGAGAGATGTGGGTAGTAATTCCTGGCTATTCTGAAAGGAAATAAGAAAAATTGACAAACTGTTTTTTCAGATGAGTGAGATTGAAGATCTCTCTGTAGTTGACCTTTTTTACCTTGTTCACTGTTGATGACAGAGAGTTTTGCAGCAGAAAGAGAGTTGAGAATTAAATCAGAATGGAAATGAGTTTCAGAAGCAGAGTTCAACACCCAACAAATTTAGAGGAGGCTTTTTTGGGTGCTGAAGGTGCTGGAAATCATAAGGAATTTGCTGTATTCCTGATTAATTTGTTTTCAATAGCACAACAGCATTTTTGAGTTGTATGAATTAATTTCCAGCTTGGGGAATTTGGATCATGTGGCGATGGGGTAACAGTGAGTATAAGAGTCTGCATGTCTACACCAGGTTGCTGTGGTCTTGGAAAGGAATCTGCAGATGGTTACAGTGGTGTTTCAATGTTCTTGCTGCTTTGTCATTCTTTGTGGCAAAGGTCATTGGTTTATGAATAGCCTGGATGAATAATTGCAGTGTATTTTGCAAATGGTCCATATTGTGATCAAGGTTTATTAGGGTTGGAGTAACTGAATAGTTATGGTGGTGGAATTGGTAGTGATCAAAACTTAATTAGGCATCTTTTAAATATCAATCAGTTGATCTATCAAAACTAATAATGCCATAAATTGGTCAGTGAATTAAAATCACTGATTTTTTTGATTAGACACATTTTTCAGGAGTGATAATTAGACTGTGTCAGGTCATGACTTTTAACCATCAATTAATGTATTTCATTGCAAGAATAATATGTAATTCTTTCATTCTACTTGTAGATGATGACCCCTCCTGTCAGACTGTTATTAACCGCTGCTTACCAGAGCTCTGTTAAGCTCTGTTTAAGCTCACACCCCACTATTGCACGCACCCTGTACAATACTGTGCAATACTACCATCATTTCTTATATGGAAGGTGTGAATGTGCACTATTACTGTATTAAACTGTAATTCTTGCACAGCTATCTTATCAGTGTGAACTTGTAAATCTTGAAAATCTTGTGATCTTTGACTTGTAAATCTTATACATTTTGTTTTTTATTTTTCTTCTAATATTTGTATATATTTGCACTCGTAATGCTACTGTGGGATCAATAAAGTATCTATCTATCTACAGGATTACATGTTTGTGATAATCTAGGTAAGTCTAATGGATCTCTAATTCATTTGGTTTTCATTTCGATGCACATGTTTACAATACTGCAGAAAATTTTAACGCAGTAGCCTTGAAGATGGTTTTTAAACGCTGCCTTTCAGTAACACAGCAATTATCTGGGGAAATGGGATTGAAGGGAATGACATGAGGGCTGATGTGAACACAATTATATGAATGGTCTGCTTCTATATTGTCAGAAAATATGAGAAATGTGGAAATACAGATGTACCGCACTGAATCAAATATAAAACTCATCCCTGCAATCTTTACCGAGGACTAAAATAGTTATTTAACTGAGCTATTGTTGGTTTGTAGTGCTAATTAAAGAACAGGTAAGATAGACAAAGGAGAGTCAGTGGATGTTGTTTACTTTGATTTTCAGAAGACTTTTGACAAGGTTTCACACATGAGATTGCTTAACAAGATAAGATCCCATGGTATTACAGAAAAGATACTAGCATGGACAGAAGATTGGTTGACTGGCAGGACACAGAGTGGAAGTAAGGGGTCTTTTCTGGTTGACTCCACAGTTGTCAGTGTTGGGATTGCTTCTTTTCATTTGTGGCCAGGTTTGCAGATGATGTGAAAATAGGTGGAGGGGTAAATAATGTCGAGGAATCTGGGAGTCTGCAGAAGGACATAGAGAGATTGAGAGAATGGATAAAAAATACAGCATAGGGAATTGTACAGTCATGCAATAAAGGTATAAACTATTTTCTAAGTGGGAGAACAATCAAAAATCTAAAATTCAAGGGGACTTGGGAGTCCCTGTGCAGGATTCCCTAAAAGTTAAATTGCAGTTTGAGTTGGTGGTAAGGAAGGCAAATGTAGTGTTAGCTTTCAGTTTGAGAGGAACAGAATATAAAAGCAATGATGTAATGCTGATACTTTATAAGGCAATGGTTGAACTGCACTTGGAGTATTGTGAGCAGTTTTGGGCCTCTTTTCTCAAAAAAGATATGCTGGCATTGAAGAGGGTCCAGAGGAGGCAATCAGTATGAGAATGATTCCAGGAATAAAAGGGTTAAGGAGTATTTGATGGACCTGTACACCCTGGAGTTTAGGAGAGTGAGAGGGAGATCTCATTGAAACCTATGAAATGTTCAAAGACCTAGATACATTGGATGTGGAAAGGATGTTTCCTATTGTTGGTGAGTCTCGGAGCAACGGGCACCGCCTCAGAATTGAGCGACATCCATTTAGTGCAGAGATGAGGACAAATTTCTTTAACCAGTGAAAAGTGAATCTGAGGAATTAATTGCCTCAGATGGCTGTGGAGGCCAAGTTGGTTATATTTGAGACAGTGGTTGATAGGTTCTTGATTAGTCAAAGGTTAAGGGGCGAAGGCAAGAGAATAAGGCCAAAGGCAATAATAGATCAGCCATAATGGCATGGCGAAGCAGGTGCCTCTGTGTCTATGTCTTAAAATACAAAATCCTGAAAGTGCATACCACCAGACTAAAGGACAGGTACTCTCACTCTGTTATAAGACCATTGAAGGGTGCCCATGTACTATAAAATGAACTCTTGACCTTACAATCTGCCTCATTGTGGCCTTGCAACTTACTGTCTGACTGCACTGCTGCTTTCTCTGTTAATATACCACTCAATTCTGCATTCTCTATGGCTTTCTGTTATATTATCTCACTGCACCATTATAATGAAATGATCTAAATGGATGGCATGCAAAATGTTTGACTGTACCTTCATACGTGTGACAATAATAAGCCAGTTTACCAATTTGCCAGCCAGTGGCACAGAGGGTATGATTAGATAGTCAACTGTACTTGCAGGGACATACTACAATCATAAGCCACAGCTGGGGAGTGCAGAATCTGAAGGAATGAATTGTGTGATGGCTGCACAGGGATGGAAGATTAATCTCAGGCAGTCAGATGGACCTGACCAGCCTGGTGAAGACCTGTGCTCAGAGCAGGTTTGTCCTCCTTGCTCTGGAGTCATTGAGACTCTCCACAGCCCCAGCTGGGCACATCTGGCAAGAAGTTGCCTGGAAGGTCTCTGAGTGAAGAGTGCAGTTGTGTGGCCTGTAGTGTAAAAAAATTGCTGTGCCTGCTCTTCCTGTTTCTGTGGCTGAAGGTAAAGTGGATGAATTCTCCTTGATTAGCAGTGAGCCCCAGCAACCTGTAATGATCCTATTCTCAGTCACAGGGTGAGATATACAGTACTGAGTCTGCATTGCCCCTACAATCAGCGATCAGCACCAATCCTACATTAATCTCATTTAATGTAGCTCTAGGATTATTCCTATTGTAAATTTATATGTGAATCCATAATGTAGTGCAGCTCTACGAGCAAAATAGACCAGGTGTCATGAAAGAAGGTGAGGTTGCAGAATCTCGTTGGTCTTGCCGAAGACAAAGTTTCAGGTGAGATGTGGGTGGTAATACCTGGGGAAAAAAAGGAAATAAGAAAAATGAAAAACTGATCTTTCAGATGAGCGAGATTGAAAATCTCTCTGTAGTTGAACTTTTTACCTTGTATCACTGTTGATGACATTTAGGAGAGTTTTGCAGCAGAAAAAGAGTTGAGAATTACATCAGAATGGAAATGAGTTTCAGAAGCAAAGTTCAACACCCAGCAGATTTAGAGGAGGCTTTCCTGGGTGCTGAAGGTGCAAAAAATCATGAGGAATTTGCTGTATTTCTAGTTAATTTATTTTCAATAGCACAGCAGCATTTTTGTTCAGAAAGTTAGATTAAAAAATCTTTCTTTAGTTGAAGCAACACACACAATAAATGCTGATGAGCGCAGAAGGGTCTCGGCCCGAAACGTCAACTTTACCTCTTCTTACAGATGCTGCCTGGCCTGCTGCGTTCACCAGCATTTTTTGTGTGTGTTGCTTGAATTTCCAGCATCTGCAGATTTCCTCGCCTTTGCGTCTCTGTAGTTGAATTTTTTTTCCTTGTGTTGCTGTTGATGTTATTTAGGACAGTTTTGCAGCTGAAAGAGCTGAGAATCAAATCAGATTGGAAATGAGTTTCAGAAGCAAAGTTAGATGAAGCTTTTTTTTGGGTGCTAAAGGTCCTAGAAATTGTGTATGACTTGCATGTATTTTTGGTTAATTTGTTTTCAATAGCACAGCAGCATTTTTGTTTGAGACATATGAATGAATTTCTAGCTTAGAGAATTTGGATCATTCGATGATGGAGTAACAGTGAGTATAAGAGTCTAGATGTCTGCATCAGGATGCTGTGGTCTTGGAAAGGAACCTGCAGACTGTGATGGTGGTGTTTCCATGCTCCTGATTTGGCATTCTTTGTGGGAAAGGGTCATTGGTTTCGGGATAGCCTGAGCATTAGTTACTTAATTGAGCTATTGTTAGTTCATAGTGCTAATTAAGGAGCAGGCAAGATAGATGAAGGAGAGTCAGTGGATGTTGTTTACTTGGATTTTCAGAAGGCCTTTGACAAGGTGTCACACATGAGATTTCTTAACAGAATAAGAGTCCATGGTATTACAGAAAAGATACTAGAATGGATAGAAGATTAGCTGACTGGCAAGAGGCAAAGTATGGGAATATAGGGGGCCTTCTCTGGTTGGCTGCTGCGGTGTTTGGTGTTGTGACCACTTCTTTTCACATCATATGGGAATGATTTGGATGATGGGATTCTGGCCCAGTTTGCAGGCAATACAAAGATATGTGGAGGGACAAGTAGCATTGAAGAAACTGGGAGTCTACTGAAGGACTCGGACAAGTTGGGAGAATGGGTAAAGGAATAACTGATGAAATATTGTGTAAGGAAGTGTATGGTCATGTTCTTTGGTGGAAGGAATAAGCGATTTTCTAAATGTCTATGAAGATTCTGAATTATTCAGGTCATTATATATCTTGCTTTTCTTTCTTTTTAAATCTTTTTATTAATTTCAAAATTATAAACACAGTAACAATGTTGTGTTACGTACCCCGTAACTGGGTTGCCAAACCAGCAGAAATGGAACACTCGTTGGAGTCTGGATTACTAGGAACTAATAAAGTTTTATTAAAGAACTAAGTAATACAGTACTCGAATCATAAGGATATAAATGTGACAGGTTAGCAATGATAATACACACATGTACACAGAACTAGGGTAATAGGAATCAACCAAGCTCTATCGCAGTCTAGGGGTAAAATGGTCAGTCTTAAGTGACGCAGAGTTCAGTTCAGTTTAGTGCAGTTCGCAGTAATCGCTGTTGTGGTACCATTGGGGAGAGAGAGAGAGAGAGAGAGAGAGAGAAAGAGGGAGAGAGAGAGAGAGATGCAATTTGGATCAGGCAGACCTTTGATGTCTTTGCAGTTGGTTTCGGGCCGACCCTTTTATGTCTTCTATCCCGCTGTGGTCACTGACTGTGACCCCTCCGTTCCGGATACGATCGTTCTTCCGCAGTGAACCCGGCACCCAGGCAAGGGTGGACACACACCCCAGGTTCCCACCAATCGTACCTTTACACCCTGTGAGCCTCTGGTTGGTTCCCGTGAACCGGGCCTCCAAACTCCCACCGCTTGTGGGGGCACACCGCTCTTTCCAGGGTCTCGTTGACTCGTGGTGTGTCGCGTGCCTTAGCGAACCTGCTGTTTTTATCCCCCTGCTGGGGTATCACCTGTCCATCAAACTTAAAACAGTTCAGGTTCAAAGTAACCGGTCTGTCAATATTCTGAATTGTGTTTCTTTTCCGTTAATCCTTCTCTTCTCTCTTATTAGCATTTTGAATGTTTCTCCATTGTCTCTCTTATCTCTCTCATTAGCATCAATCGTCTGATAGCTTTGTTTGGCGTCACAGTTGATACAAAGAGATTGGAATAATGTTAATAAACATATACCAAAAAGATTTCAAGTAACATAGGTATAATAGACTTCCAAACTCATAATGAAATTAGTCATAAAGAGAAAAAAGACATAAAAAGAAAAAATATATACATAAACAAAGAAAAACCTCCAAAAGAAAAAAAAACCTGAATACTACACCCAAAAAAAAGCAAACAGAACAAAACAGGGCTAGACCAATATCTTGAATCAGACACGTTCAGTAATGTCATCAACTCCGCTCCTCTATTTGTATATTTTAAGTTAATAAAGAAGATTCAGAAAAGTCAAATTACATCATATGAAAATGTTGCATAAAAGGTTTCCAAGTTTCTTCAAATTTAACTGAAGGATCAAAAATATCACTTCTAATTTTTTCAAAATTTATACTTGATATAGTTTGAGAAAACCATTGGAATGTAGTAGGACGATTGGTTTCCTTCCAGTTCAATAAAATAGATCTTCTGGCCATTAATGTAACAAATGCTATCATCCGACAGGCTGAAGAAGACAAAGATCTATGTTCTACCATTGGCAATCCAAAAATTGCCGTAATAGGATGGGGTTGTAAATCAAAACATAGAACTGTTGAAATAATATCAAAAATATCTTTCCAATATTTTTCCAAAAGAGGACAGGACCAAAACATATGAGTTAAAGAAGCCACCTCAGAGTGACATCTATCACAAATAGGGTTTATATAGGAATAAAAACAGGCTAATTTATCTTTAGACATATGGGCTCTATGCACTACTTTAAATTGTATTAATGTATGTTTAGCACATATAGAAGAAGTACTAACTAATTGAAAAATTTTATCCCATTTCTCTATAGGTAGACAAAGTTGAAGTTCCCTTTCCCATTCATTTTTAATTTTATCAGATATACCTGGCTGTAATTTCATAATGATATCATAGATAACTGCTATCAATCCCTTCTGAAAGGAATTTAAACCTAAAATTTTATCAATGATATCAGTAGGATATGAAGTCGGAAAAGTAGGCAACGTAGTATTTAAAACTTTCTTGTTTGTAAGTATCTGAAAAAAATGGGATCTAGGCATATCAAATTTCTTAGATAACTGCTCAAAAGACTTAAAGCAGTTATCCAGAAATAAGTCACGAAAACATGTTATACCTTTCATTTTCCTTATCAAAAAGGCTTGGTCCATAACCGAGGGTTGAAAAAAGAAATTAGATATAATAGGAGTTGATAACGTAAATTCGTTCAGGCCAAAAAATTTACAAAATTGAAACCATATTCGCAATGTATGTTTAACTATAGGGTTAAACATTTGTTTATTCAATTTAGATAGTACAAAAGGAAATGATCTCCCTAAAATGGAAGCTAAAGAGAAACCCTGTACAGTGTAGTCTTCAAGGTTTACCCAATGTGGGCTTGGAGTTATATTCCAATCTTGTGTCCAAAATATTAAATATCAAATATTAATTGCCCAATAATAAAATCTTAGGTTAGGCAATGCCAAACCACCATCTTGGATTTCTGTAAATATTTTTTACTTAATCTGGGACTTTTGTTTTGCCATATTCCAGGTAGTTTTCAGGCTTCTAAATTCTGTGAGTTATTTATAAGTATAGCAATCACATGAGGGTAATGAGAGGGTCATTAGTCTTATCTTTGCATGAATAGAGGCGAGGAGATGCCGAGATAGAGATGTTAGGACTTTAATGACTCTTAATGACCCACAAGTCCAGTTGCCTTGATTTACTACTACCTAATATTTTCTAAATGGGCAGAAAATTTAAAAAAAATCAGAGGCTCAAAGGGACTTTTGCATCCCTGTGCAGAATTTCCTAAAAGTTAACTTGCAGGTCAAGTTGGTGGTAAGGAAGATAAATGCAATGTTAGCATTCATTTCGAGAGGACTAGAATACAAGAGTTAGGATATAATGTTGAGGCTTTATAAGGCATGGATCAGACCACACTTGGAGTATATGAGCAGTTTTGGGCCCCTTTTCAAGGAAAAAAATTGCTGGCATTGGAGAGGGTCCAGAGAAGGTTCATGAGAATGATTCCTGGAATAAAAGGATTAATATATGAGTAGCATTTGGTGTCTCTGGATCTGTACTCAATAAAATTTGGAAAAATGAAGGGGGATCTCTTTGAGACCTATCAAATATAAAAAGCTCTGAATATAATGGATGTAGGGAGGATGTTTCCTACAGTGGGGGATTGTAGGACCAGATAGCATGGCCTCGGACTAGAGGGACGTCAATTTAGTACAGAGATGAGGACGAATTTCTTTAGATACAGGGTGATGATATGTGAAATTCATTGCCAGAGACAGCTGTGGAGGGCAATTCATTTGATTTATTTAAAGGGGAAGTTGATAGGGTGTCAAAAGTTACAGGGAGAAGGCAGGAGAATGAGGTTGAGAGGGATAATAAATCAGCCGTGATGGAATGGCAGAGCAGACTCGATGGTCTGTTAGCCTAATTCTCTTCCTGTCTTAAGTTCTTATGGTGTACTCAAGGCATTATACAATTTATTCCAATCGATCGATTTTGCCTTGACATTTTGCAGCAGCTCCAGCGTTGGGTGAGTTTCATAATCCTTTAGTGATTGATATGAACTGTGGTGTGGAATAATTTTGGATGATTGATCTGATGCCACAATGGCATTTTATATCTAGCACTGCTTTTTATTGAAGTCAGGAAGTCTGCTTCACTCGGATCACTGTTTCATGATCTTGCATTAGGTACAGTTAGGCAGTTTAAATCCTAGATAGTGTGATGCATAAATTCAGAAGCTTAGCAGCCTTCTAAGCTCTTGTATAACAGACAGGAAATAATTGTCAAAGCAGCATTTGTCCAACTCTGGTATCAAAGGGTTTTTTTAACCTGAAGTCTCTGGGCACCAAAATTGCGTCATAGCTTAAAAAAAATAAGGTGCTCATGATTGTTGGAAGCTGATATTTTCAGGCCCAGAACATGAACCTTGGAGCTCTGCAGCCCTAGACCCAACCATCATCAGTTGCATCATCAAGGACCTCTCTTCAGTTATAAGGTCAGAACAGGAGATGTTCATGATAGTAGGATGAGAGGAAAATATTCAATATCATTTGTAAGTTCTCAGTGAAGCAGCCTATCCGACATCTGAGAACACCTGAGCAACAGTCAGGCATGAGCTGATAAGTAGCAAGTAACACTTCTGCCAACCAATGTGTATCTCCAATACAGGAATCCAGCTTCCTAACTTTATATTCATTTAGTGGTATTTCCATCTCACCCCCTGCCATTAACACCCTGGGCATCGCCATTGACAAAAATTCAGCAGGATCAGCCATGTAAATACCAGGCCTTTCTGAGCAGATCAGGGGTTAATTATCACCATCTCTCTACTTCTGCTATCTACCAGGCACATCAGGAGAGTGATGTTAAGGTCAGTCCCAAAACATTTGAGATCCTGAACGCTATTGAAGACAAAGCAACCAGATTGATTAGCACTTCTTCAACTCTCCTGAACATTACTCCTCTACCATCAGTCCAAAGCGGCCCTCTATAGAAAGGGCAATGATTACTTGTCTAGCTACTCCAACAGCAGCTCATAACCCTGCAATGTCTTTAGTTGCATTGGAACAGCCGCATCTGTGGATTCCATTACAATTTTTTTATTATCTGAATTGGAAGCAACCTTTTTTAGTTGTAGGTCTGAATCATGGAACTCTTGGAGTGTCTTTATCAGAAGGACTGCTGTAGTAAAAAAAAAATGACTCACTATCAGTTTCCTCAAGGCATTTAGGATTGGGCAATAATGCTGGCTTTGCCATTGATCCCCAGGTCCTGAAAGAAGAGTAAGTTTCAAAAAAATGCTACTAGACTATCAATCATGAAGTGCTTGTGCTACAAAGAGGCAGTAGTAACTCTGCATCGGCAAGGAAAGAACCAGGGACTGGCACATCTTTTAATGCTGCTGACGATTTGGTGTTTGTCCCAAAACCATATGGAATAGCTAAAGTAGATCTTTGACTGTATGCTTCCAATAAACAAAGTAATTATTGATATATGCCCAGATGGATCAGGAGAACATGGACTATTAGTCCTTAACCAAATGCCTGGCTTTACTAATCTCCCAGACTTGACTTCTGGTCTTTCCCCCCTACCATGTCCTCTATCATCACAGAACTCATTGACGTTATATAACATGGTGACTCATTTTCATGAGTTTAAGGTCAATAATACCTAACTGTCAAATTTCAAAGTGCAAGTTAAATTTACTATCAAAGTACATATTTGTCACAATTTACTTGCAGGTTTATTTTCTTGCAGTCTGTTGCAGTAGAGCAAAGAAGTACAATATAATCAGTGAAAAACTACACACAGAGAGTGACAAATTTGGATTGACTTACAAAAATTACCATCCTAAAATAATCGACACATAGCAAATCAGTGAAAAATCTGATTTATTTTCCATTTGGTCTGTCAGGCAGTGTGAAGAACAATATGCCTGAATTTATTTAAAAGAAAAACCACCTTTGTAAAATGATCCATGCTTTTGTTTCTCACAAATTGGCAGAACCAAAATCTGGTGATTTTTCAGAACTTGTGTTAGCTCCTCTGATCAAATAAGGACACTTTGAGAGAGAAGTTGTTCAAGCTGTAGAATGCTTGCAGCAGAAAGTTATTGATAGGAAAGCCACTGGCATCTTATTCCTCACATTAACCCCCCAGACTAAATGGTCGCTGTTGGCACCTGCTGCATCTCAATGGCTTCCACAAATCATTACTTGCGACTAACAGTGGGCAATTTATTCTGATTAAATCATGTACTCAGCAAGATCTAGCAATTAAAGAAAGGGCTTAGAAAATGTGAAGTAAAACAAAACACAGATGGCTGTTCCCTTGAGCAGAAACACAACCCTTTAAGGTGCAACAGAAGCATACCGATAATGATGGTTCAATCTGCCATCACTTTTTCTGGACGATAGCCACATCAGTCCTTTTTAACTTCCTTTGATGAAGATAACGTGCTGGGGATAAGCTTCATATCATCAGCAACTCTGCCTCTCCACCTTGTTTGGTCTCCTGCCAAACACTTAGAGCTATCAGCTTCACTGTATAATTCACAGCTCCTCGGGTGGCTGTGAGGCAACTTTTTCACTGTTATCAGTAAATTTCCTTTCTCTGTAGTAGTATATTTCTCTGTTATGAATAATATTGTGATAGTATGTCATGGCACAATATTAAAAGAGGCAAAGCAATACAGCCCTTCAATTTCCCAATGCTGCCTGCCCAGTAAATATACTTGAAGTATCTGCAGTGTTAATTAGACATTGAACAGGTGGCCCATATAAATAGCTCAGCCTCCTTAGTTGCTGGAAAGCCAAAAGGAAAGATATAATGAAATAGACAAAGAGCAAAAAGCAATAAGTACTGATTTTTTTAAAGGTTACACCTACAGGTGTTTTGTTGTAGGCAATATATCTGTATTGCTGTTATGTATAACATTAAGTGAAAATCTGCAGCAGGCTAGAAATTTTCTGAATATCCTGTTTAATGTGAGCTAGGAGTCTCTGTAAGGCTGCTTGATATCTATATTTGCATTCAGAAGGATACTGCTTGGGTGAACCAGCAACAATTATATTTGCGCATCCAATCAAATGTTCACTTGTTCGTTCTAAACTGTTGCACCTTTAATACCACAACAAATGATTTATTTTATTATGCAATCCTACTTTACAGGAATTAGCTGTGTATATTTAATGATCTTCAATTTGTCATGATGGTTTCTAATGATTTTGCAATATGTTGTCATTGTATCTCAGTGGTCTATCAGTTTAGCACTCCACCTACAAAAGAAGTGTTAGTGTCATGCTGCAGCTCTGTTGCGGACACTCTTTCCTCTAAGACAAAAGATTATGGATTCCAGCCTTACTCTGGAGAATTCAGTAACCTAAGTTGATTCTGTGCACAATTGGTGGTGTTCTTTTGCAAGTGGGGTGCTAACTGATAGACCATCTCCTCTTTCCAGTTTATGTAAAAGATCACATAGCACTCTTCTGGAAGTGAAAGGAAGCCATCCTGTTACTCTATCAATATTTGTCCCTCAGTCAACAGTTCTCAATCAGATGAACGGGCCCTCTGGGTGCGTGAGAAAGCTGTGTGCAAACTGTCTTTTATATTACAGCCAAAGCCTCACTTTGAAGATACTGTAAAGCACTTTTAGATGTTGTGAAGAAAGTGATGTACCTGGTCCTTATTTAAAAAGAATGTTTATAATGTGCTAAATGTCAACTGCACTTGGCACACTTGTGTTTGACATTGAGGGAGAGTGTAGAGCACACGAGGACACCAGCATGCAGGCTGTTCAGCTGAACTTTATTGATAACACTGCTTGAACTCCTCCCATGTGGGATAGGATAACTGAGTGGTCCAAGGTTAACCCATTAACTGCCACAATGCACACTTTTCCCAGTTGCAATGAAGTACACATCACCCATCTGAGATTGATGAACATATGCAATCTTTATCCTTTTCTACAAATGCATTACTTCTGCCAAGTGTGTGTGGAAGCAGAAATCGTTTCAGTTACATGGCTGAATGTGGATGTGTACAAAGCAGTACAGTTATATTTATTATTGCTCTGTAACTGTACCGGTTACTTCCAGTGTGATGCTGTGTACATATATCTATTGATGCTTCCGGACACATCTTCAGTGATGTTCCTGGAATCATCGGGTGTTTCGGGTCTTTCAACATCATACAACCTCCTCCAGGTGACGCGGCCGGGGCTGATCAGACCCCAGCTTTTGTCCAGATGGCTAGCTACTTATGACTCCATGGCTCCCCTCTTTTGAGCCACTGCCATCTTGAGGCCCTCTCTGCCGCATCGGTGGTACTGCGGATGGCTCTCCTCTTCCTCTCTCCCTCGATGCCCAAAATGCTGAAGGCTCTAACTAAAGAATGGGCTACGAATCCCCTATAACCAACCTCCACTGGGAGACACCTCGCTCTCCGTCCAGCCTGCTGACAGTTGCTGACCAGTCCTGCGTACTTGGAGAGTTTCCTTTCAAAGGCCTGTTCCAAGCTATCTTCCCATGGGACTGTCAGCTCCAGCAGCACCACTTGCTTAGTCGACTCAGACACTAGGACAATGTCTGGTCGTAGGGTGGTGGCTGCGATATGGTTGGGGAACTTCAGCTGCCGTTCGAGGTCCACCAACAGCTGCCAGTCCCTTGCAGAGGTCAGAATGCCTGCCGATGTTCTTTTGGCAGGTATTGGCTGCTCCCCAGCTCTGACAAAGGCAATGGTCTGCTTGGAGGGTCGGGACTGCTTCGCCCACTCAACTCCTGCGCTGACGGCTTCAGCGACTGTCTTCAGGACCTGATCATGCCTCCACCTGTACCGTCCCTCACCAAGTGCCCTTGCGCAGCTGCTGAGGATGTGCTCCAGGGTTCCTCGCTTGGAGCACAGTGAGCACACAGATGACTCTGCCTTGCCCCATGTGTGCAGGTTTAATGGGCTTGGAAGCACATCGTACACTGCCTGGATGAGAAATTGGATGCGGTGTGGTTCGGCTTTCCAAAGATCAGCCCAGGTCACTTTCCTCTCAACCGCATTCTCCCATCTTGTCCAAGCTCCCTGTTGCTTCATTCCCACCGCCTTGCAGGCTCTCATCTCCTCCACTACTGCTCTCACCTCCTCCTGAACTAGACGACGCCTTTCCTTCCCTCTGGTGTCCATTTGGGGAGTTGGAAAGGATCCTAGCCCAGCTTGGCCTCGTGTGACCACTCCCACCAGCCTCCTGTGACGCAGCCTAGCCTCTGCTTCCTAAGCAGCTTCCTCTGCCCTCCACTTCCTGCCAGTCCTCACTTGGATCCCTGCTCTAGCCACCTTCGGGTCACTTGAGTCCCTATACTGTAGCACTTCTCTGGCTCTTGTTACCTTGAATTCTTCCTCCAAGGATTTGAAGGGCAGTTGCAGTTTGTTGTGGTGTCCATAGAGTGCGATGCTGCTCAGCCTCTTTTGCAGCCCCAGCCATCTCCTGAGGTGGTTGCTAACCCTCCTCTCTAAGGTTTCGACTGTCGAGATCAGAACTGCGTAGATGAGGAGGGGCCACAGGATTCTGGGAAGAATGCCATGCTGATACACCCAGGCTTTAAACTTCCCAGGTAGGCCAGACTTGTCCACAGATTTCAGCCAGCCATCCAACTCGGTGCTGGTTGCCTGAATGGATGTTGTGTCCCTTAAAGAGCTGTCAAAAACCTTGCCTAAGCTCTTGACTGGTTTTTCTGTGATGGTTGGGATGGCTGTGCCTGCGATGCTGAACCGGAACTTGTTCTCCACCTTCCCTTTCCTCAGCACCATCAATCTTGATTTGGCAGGTTTGAAACGCATCTGGGCCCACTCCACCAGCTTTTCGAGCCCTTGCAGAATCCCCTGGCAGCCTGGGACTGATTCTGTGGTGACTGTGAGGTCATCCGTGAATGCCCTGATAGGTGGTTGCCGTTGAGCAGAATTCATTCTGGGCCCTCTGCACTCTGGTTCAGCAGACTTAGTGAGCATATTCATGGCTAGGGAGAACAGTGTCACTGTGATAGTGCACCCTGTGATGATGCCGATCTCCACCTTGTGCCAGGTTGATGTAACTGCTGCTGAAGAGACCCTCATCCTGAAGTTGCTGTAATAATCAGCGATAAGGTCTCTGATTCTGCTGGGGATGTGATATTTGGTCAGTGTGAGCTGCACCAGCTTGTGCGGAATGGAGCCATATGCATTTGCCAGGTCAAGCCACAACACTGACAGGTTGCCCTTGTTCTTTCTGGCCTCCCTGATGAGCTGTGTCACCACACCGATGTGCTCCAGACAGCCCGGCATCCCTGAAATGCCACCCTTCTGGACTGATGTATCAATATAGGTGTTCTTTGCTAGGTAGGTGCACAACCGGTTAGAAACTGCACTGAAGAAGATCTTTGCCTCGACACACAGCAGGGAGATGATGCAAAACTGATCTATCTGGGTGGCATTTTCCTCCATCGGGATCCACACCCCTTCAGCCGCTCTCCACTGTTCTGGGATTTTCCCCCTTCTCCAGAAGATTCTCAGGATCTTCCACAGATGCAGCAGGAGTTTGGGGCAGTTCTTGTACACTTTGTACGAGGTGTTGCTTGGTCCTGGAGCTGAGCTTGCCCTTGCTTTGCGGACGACCTCTCTGACTTCCTTTAGTTGCAGCTCTGACATGTCGAACTGCACATCCGGTTCAGGTGGGTCTATTAGGATGTCGCACTCTCCCAATTCCTGCTGTCTTTCAGGATCATTATATATCTTCTTCAGATGTTGATCTATGTCTTCCTGCGAACAGACCAGTTTCCCACTGCGCTTCTCCTCCAGCAACTCCTTGTTGAATTTGAACGGGTTGGCGATAAAGGCAGCATGTTTTAGGGCCCTTTCACAACGCTGCCTCCGATGCCACTCTGCCCGGCGGAGGACCCTGATCTTCTTTCGTAGTATGCACATCAGCTGGGCCAAGCCAATGCGCTCCTCTTCTCCTGCCTCCTTGTATTGGGACCTCAACAATTTCATCTCCTCCCTGATGTTGTGGATCCTCAATGCTCTTTGGTTCTTCGAGTAAGATGTTTTGGAGCCTTCCTTCTCCTCTTCTCCAAACCGTTCAGCTGTGATACTGACAATAATTGTTGTCATGGCTTGCAGCTTCCTATCCACCCCTCCCTTTGCTGTTGCCTCCAGAATTTGGTTAACATCTTCATCAAACTGCTTCCACAGTGAAGTCATGTTAGCTGCAGGCCATTTGATCCGCCTCTTGCTAGACTTCATGTTAGAGGGATTAGTTTGCAACACTTGGAGGTTCCGGGCACTATGGGGTGACTCCGGTCCTGGCCCCTCCTTCGTCTCACTAGGTTGGACACCTGCGCGTTGTGCTGCTCCTGCTCCCGCCAAACACTTCATCCTCGCTTGGTAGATCTTCAAGCTGCGATCGCTAAGTACTAGTTATGGCAAAAATTCCCTTGGACACAGAGTCCTTACTTTTAAACTTAAAAAAAAGCATTTAGTATTTGACAGAGTGACTAATGCTTCAAAAAATGAAGAGGACAAATGTCACACGTTTTATCTTCAGTTCCAAGTTCAGGTCCTCCCCTGTTTACGGACAGTCCATAAATAGGTAGGTGCATTTGGGAGACTAACAGGTTGGATAGCAATAGATTTGCTGGCTGTTACAGGGCTGCAGGCATCTTCTGCCAGTGGGAATGGTGTATTTTTGTGTGCCTTCTCTTCCTTCAACCCTTCTGAGCCTACTTCACTACATCTAGGGACTAGGTGGAGATGAGCAGAGCTGGAAACATCGCTCAGGCTGACTTGCACACTCACTCAGTAAGTGACGTCAGCTGGCAGCCATTGTTCCTGTAACAACTTGCTTTCTGACACTCTGTTTTTATTTGTTTCTGACTTATGAACAATTTGGGTTGTGAGCAGTTCTCAGAACCAGAAAACTATTGTAACTTGGGGGCTTCTTGTAAGGCTTTATGTTTGTATTCACTTCCATAATTCATAGAACATTGAACAGTGCAGCACAATAACAAGCCCTTCACTAGTTGTACTAACTAATTAAACTAGTGATATCTCATCCTTTCTGCCTGAACATAGTCCATATCCCTCTATTCTCTGCATATTCGAGAGGTAATGTTGCAGCTATATACGACTCTGGTCAGACCCCACTTGGAGTACTGTACTCAGTTCTGGTCGACTCCCTATAGGAAGGATGTGGAAACTATAGAAAGGGTGAAGAGGAGATTTACAAGGATGTTGCCTGGATTGGGGAGCATACCTTATAAGAATAGGTTAAGTGAACTCAGCCGTTTCTCCTTGGAGCGCCGGAGGATGAGAGGTGACCTGATAGAGGTGTATAAGATGATGAGCGACATTGACTGTATGGATAGTCAGAGGCTTTTCCCCAGGGCTGAAATGGCTAGCATGAGAGGGCATAGTTTTAAGCTGCTTGGAAGTAGGTACAGAAATGTCAGGGGTAAGTTTATTTTTAACGCAGAGAGTGGTGAGTGCGTGGAACGGGCTGCTGGTGGTGGAGGTGGAAACAATAGAGTCTCTTAAGAGACTCCTGGATGGCTACATGGAGCTTAGAAAAATAGAGGTCTATGGGTAAAGCCTAGGTAGTTCTAAGGTAGAGACACGTTTGGCACAGCTTTGTGGGCCGAAGGGCCTGTATTGTGCTGTAGGTTTTCTATGTTTCTATTCCTATGCCAATCTAAGAGCCTCTTAAAGCCTCCTGCTTTTAGCATCCTGGAAGACCTCTTCTACACCCTCTCCATACCTGACCAGAGTTTTATAAAACTGCAACATAACTTTCTGACTCATGAACTCAGTGCCTTGTCTAATTAAAGCTAGCATGTAATACACCTTTTTTTTTGCCAGCCTATCAGTTGACTTGTGTGGCAACATTCAGGGAGAAAAAGATCAGGAAGAAATTTATAACACTGAAATGTGAATTTCAAAAGCTGTTTAGAGACATTGATAGGAGAATTGATCAGTACAGGTTGAAGGAGTGTAAATAAATTGGCATAATATTTATTGTTGTCACTTGTACCACGGTACAGTGAAAAACTTGTCTTGCATGCCATCCATACAGATCAATTCATTACAACAGTTTATTGAGGCAGTACAAGGTAAAACAATAACAGAATGCAGAATAAAGTGTTAAGGTATTGAGAAAATGCAGAGCAGGTAAGGTGCAAGATCACAACAAGGTGGATTGTGAGGTCAAGAGTCCATCTTATCATGCCAGGGAAACTTTCTATAGTCTTATAACAGTATGATATAAGCTGTCCTTGAGCCTAGTAGCTGTGCTTCCAGACTTTTGCATCTTCTGCCCAGGAGGAGTGGGGAGAAGAGTGAATGTCCATTGTGGGTGGTATCTTTGATTATGCTGATTATTTTAGTGAGAATTGTAGATAGAGGCCATGGAGGGGAGGCTGGTTTCCATGATGTTCTGAGTTGTGTCCACACAGGGACGGCTGTCTGATAACAATCCCTAGAGTATGTGGTTGGGCATCAAGGGCATTACTGACGATGCAAGGAATTACAGTGTCGACTGTACTAGTGATACCTCCCTCTATGATGCTCTAAACAACTTTTATACATGAAGCACAACACCGGACACAAGGGCTACCTTCCCACATGATCAACCGCTGTCTGTAACAGTAGCAGACGTGAGAAGGACTCTGCAGAGAGTTGACCAGGTCAGACAACATCCCAGGCTGAGTACTCGGAGTGTGTACTGCAGCTCACTAACGTCTTCACAGACATCATCAGCACTTCACTCATCCAGGTTGTTGTGTGGACATAGAATCAATCTATGTATAGAAGCTATCTTGTGTATTTGAATTTATTGTGTATTTTTCTAGTATTATTATCATGTTCTTTATCTTTTGTGATTTTTATTTGTGCTACATCAAATCCAGCGTAGCAATTATTCCTTCTCTTTATACAAGAAATGACGTTAAGCAATCTTGAGTTTTGAACTCTCTGCAATTTCCTGCAGTCATATGCAGAGCAATTGTCATATCAAGTGACTGTGTTGCTAGTTTACACTGGATATAGTGCTTGCTAAGCTAGATGCATTTTGTTATTTTTGCTGTCTTGCCTGTGGTTGGGGACTGCTGCTTTAGTTGATTGTGCTGCATATACTTTCTTTTAACTAGACAGATAGATCAACAGAAATTTTTTTTTTGAAGGCAGCTAATCTCAATTTTTCCAATAAGAAATATACCAATCGCATACCAGATTGTACACTCACAGACCTGGAAGCAAAGTGATGATATGCAAAGGTTGCATATGGATCAAATGGAAATGATTTTTCTAGCGTAGAGTTGTTACCCTCAAATAGAACAGGAGTTCAACCAGAATCCAAAGAATTAGGATGAGACATCAACGTTGATGACGAGTTCAGATGGAAAGCTGTTAAAATAACAGTCAGAGAGAGCACCGGCAGTGGAACTGCTTTTAAGATGCTCTTTATAGTGTACTTTAAACCCAAAACTACTGTGTCATTTTTATAGTATTGGCCTAAGTCAGGTCTTTCCTTGTCCTCATTTTCATTGTGGACCCAAGTCATTTGGGAAAACTCATGTCATTAAGAACTTATAACTGGAGACAATCATTTTCTCTGCAGATCTGCAATCATGTCTAATTCAGGTGCCAGAGGAGACAGTACTAAATCAAGGGTTTATTAGAGCATATTCTGGACTTGAGGTATATAGCAAAACAACTAACTTCATCTACCAATCTTCAGATCTGAATATGGACTGTATATTAAATTTAAAATGTAGATCTGGAAAATGGGTTCCTAAGAACTATGAACCACAGTTAATCGGAAGACCAGACGATGCGGATTTAAAATTTATTTGTGTGTCTGTAGTGTGGGTGCAAAGGAGGAGGTGTGAAAGTTATAAGTAATTCAAAGGAAAGCATTGTAGATACCTGCAAATATAGAATTGTCCTTTGATCTTTAGCATTTAAAATTTCATGTAATGTTGGGTCAAGCAAGCCTCTTCCTCCAAAAGGGTCTTAATATGATGCCTGATATGTCCCACTTTGTCGGATAACGGGGGGAGGGGAATGTCGACTCAACCCATGAGAGGCCTGCATCAGGCATTTTTATGCCTTACAAGGCGCAGATTGGAAGTCTGTGTGGGGCGCCACTCCTCTCACAGACTAGAGCAATGTGTAATTAAGTGCCTTGGTCAAGGGCACAGACACACTGCCACAGCTGAGGCTCGAACTAGCGACCTTGCGATAACTAGACGAACGCCTTAACCACTTGGCCACGTGCCCAAGATAAGGATAAGGAGACTACTTCATATCGACCTGCTGCTGCTCTCCGGTGACTTTGTTCATGTGGTAACAGTTAATTTTGTTGCTAAGGTTAGAAAAAATCAGAAACACACAAAAACACACAAGCGTAGAGTTGTTACCCTCAAATAGAACAGGAGTTCAACCAGAATCCAAGGAATTAGGATGAGACACCAAGGTTACATACGCTAGACAGACACACACACACACACTACTGATTAGAATAATAATGTGACTGTAGTTTGAAATTCACCCAAAACTCAATAAAATCATTTGCAAAGAACGTAATTTGTATTTGACAGTAATAATGAATGTAGAATGCAGTTGGCATCAACATTGTCTATAATGAGATGATCACCAGTAGATAATAAATACAGCTACTACAGCACATGTAATCAAAAAGAGAATTTGTAATTGGTCAATGTCGCTTAGGTTTTGAATTAGTTTCAGGGACTTTGTTCTTATGACAAACAGCTCTTTTGATCTACTTCATTATTATTGCAATCTCTTAAAAAAATGAATGTGTGGAGAAAGAATGTGTGTGTCTGTGTTGCTTGTGCGTTTTTTGTGTGTTTGTGTCCTGTTCAAAGTTAGCAGCAGAACCTTAATCATTAAGTGTAGGTGAAAATTATTTGGCTTTGGCTTCTGCGGGACTTCCTGAACTAGAATGAGCATTTTGTACAAATAATAATTTGCAATTCATTATCTACTTGGACCAGCGCATTGAAATTTGTGACTTTGCAGTGTCAAAGCTTCTATCAACTGTAAGATGTGAAATTTAAGGAATTAGAGATATCTTGCAAGCTTTTCTTAATCCTATTAGATGAAATCGCCTGCAACTTTTTAATTATTAGATTGCTGCAATTCCAACAATATCTTACATTAAAAAGCAATTAAGCTGACCAATCTCAAAATATAGTGTCTCCTTCATAGAATGCTTGTGATGTGATGTGATCACTCAGCTTGTCTGTGTTAATTATAGTAGTTCCAGCAGTGTAGCACCCAAATTATTTTAATTAAATGTTATCTTTGCTATTCAAATCGTGGAGCCAAGTACCTCTGCAAAGATTTGATTGCTATTTCATGAAACAAATGCAGACATAGCAAAGGAGAGGAGGTCAATGTTGAAACATTTTTTTCTGCTTTTCCCATTTTCAACACACCATGCACTGCAAAGTCAGAAAGCCAGGATATTGTCAAATTCCTTAAAGCTGCTCTGATAACATAATATGACCCTAAGATACCTCTCTTTGGCCTCTTCAAATCAGACAGTATTGATCCAAGCCAAATATCTGCTGAGAACCCAAGTCACTGATCACTTAAGATTTATAATTGAAAGTAGTTTTCTCCCTTGTGGCTCTCTGATAGATTGTATAAAATACCAAAGTTCTGAGTGACTGCCAAGTGACAAAGTTTCTACTTCTTCAGTCCCAGATGAGCCCATCTCTGGTGCTTCCTGATACAGAGTCTTGCCTTGAAATATTGATCGTCTCTTAGCTTCCACAGATTGTGCTTGTCCCAGTAAGTTCTTCTGCAGTTCGTTTATTTATTGCTCATGTTCCAGTATCTTCAGTTGCTTGTTTTCTTTTCCTCTGATGTTTCCTCATCTGCTATAGAGGAGGTAATATGTTAACACTTATATCACCCCCTCTGTTGAAAAAGGATTGAATAAATGTTAATGGACAGTAAGGAATAAATAGGTGTGAGTTCGCTCATCTTTATGGCCACTTCTTTTTCATTCTTTGCTTATTTTTATTCCCAAATCACTGAAAACTTTTGTCTGATGCTGATGGGAGTGATCACTGGGAAATAGTTCCGTGCTCCTTTCTACAACAGCCCTACACCAAGTTAGAGTCAGTTTACAAAGTGACCAACTATGATAATTGGGGCTACAGGTGCAAGTGTGAAGTGTCAATCTTCACACTTGCACCTGTAGCATCTATTGCTAGAAGTGATATTCAGTTTCTGAAACATGGAAAAGCAGAAAGCTGTTTCAGGAAAAATTAAAGCAAGCCGGCAAAACTGAAGCCTGTTCTCAGCCAGCACAGGAGCTTGGAATGTATGCCTCCAGGATCACTGTTTATATTCACTGTCATTTGCATAAAGCTCCATGCTGAATCTTTCTCAGAAGAGCCTTGATGGACTCTGCTGCCACTGTATGTTGTGAGAAAAATGAAGAAGAAATTGAGTTTAGTTTTAACTTAAGGATTTTATTTATTCTGTATTAGGGGCATTAATTCACTAAGCAAAGTTATTTCCAGCCAATAGAGTCAGAAATAGTGTAGCACCTCAGAAAAAAGACAAAGTATTGAATTTTCAGGAACTGGTTGAGAATTAATTGCAAGGGGTGCAAAATGATTAGACAGATTCAGCGTGATTAGACATAACTCAACATTTCTCAGCAGATCTGCTTGGGCCATATTAAGTACAAGTGGACTTAAGTACAAAAACAATTTGTAAACTCCTATCCAGTCTCCCCAACCTCAGTTTTAAGTGTGAAGAGCTCATGGGCTTACTTGATACTTTATAATTTATGACCGTTAAATTGACAGAGTGGCTGTGGAGAAGATGTTTCCTGCAGCAGAAGGCCCTTGAGTTAGAGGTCACTGTTTAAAAATACGGCCTTATCCATTTATGACAGAGGGTGGTGAATCTTTGGTAACCTTCTTATTCTCCTCAAGGAGTGGTGGAGTAACTGCCTATTTTTTCATAAGCCAAATATTTCCTCAAAGCTTTACTTTTCAAACTTAGATTCTCCAACCCAGTGACTGAGTCTATTCTCCTTGGAAAAGACTTGAAATTGAACCCATGTTTTCCTGACTGATGTGTAAAGTGTCACCTTAAATTGAATTTGTAGATATACAGAATATTTAAGACATTACTAAGACCATTTATTTCCACCTCTGTAACATTGTCTTGCTCTGTCCTGCCTCAGCTCATTTTCTAGTTCTGAAACCTGCATCCTTGCCTGCTGCCTCTAGCTTGGCAATGCCAACTAGTCTTTATTTCTGGATGGATTCCTAGTTGCTTGTGTCTCTAGCCATGCCATATTATTTTTTTCCCTTAGCCCTGAGCATGGTAACCTACTTAGTCCTCAGGTCAAGCAGTATCTCATTAAAAAGTTTATCTTTCATTGTTTCAAATCACTTCTGCTGTCTCCTCTCCACTCTGTTATTCCCTAACAAAGTATCACTCGCCGTGTGTTCCTCCCCAAATTCAATTTCTTTATTATTTACAAGTGCATCTTCACTTGCCAATATCCAACTTTCCCCAACCTCTTCTTCCTAAACCTCTTTCTTTAAGATAAATGTAATAACCCATCTCTTTGGTCGACCCTTTGCTCATTTGCCTTAATGTCTTTTGTAACTTGATGTCCAATTTTATTTGATAATGCATCTGTGAAATGCCTTTAGGAGCTCTGCTGCCGTAATGTATGGATCTATTTCTTTTTGAACAATGACTCCGCTCCCAGCACTACGTATTGATCTGTTGTCTATGTATGCGCATTGTTCCCCCTCTTTCACTGCAATGTGAATAGACCAATTAAAGCCATCTCCAGCATGCATGCTTTTAACTAATATATATGTAGTTGTGCACAGGCACAACAAATTGGTGACGAGTACGAACCTGAATGTCAGAAAATATCACGAACTGCACCAACAGTTACGGTTCGAAACAGCGACAGTTAAACAGCACAAGAAAACCGTGGGACCCGTGAGTAGCGGTGAAAGATGCACTGAATTTAGAGTGAAATTAACATGGCGATGGCTTCAGTCAGGAAAGTTGACTAATTCAATGGTGCTATTGAAGGCTGGGAGCCGTACATTGAGGGTTGAACTGTATTGTAAGGCGAACAACATGGAGGAACAAAAGAAAGCCCCTGCACTTCTTAGCTTAATGGAAGCAAGGAGGTACAGTCTCTTACAAAACCTAGTAACCACTGAAAAGTGAGCAAGCAAGACATTCGACAACATTGTTACAATTTTATAAAATCACTTGAGCCCTAAACCACTGGTACTAGCTGAGAGATTTTGATTATTCAAAAGGAATCAGTCAAAAGCTGAAAGCATTTCTGAATACATTGCAAGACTGCAGGAACTTTCCCAGTACTGTGACTTTAGAGATGGACTTTCTGATGCATTAAGGGGCAGGCTGTATGTGGGATGTATAGTCAAACCACTCAAAAGAGGCTACTGTCCAAAAGATACTTAATTTTAGAATAGGCATTGACCATTGCAATATTGTTAGAGACTGTTGCAAAGGATACAGCAGAACTACAGAAAAGTAAGTTAGAATGTGAAGTGTACAAAATGTCCCTGAATGGTGCAAAAAGTCAAAGATATTATCGATGTGGCAAATCCTCCCATGATGCAGATGATTGTTGGTTCAAAGAAAAAGTCTGCAGAAAGTGTCACAGACAAGGCCACATAGAGAGAATGTGCAAGGCAGACAGAAAGCAAAACCAAGTGAAAAGTCTTAAACAAAAAACTAAGCAAGTTGCCAGATGTAAAACAGAATCAGACGACAAAGATGAACTGTCATGCCTGGAACTGCATAGTATAACTGAAGCAGATCACAAAATCAACTAGATCACAATAGATATGTTCAGTGTAAAACTGAAAATAGAGCTGAATACAGGGTCAGCTTTGTCCATAATTCCAGAGGCTGACTACAACAGACTGTTTTCTACGATACCATTAGAGAAGACCTCAGTGATGCTAAAGACTTACACAGGCAAAAAAGTGTCACCCAAAGGCAAACTGAAAGTAAATGTGACATATGCAGGCTAAACACAACAGTTAGAGCTTTATGTATTGAAAAGTGGGGGCCAGCACTTTTCGGACGTGAATGGCTGAGAAAAATCTAACTGGACTGGCACTCAATCAAAGCTCCCAGTGTGGCATCAACTCCAGCCAAATGGTAGCACTAACCAGAGACTGGCACAGCTGCTTAATGCTAATGAGAAGGGGATTGGTAAACTCAAAGGCATGAAGGCTGGAACTGAACAGGATGAAACAGCAACACAAGGATTCCATAAAGCTCGTCCAGTGCCTTATGCACTACATCCTAAAGTGGATGCTGAACTGCAGAGCTTGGAGGCATCTGCAATTCTCTCCAAGGCTGAGTGGAGTGATTGGACCACGCGCATTGTCCCGGTGATGAAGGAAAGGAAGACTGGAGCCATTCGCATATGTGGGGATTTCAAAGTGAGCATCGATCCGGTACTGCAGACTATGCAGTAACGCCTGCCATGAATAGAAGACACTTTTGCATCTTTGGCAAGCAGGAAAAGGTTTTCGAAGATTGACTTGTCACAAGCTTATCTGCAAATTGAGATTGAGGAGTCAAGCAGGAAGTTCCTCACAATCAACTCTCACAAGGGATTGTTCCAATATAATTGTCTTGTTTCTTGTATTGCATCAGCTCCAGCAATTTAGCTAAGAGTAATGGACCTTTGGACTGTGGGCGGAAACCAGAGCACCCAGAAGAAACCCACACAATCACGGGGAGAATGTAGGCAGCAGTGGGAATTTAAACTGGGTTACTGGTACTGTGAAACATTGTGCGGACCATAATGCTACTGTGCCACCCCACTTGGGTCCAGAAGAATTGATTTTATTTTCCATTAAGTAGCAAATGCTTGCCTTGAATTTCAACACCATTTAGTAATTCTGACATGTCCATAATACTTATCCTCATGAATTCACTTGGCCTGCCACGTTACCTCCAAGGTTGGACTCCCTCAGCAATCAATGGGAGGTTGTTTACATGTCACCTTTCACTCCTATGAAGCTGTCAGATCCCCCTGCCAACTCCTACTGATTTCATAGTTCATGTGCAAAAGAAAGTCTATCCATTTCTTCCACTACCATCCATCCATTGTAGATAAGGGCATTTCTGCCAAGGTTTTCAGATATGATGGGAAGTATGAAAGGAAAGAAGTGAGAGAAAAGAGTCTGAAGGAGCAAAGCAGAAGGAAAGGGATATAGAGGAGGGAGTGAAAACCTCCCAATATTGTGCTAGACAGTGAAGCTGTGGAAAAAGGCAGAGAGAGTGAAAGGAATGCCTCTGCATTGCCTCCAGTACCCTCAGCTGTTTGGCTGGGAGCTTGGATCTTCCAGCTGGCTCTTTGGTGTCAAGGACTGTAATGTATTTGCTTACAAGTCTTCATGCATGGAGATGGTTCATCCAAATATTATTAATGACAGTACTCGCACCTGCCCTTGCCTCCATCATGGTTGGGAAGATTTGATTTCAATCTCACTCCAGAAATTTGAGCACAAAAGTCTAAATTAGGGGTTCCCAACCTTTTATTAAATGCCATAGACCCCTACCATTAACTGAGGAGTACTTATGCAATCAATTATTTTGTGTTTTTTATTTTTAATTAACTTCGATCACTTTGTAGAGATCTGTTTTCACTTCAAACACGAAAGTGTTTTTCTGTTGATCAGTGACAAAAATTCCAAATTAAGTCCACTGTGATTCAATGTTGTAAAACACTAAAACGTGAAAACTTCCAAGGAGGGTGAATACTTTTTACAGGCACAATATGTTATTTCTAGAACATGCTGCAGCTCTGGAGGTTGTATAACCAGCATGTGGGATACCCAGGGCAGGCATACCCTGTTCTCTATGTCTAGTATAGCATGTAGATGGAGCTTGTCAGTCTGGGAAGGCAGTCCATCTAAGAGAGGGAAAACTCTGATTTCAAACCTCCACTGCCTTGCAGCCATACTCACCCATGGGAAAGGCTTCGGGAGTAAACCCTGAGGACAAATCTGGAGCTGGAGTCCCTAAGGCAGTCCGACGTTGCCTTCAACTTTGTTCTGGCAACTCCTGTGACGACACCGGTGCCAAGATGTATTGGCCCTTGCCCTTCCCTTGGACAACATCGGTGTCATGGAGAGGGGAGACTTGCAGCTTGGGCAACCTCCGGTCTTCCATATAACCTTGCCCAGGCCTGTGCCCTGGAAACTTCCAGGCACAGATCCATGGTCTCGCGAGACTAACAGATGCCACCACAGTATAGCATGTAGTAATGTGGAATATGTAAGCAGAAGAGATCATTTCAATTATGGTTTTCTAAGGACAGGCCGATCAGAACCTATCACTTTCCCCCCATTCTTATATGGTGTGTGATTTGCATAAATAACTAATTGTTTTACCAGAGATCTAACACTTTTCTATTGTTTGCTGTAATATCACGCCAATTAATTGGTCTCCTTTTTAAGAAACTCTCTTGTTCCCTGAGTATTCTGATTTAAAATTAAGTAAACCCTCTTTTGGCATTGGGCTATATTTTACCTTTCATAAAGTTGCCTCACTCTCCATTTTGTAATTGAAGGGCTATTGAACAATAAGGGATATTTTTGCTCAGGTTTGTTATTCTATCAGTGGGAATAATTTGGAAGTAAAGGAAGTAAAGCATGAAGGGAAGTATAACAGCATGCAAGTCACTATCATGTTGTCCTTCCTCTGACTTTTCTTATCATTGCTCCTAAAAAAAAGTGGGAATTCTATAAATGTATAATTCCCAATGTTCTTCGTCACCCCATCATCAGGGACCTCCACCACCCAGGTCATGCTCTCTTCTCACGGCTGCCATCAGAAAGAAGGTACAGGAGCCTCAGACCTCACACCACCAGGTTCAGGAACAGTTATTACTCCTCAACCATCAGGCTCTTGAAGGGGATAACTCCACTCAACTTCACTTGCCCCATCACTGAACTGTTCCCACAAACAATGGACTCACTTTCAAGGACTCTTCATCTCGTGTTCTCGATATTTATGGCTTGCTTATTTATTTATTATTATTATTCCTATTTTTCTTTCTTTTTTTATTTGCACAGTTTAGTCTTTTGCATAGTGGCTGGTATAGTCTTTCATTGATGCTATTATAGTTATTGGATTTATTGACTATACCTGCAAGAAAATGTATCTGAGGATTGTATATAGTGACATAATACTTCAATAATAAATTTACTTTGAACTTTGAACTTCATCAAAAGCTGTGATGTCTTAAAAGATACTGAAAGGATAATCTTGAAGTTAAAAAAGTTGTTCATTGTCAACAGATGCCTCAAATATAAACCAATATTTACGAAAGCTTCAAACCATTATCTCATGACCCACCTCTAAACCAATAAGCTGAACTGTCCATTTCCCTCCACAGAACCTGACAGACCTGCTGAGTTGTTCCAGCATTTTGTTTTTGTTTTGCTCCAGATTCCAGCATCTACAGTCCCTTATGTTTCCAGATTTAGGCAATTATCTAAGTCACCATGCTCAAAACACGTGTAGTGTGAGGTGCCATGATTAAAAGTGAAGCTAATGGGCATCAACCAGAGGATGTTCCAATGGCTGGAGTTATCTGCAGCCCCAGCACATTACAGCTGCTTCATCTTTCCATCATGAGGCCATAAGATGGGATGTTTGCTGATGACTGTGTAAAATTCTGTTCCACTTGCAATTCCTCTGTGAATGAAACACTCCAACCTGCACTAAACTAAATCTTGGCAATAATCAAATGTAGGTGGATAAGTGGCAAGTTGTGTTTTGCTGTGTAGGATTGCGACCTGATCTAAGCTAAGTATTAAACCTCAGAAACCATTATGTCCCAGAGTTTCTACAGGCACAGAAGTACGTATTGGTATATGTAAAATGCACAGCTTATATTCAAAAATCAATGTTGACTAATAAATAATGGATCCATGTCTTCACTACCTTGTAGACTGAAGGATAAAGTGGAATGTTGAACACATCAGCATTTCAACTGTATTCTAATTTGGTAAGACAGTTTATGTAAAGTAAGCTATTTAATTATTTAATCTAGGCCCATTAAAATGTTATAGTTGTAGAGGATGAGTGAGCATCCAACAGGAAAGGTGCAATTCTAATATATGAACAAATTATCTAAATAAAGATGTGTGGAGATTATTCCTGCATTTTTGTGAGCCTGCACTTATGCAATGAATCCTAATGTAACTCGCATTCTGAGGTGTAGTAATCAGTTCGCAAGTCTATCACTAACATTTTAAGAACTGGTGAGGTTTGCCTTTAATTAACCAGTGTTAGGATTAACAGAACTCCATGAAAATATTGTCATTTAAGAGGAATTGTTATTACCTTAGATAGGACAGACAGTTTGGTAGTTGCAGAGACCTCATTTTTGCAATGTATATAGCTTGTTTAGAAGCAAACTTACATAATTGGATCATTGGGATCTCTTCCGGGGGTGGTATGACCTGTTCAAAGGTGACGGGTTTCACCTGAACCCGAGGGGGACCAATATTCTCGTGGGCAGGTTTGTCAGAGCTGCTGGGGAAGGTTTAAACTAATTTGGCAGGAGGGTGAGAGCTGAAGTGAAAGGATAGGACAGATGGTAAAAAAGTAAAGACTGTGTGCAGTCAGACTGTCAGGAAGGGCAGGCAGATGATGGGACTTAGTTGTAGCTGAGTATCAAAACATTAGGGATGCAGAATCAGAAAGGATGGCAAATATGGTATTCAAGGTGTTGTATCTAAATGTGTGTAATATAAGAAATAAGGTGGATGATTTTGTTGCACTATTACAGATTGCCAGGTATGATGTTGTGGCCATCACTGAATCGTGTCTGAAGGATGGTTGTAGTTGGGAGCTGAATGTCCAATGTTATACATTGTATCGGAGGGATAGGAAGGTAGGCAGAGGGGGAGGCGTGACTCCACTTCTATCGAGAGAGAGAGAACACGAGCGAGAGAGTGATCACCCGAGTGCAGAGGCCTCTGACAGCTGCTCCGGCTGTCTTGACATTCCAATTTCTCAGGACATTCTAGTTGGCGACATGAGTGAGGAATCGAGTCTACAGGGGCTACACAAGGCCACAGCATGAAGGTGCACGTCTTTCTGGCAATATTGAAAATGGCCAGTCGGCAAGCTCTGGAAATGGGAACCCACTGCCATGAAGTACTGTGGTTTGAGTGCAGCTGCTGATCACGGACTCCGTCAGAACCCCAGCCACCTTGAAAAGGGAAAAAAAATTAAAGTGAGGGAATTTAAGCTGTTTCACAGATGAACTCAAAGAAATTGCCCTGTGGCACCATCTTAGCTCCTTCTCCTTTTTCTCTTTCTCTGATTGTCTGCTTAATTTATCAACACTCAGCTTTGTAAAGAGTGAAATCACCCAGGCAACTTTGGCTATCCTGTCAGAGAGATTTCCTTTGCCCTCTCCTCCCTCCTGCACAATCTCTGCAATAAGTAACTAAGTTTTCTGCTTTTCAAATTCTGAAGAAGAGTCCCTGTCAACAGTGCTTCTCTTTCAGAATACATTAACTGTTCCTATTTCCATGGATGCTGCCTGACCTACTGAGAGTTTCCAGCATTGTCAGCTTCCATTGAAAGATATTATTCATTTACCAGCTGAGACACCATGGGGTTGTTTGATTTCAGCATCACCACAGTAAACAGAAGGTTTGTGGCAGCCATCTGCTCCTTTAATAACACTGCAATTCATCAGGCAGATCTGAGAGTGTTTTCAGATCATCAGAATGAATAGGAAATGAAATCTCCAGATCTATACTTGTGAACCATCAAGTCTTCAAGTGCCAGCCGGTCGTTGTTGATATTTTCATCATAAAATGTGAAGCCCTCCAATCCCTTCTTGACCTTTCTTTGGCAGCAGTTGTAGGCTGGGGTAATCAACTCCTCAGCACCCAGTGGAGCTGCTATGTTAATTTAATGTGACTATACTACAAGCAGTTACTGTTGGTAGAGTTCCTCTTCATTGTTCATCGATCCATACTTAGGCAGGCTTTATTTTTAATCAAAGGACAGAAGATGCTGAAGTTGAAATGATGAGAGTTGTTGGTGAGGTATTTTATTCATAGGATTGGGTCAAAAGAGAAAGCAGCAGAGAGATGGAAGAAAGTAATTGGTATCTGATTCAAAATCTTATGAAAAGGCCAGGTTAGACCTTGCCTTGAATATTTGGATCGACTCTGAACACCACATATTAATTAGCTTGGTATTTTGATATTCGACTTGGTAAAAAACAAAATCAGATCCTTAGTAGGAAGTGACATAGGATGCGAAGATGTAGTTCACTGAGGGCAGAATTAAAGAAGGTTAAAAAGAGGCTGATGGGAAGGAGTCACTTATTGATTGATCAATTGATTGAGGTATGAGATACAGTGTGGGGTAGGCCCTTCAAGCCTCGCCGTCCAATTTAATCCTAACCTAATCACAGGACAATTTACAGTGATCAGTGCATCTACCAACCGGTATATATTTAGACTGTAGGAGGAAACCCACATGGTCATGGGGAGAATGTACAAGCCCCTTACAGACAACAGCAAAAATTGAACCCAGATTGCCTGTGCTGTATAGCATCATGGTAACCTCTGCGCTACTATGCCAGCCCACGTGGAACCAGAAGAATTGATTTTATCATCCGTGCCACCCCGAGTTTACATATAGCCCAATGAATAGGATCCAGGAGATGGGGTATAAATAGGAGATAGATGAGGCCTGTAAGAAAGGCTGGGTCATGATGGTCAAGGGGAAATTTAATCTGGAGGCAGACTGAGAAAATTAGGTTGGCACTAGATTCCAAGAGGAGGGATTTGGAGAATACCTAGCAGATGGCTTTTTAGAGCAGCTTTTGGTTGAGCCAGAGCCAGAGTACCCACATCATTATTCAGAGGCCTAAATGTGATTCACAAAATATATATTAAAGAATTCCAGATTGTGGTTTGAAGGTGGAGCTCGCTGTTAATTTGAGTGAGATAAGTAGTGAAGATGCATGTAGGAGGAGCTGGATGAGGAAGAAAGGAACAGTGGAAGCTCATAAAGATGATCAGTGGAGATTGGCTGAATGCCCTACATTTGTACTGTAAATTCCTTGCAGATTAGAAAGGTACCTCAGTATACTGGGAAAGTAGCTAACCGTTGACGGTTCAAAGTCAAACTCAGATGTGCAAAGGGACTTCAGAGTCCTGGTGCAGGATATCCTAAACATTCACGTGCAGATTGAGTCAGCAGTAAAGAAGGTAAATACAGTGTTAGTATTAACTTTGAGAGGACTAGAATATAAAAACAAGGACATAATGCTGAGGTTTTATATGGCATTGGCCAGACAACATTTGGAGTATTGTGATCTGTTTTGAACCCCTTATCTAAGAAAAGATGCGCTGACATTGGAGAGGGTCCAGAGGAGATTTATGAGAATGATCCCAGGGTTGAAAGGGTCTGACGAAGGGTCTCGGCCCGAAACGTCAACTGTACCTCTTCCTATAGATGCTGCCTGTCCTGCTGCATTCCACCAGCAACTTTTATGTGTGTTGCTTGAAAAGGTTAATGTATGAGGAGTGATTGATGGCTCTGGGCCTGTACTAACTGAAGGTTAGAAGGATGAGGGAAGATCTCGATGAATCCTACCAATTATTGAAAGGCTTAGATTGAGTGAGTGTAGAGAGGATGTTTCCACGAGTAGGAGATTCTTGGATCAGAGGTACAGCCTCAGAATAGAAAGATGTCCCTTTAGAAAAGAGATGAGGAGGAATTTATTTAGCCAGAGCGTGGTGAATTTATGGAATTCATTGCCACAGATGGCTGTGGAGGCCAAGTCTCTGGATATATATTTGAAGTGGAGGTTAATAGGTTCTCAACAAGTAAGGATGTCCAAGGTTAGGGTAGAAGCAGAAGAATTGGGTTGCAAGGCAAAAAAGAAATCAGCAATGATTGAATGGTGGAGCAGACCCGATGGATCAAATGGCCTTATTCTCCTAAGTCCCATATTTACCAACCCATATGTCTTTGAGATGTGGGAGGAAATCAGGGTACACTGGCAAAAAGCACGCAGTCCAGGTTTGAATCTGGATCACTGGAGCTTTGAGGCAGTGGATCTATTAGCTGCATCACTGTGCTGCCCTCTGCTAGTTCACTACTGAACGCTAAATTCTGTCAATCAGCACAAATATTCCTCGAAAGAAGTGCCAGATTCTGTTTGAAAGAATAACTGCTCTCTTCAAGAGAGTGCTTATCAACTAACTTGTGTTCAAACACATTTCCTTCAGTGGGACTTAAGATCTTGAAGATTTTTTAATTCATTGAGGCTTATGAAAGTTTAAGACTTGGATTGAAATCTATGCGCGAAAGGTATTCAAACATTATAAATAATTTCTCATCTGAAGTTGCTTTCAGTGTAGTTATTTACATAAGAATTGCTGTGCAGAGAGGGATCTAGCAATTCATTTACATAACTGTAAGAAAACTCAGCATGATTGAAGTTTAATTTAACGCAGAATAATTTTGTGTCCAATTAATGTGTTATCAAAAAGTTTGATTCCTGACTTTTTTGTGGGGATTTTGCTTTCCATTGCAGCTTGCCTCTAAAGCACAACTCTCCCAATTACATACACAAATTATTTTATAACATGCAAAATACTGTACATCCCCAGACTGATGTACAACCTCACTGGGAGTACAGCACATCATCCCATTACTGCCACTTCCATTCATTCATTAACAACACTGTCCCTGAGATGGAAGAGTGCTGCTTCCATTGTGGATGTCCCTTTAGGAGTTAGCTTCACAGATTGCACCTGCTGCGTTCAGTGCTGGTAGCTGTGAAGACATCCCTAGGTAATCCTGCTCTGAAACTAACAATGTCAACCTCAGCTTGATGTTACACAAGGAACTCCAGCAATGCTGTGCTGCAAATCTCACAATTGAAGTTCTCACTCTTTTCGCAGCTTTGATAAATATGTTAGGGTGACCTTAACATATTTATCAAAGGCATTAAAAAGGATTACTACAATGGCATTAAAAGGAATTAATGAATTTCTAGCTAGTTTAATCAGCTCTGATCTCATGTTTCAGGAGTATTTCATGGACATTTTGACAATAGTGGACTACTTGATTTTCTCTTTCTATAAATATGATATACCTACAGTTTGTGTATAACAAGGCATTCTGAAGACCTGCTTCTACACTGACATTATCTTATACATTCTTGTATTACCTTCAAGGACATGGCTGAGACTGAACTTAAAACTGCACAATTTCCTAAGGTTTGTGGCTTCTGCCATATTGGGCCTTCACTGGAACCTTTTGGACTGAGCCAATGTTGCAGTTCGACTGGCTCCCTCACATACTGATTTTCCCCTCTCCCCCCTTCCCCCTCCCTCCTCGTGTTTTGACACCCCCGTCCCATAATGACACTCTCTCCCTTCCTGACTCTGGTCCCCTTCTTCACACTTTAACTCTCCCTACCTCTCATAAACTTGGGCCCTCCTTTTTGCATAGTGACTCATTTCCTCTGTACCTCCACACTCTTTCACTGTTTCTATGTCCCTACATTACACTCCCTCTCCCTCACACAGACCCCCCCCCCGCATACACATTAACAGATTCCATTTATTGAATTTTTTTCTTAAATATAAAAGAAGGCCTTTTGGCCATTCAAGTTGTTGCTGGCTGTCAGAGCAGTCCTATCAGTACCATTCCCCTCTTCTTTCACCGTAACCTGTTCTCTCCTTCATGCCCATTTATCCCTGATTCTTCTGCCACCTACTTACACTGATGGCCAATTAACCTATCAAATACTGGAGCACTGTGGGAGAACCTCACATTACCACAGTGGGAATATGCAAGCTCATCACAGATGCTCCCAGAGGTTAGTACCGAACCTAGGTCACTTGAGATATGCATCAGCAAATCTCACCATCAAGCATGAGACAATTTTATGTTGCTTCAGATTCCAGCATCTACAGAATTTTTCGTGTCCCCAGATAATTTTTTTGGAGCATGTTGGGCACAACAGGGCCCAATGTGGCACAAAGGCAGTAGGTCATTATATTAATATAGGGTTAGATAGTGGAAGTACTTGGAGTAAAGTTGGGAATATTTTCCTACAACTGACCTGAGAAGTATTTTAAATTTGAGAGTGAGGTAGACAGTGTAATAGCAAAGCAGCAATGAACATAGTTGGAAGGCCCAGAGTAGGTGAAAAGCTACCTAGGTGACCTATTTTGGAATTCAAAGTGAAGCAACATGAAGGAGACCCCAGCAGAAAAATGAACTGAATTATCATGTTAAAATTTGCCATTCGGTGAGGAATGATGAAGAGAAGAAGTAAACAGCAAATAAAATCGTGATAGTTTGTTAAAATCTTAAGTTATTTTAAAAGGTATACAAACATTTAAGAAATAGGTGTGCACCATTTAGCTTTTTAATCCCCTTGCCATAAGAGCATAGCTGATCTATTGCCACCTACCTACTCAAAGCCCATCTCATTGTTACTTTGGTGCTGAAAATCTATTGATCTTGGTCAAGAAAGTGTTCAAAGACAGAATATCAGCAATCCTTAACAAATGCTGTATTCCAAAGAGTCAATATCCATTGAGTGAAAAAATGTTCCTTTCATCTCTCTCCTCAATATCAAATCATTTAGGTGAAAGCCCAAATCTAGACTCACCCAGTGAGTTAAACATCTTTCACATCAGGTTCCGTAAAAACTTTATATGTTTCAATGAGATTATCTCTCCTTTTTAAACTCTTGGAAATGAAGGTTCTGACTGTCTATTATCTCCACGTAGGATTATCCTTTAATCCCAGAAATAGATCAAGTAATTGTATTCTCTGTGCCAAGTGTATCCTCTTTTTGTAGGAACTAAAATTGTGAGCAGTTCTTCTCCTGTGCTCATACAGACTTGTACTGTTAAGATAAACTGCTCACTCTTCCATTCTACTGGATGTAAAGTCACTGTACTATTGGCATTTTTAATTACACCTTGTACCTATCATTGGGATTTTAATGATCTATTTATTAATCTCTCTGATCTCCCACTCCTTCTAGATTTGCACCACTTAAAATATACTTTGTTGAATCCTCTTTTGGGTCCAAAATGTATAATCCCTCAACCATGAAAATTGATTTGTCATGGTTTTGCCCATTTCCTTAATCAGTTAATATAGCTTTGCAATTTCGTGCTTCTGGCTGTTTTGCTCAAAATGTCTACTGTCTTGATCATTAGCAACCTGAGAACTTGACTTTCTATTGCTTTAACTACTGAGTGCTAAGTGTCCTTCTCAAATAAGTGGACTAAATCTGGAAGCAGTACTCAAAGTGTAGCTTTTATCATTCCAAAAGACTGTTTTTACTTTTGTACTCCAAACTTGTTGTAAGATCAACAAGCCAGATGTTTTTCTAGGTGCTTGGTGTGCCAATATATTAGTTTATGTGCACTGTGCACGTGGATATCCAAGTTCCCTCTGAATGCCAAGTTTCTAGTCTCCTAACTTCTAAATAAAATGTATTAGCTTTCAATTTTTTCTATTAAATTGGATAACACTACCAGCTTATCTTCTTTCCCACTTACAGTATATCCCATTGCAACCTCTTTGAATATAGAGTCATAAAGCAGAGAAACAGCTCCTTTAAATCAACTGGTCCATGCCGACTAAGATTCAATTTGTCAGTCCCATTTGCACACATCTGGTTCATATCCCTCCAAACCTTTCCTCGTCATGTACCTGTCCAAGTAACTTTTAAATGTTGCTAATATACCTGCCTCAATTACTTTCTCTGATAACTTATTCCATATTCTGACCATCCCTTGAGTGAACGTGCCCCTCAGGTTCCTCGTAAATCTCTGCCCCTCACCTTAAATCTGTGTCCAGTTCTTGATTCTCCAGCCCTGGGAAAAGACCGCACATTCAGTCCATGTATGCTCCTTAGCCTACTTTCACTTTGTATCTTGAGTGTATATCTTATATTCAATTTTCCCAACTAAATCATTGAAAATGATTGTACATGGCTCCAGCCCAAATACTTTTACACTTAATTACAAGTTGGCATCCTGAAAATGACCCATTTTTTTGTATTAATTTTCAGTTCATGAGCCATTCTCGAACCCATGCTGAATTATTATCCCCAATCCCCACAGTGATGGAGAGTTGAAATAAGAATATGTTTCATTTGAAGTGGGGCTGCTTTTGGTGGGTGAAGCAGTGGCTGAACAGCTGAGCCTATGGGTTATGTGTTTGGATTTGTAACAACAAGTGCCAGTGGGAAGGAATATCCAGGAGATACCTAAATGACACTTAAAGGAAGGAAATAGAGCAGACCAAAATTTAGTATGTTAGAAAGATGGCCTTCTTTAACCATCTCCAAAATGGCATATAGTTATTTGACTACATAATCAGTAACTTTGAGCATAAGATAGAATTGCGGTTTGCAAAGGGTAGAAGAGGGCATCAAAAGATAAATTCAATTAGAACTGGTACAGTCACCTTCTTGAAGTCATTCTCCTTACTTCTTACGATATTGATCTTATAGAGATTGTTCCATTTGTTGATCAACTGGATGAACTGACAATTGGATCTGCAGTACTGAACATGAAGTTGGGAGATACAGTACTGAGGATACATTGAAGATATATGTGAGAAGTTTACGCACTAGTTTTCATTATCATTATGCACATGGGAATTTATAATTGAAAACTTATGTCAATGAGGATAGATTTATAGACAGTATGTGCATGCATCCAGAAGATTGCCGTATATTCCATAGACTGGATTTGTAAACCAGCCTTTAACTTTTTATTTGTAGTGATTCCTTTACAAAAATTGTTAAAATTATGAGATCTATATAGGAACCTTAATTTGTATTTAGTAGGTTGCTGCCAATATGAGAAATCCAGTTGATGGATTTCTTATAATCACTGTGATTACACAACAAACAATTGTGCTTTTTATGTTTCACTTAGTAATTTTGTGTAATTGGCTATTTACAACCTGGATATATTTTGAGTCAGTTCAGGCAGGTGGTCTGAGTAGACTGATAACTCCATTCTAGGTGGAGGTGGACTATTCAGATGCCTAATCCATGTCAGGAGTTGGCCATTTTATACCAATAACCCCATGCCACAAGGATGTGATCCGATTATAGTACCTAACCAGCAACTGAACCTCTTGACCATATCTGTATGCTTTTGTGCATTGAGTTGCTGCCCTATGATTAACTGATTAGATATTTGCATTTACAAGCAGGTGTACCTCACAAAGTGACCATTGAGTGTATGTTGGGGTGGACTCGAGAACAAGGGAGTAGGATAGAGTTTGTTCAGTGGCACAGCATGGAACTAGTGGGTTGAATAATTTTTCTGTGATGCGTGAAAGCATTGTGCCATAGGACTTGCTGACTAACTGCAGTTACAGTTTCAGTCACAGGTACTACATTGAGAGAAGTTGATTATACCAGCCTTTCAGGTAATGTGTGGAAGTATATTTTCGCTCAAAATCCATGACCTTGACCACTAAGGCCATGGGCAACAACTGAATGAGAACACATGCAGGTTCCCTTCAGACAAGCCATCCTGAAATGGAAATATGTCACTGGTACTTCATCATTGCTGGGTCTAAACCTTGGAACTAGAACTTGGAATCACGTAACAGCACCATGGAAATATCTTTGATGCAAGGGCTGCAGTGGTTCAAGGTGGCACCTCAGCACCACCTTTGCAAGGCATTTAGAACAGGGCAGTAACAGATGGTTTTATGAGTGAAACCAGATGCTGAATAATAATTAAGTAAATTAAAATCTGTTACCGTACATTTTAAAACCACAATCTCTAGTAATTTCTTCCAGAGCAAATAGTTCAATTGCTGATAACTGTCAAAATACAGGTTGTGTCTTACAGTAGGGGTCAAACCTTGTGTATGTCTTTTCATACTACTGTAGCACTCTGGGTTCTGTCCAGTAACTACGATCGTTACTTTATCCAAATACTTGCTATGAATTTTAACTCACATAAAGCTCAGTCAGATCTTCCTCTCCTTACCATCCTTGTTCTTCCCTTGGGACGTGGTTAAATGTAATTTGCTGTGTGCTATACTGTGCCATGATGCGCTTCTTTGAAGCTGCTTATTAGTGGTCATCCTTTCTTTTTGTGGGCTGCCGTGGTTGTTATAAACAATCACACTGACCGTTTGGCGGCTCCTTTTTGTACAGTATTTTTTGTTGTTTCCATGATGCAGAAACCCAGAATTTTCATTCATGATTCATATATCTCAGTGAATGGCCATTTAAGTTGTAATGGACAAGAGAGGTTCTTTCTGTGGAAGGAAGATCCAAGGGTCTGCAGGGTGCTGGAATCTGGATAGGAGAAGCTCAGGGTTGCGCCTGCAGATTGATCCTTCCTCTTGGGTGCCACTTTAATTTATCATCCCACTCCCACACTGAGCTAGCAGTCTGTGCCCTGTACTGTCACAGCAAGGCCCAGTACAAGCTTGAGGAATAGCTCCTCATCATCTGTCCGGCTACATTGCAGCCTTTTGGACTCAATATTTAACAACTTTAGCTTGTTTCTTGGTCTGTGTCAATCATTCATCAGTAAAATTAGCTCACTTACAGCCCATTACACTGCTGGCATTTAAGGCAGCGATGAAGGACCTCCATCTCTGTTGATCCTTGGCCATTTTCTTTATTGTGCCCCAGGTGTGGTTCAGGGTCCTCATTCGTGCCTCTGTGGTACAAGAGCAAGTTGCCTTTGGTCCGCCACATTTTCTCCACCCTACAGGGGTCCAGTGAAGTGCTGCCTTGATGATAGTGTTGGCTTCTCTTCTCATCACCTGCCCAATCCATCTCCAATGCTTCCTCATGATCAGTGTGGTCATATCCTCTTGATGACACTGAGGAGTAAGGCATGGTTGGAGATGTTACTTGGCCTGAAGATATGGAAGATCTTGGCAGCTTGGCTTGGTTGCTCTCTGTCATGTGCAAGCATTCCAACCCATACAGGAGTGCACAGAACACCACTCTACCACAGCTTCACCTTGGTTGATCCCCATATGTTGCTCATTGATCTGACAGGATATCGCCCTTGGTCCCACCATCCTATAGAGTGATGCTGCCCTTGTAGCTGAATCTGCTTGTGTTGCGTAAGTTGATGCCATATACCTTGATGGGAGGAGGTGATTCTACCTTGAATGTCATGGTCACAGTCTTTCTCTGGCTGACTCTGAATCCAACCTCTCCACCAAAGGTACACGGGCACTCAGTTTTGTCTTGCACGTGTTGGTACATATGTGATTGTAATGCAAGGTCATCTGCAAAATCAAGGTCTCCTAAAGTAAAGAATCGAGTCCACCTAATGCCTCTCTGCTTATCTTTCACTGTTTGTCTCATAACCCAGTCAATCAACAGGTTAAACAATATCGCCAACATCACACAGCCTTGCCTGACTCCAGTCTTGACTTCAAACCTCATGTTACTGTCTCCAACTGTGCAGGTGCAGTTAGCTTAGAAACTCTGGGTGAGCTGGACTGTTTTGGAAGGAATTCTGTATGCTCTGAGAATTCACCAGAGGCACTCCCTATGGATGCAAAGTCCACAAAATTTAAATACAGTTGTCTCTGCCACTCTGTGCACTGTTCTATGATGTTACACAGTGTGAAGATCTCGTTGACACAGCTTCATTTTAATTAAATTTTTTTGTCTCTGGGAGTTCTGGGAGTGGAGGCCCTGCCCAGACTGACCTGCTCAGCATCTTATCCACACTGTTTTTCTCATCTCCTGCATTCACCATCAGAATCAGGTGTATTGTCACTGACGTGTTGTTCTGTGACAGCAGTACAGTGCAAAACATAAAAAACTATAAATTACAATAAGAATATATAAAAATCAATAGTGTAGAAAGAGAGTAAAATAATGAGGTTGTGTTCATGGGTTCTTCAACCATTCAGAAACCCTGATGGTGGAAGCGACAAAGCTGTTTGTAAAACATTGAGAGCTCTTCAAGCTCCTGTACTACTTTCTTGATGGTGGTAACGAGAAGAGGGCTCTTCATGATTGATGCTGCCTTCTTGAGGCATCGCCTTTTGAAGATATTCCCAGTGGTGGGGAGGCCAGTGCCCATGATTGCAGTGTTGCCAGGTAGGAATTAATTCCAGCCATGACTAACCTCTCTAAACACCTCATCACAGTAGATGCGAGTATTTACTGGGCACTATTCATTCAAGTAGCTCTTCTTGGGCACCAGTAATGATTGATGCACTTTTGAAGCAGGTGGAACACTCTACCTTTAGCAATGAGAAATTGAAGCTATCTTTGAACACTCCATCCAGTTGATTAGACAAGTTTTCAGTGCCCTGCCTGTTGCACCATTGGGACTGATGCCCTGCCAGTGTTCACCCTCTTGAATGATGACCTGACTTTGGCCACTGAGACCAATATCACAGGGTCATCAGCTGTTGTAGGGATTCACACATTATTGTTTCATACTCCCTTTCAAAGTTTAAAAGGCATTCAGCTCATTAGAGAGTGAAGCATCACAGACATTTATTCTTTTGATCTGTATTCTTTTTATCGATGTTCTCACCCTCTAACTGTTCCCACTCACTGATCATTTAATCCTTTCCATAGTCCATGACCATCTCAGTTTTACCATGTCAGAGACATTACCCTTCCCTGCTCTCCCTACAGATTTACTAGATTCCTTTGTCTCTTATTTTGGTTCTGATGAAGAATGTGAATTATTGATACTTCTTGTCTTCCCACCTTCTGACCTTCTGAGTATTTTCAGCCACAGTCCATTGGAGAGCAATATGGCATAGTTTGTTTAATGGTAGCATACTCGTTTCTGGCTCATGAAGTTGTAGTTCAAGCCAATCTACAGAAACTAGAGTTCAGAGCAGTAATGAGAACATTTTGAACCATTGTGCTGAAAACTAAAGCATTGATTTTCAATATTTTTATTTGCAAAGTCTTGCTCACCATCAGGGGAGCACATTCCTTTACGAGTCTATTGCTGATACAGGGACCATAAGTAGATCATTTATGCACTATCCAAATTTACTTTCATGGTAGAGATGATTAATGTACTAAGCTAATCAAAAATCCTCTTGAACGTAGAAGTTCATCAAGAATCTTATTGGACTCGGATTGCTTTGTTGCAGATTGAATATGAATTGAGTATGCTTTACAATGTAAACCAAATATTTATCTTGGGAAAAAACACCACAGACTGAAGCTGACCACCAGGGAAAGAAGATCCTCATACAGTGTGAATACCGTAGACCAAAGGACAGAGGAGGGAGTTGTCTCTGATAAGGCACAGATTTGGTAGATGGTTAAGGTCTCTTTCTGAGGATGGAATTATCAAGTGCTGAGGGCATATGAAAGGGGCAAAGATCAAAGGAGATTTATGAGGAAAGTTGCTTATAGAGAGTAGTAAGTGGCTGAAACATATTGCTGAGGAAATGGCAGAAGCAATTTTTAACAGATATTTAGACAGACACGTCAACAGGCAGGGAGAGAGGGATGTAGATTATGTGCAGTCAGATGTGCAGTTTAAATTGACTTTATGAGTAGCACAGATATTATGGTTGAGAGCCTATTGTGCTGTATTGTTCTGTGTGCTAAGAGTGTGGTCAATATAACAAATCAATGACATCTGGAGCGCTGTGTATGGTATTCATTTATTTATTTAAGGAAAAATGTCCATGCATTGGAAAGCATTCAGCAAGACAAGTACCTGGTATAACTGTGTAACTTTATGAGGAAAGGTTGCACATACTGGGCTTGTATACATCCCTGTTTTGAAAAGTGAGAGGTGACTTGGTGGAATCCGGAAGATGCTGAGGAGCTTTAACAAGAGAGGTGTGGAGAAGATGCAGATGTGGGTTGCCATGGTAGTGAAACAGTTAGTGCGATGCTATTACAGCTCGATGCATCAGACTTTGGAGTTCAATTCTGAAGTCTTCTGTAAGAGTTTTTGTATGTTCTCTCCCTGATCGTGTAGGTTTCCTCCGCTTGCTCCGGTTTCCTCCCACGTTCTAAAGACATACTGGTTAGTAGGTGAATTGTCTTTGGATTAGCCTAGGGCTAAATAGGTGGATTGCTGGGCGGTGCTGCTAGTTAGCCCCAAGGGGCCTGTTCTGCGCTGATTTTGAAATAAATAAAAAATGAATGAAATAAAGAAAGATGTTTTCCCTTTTGATAGTACTATCTGAAAGTAAGGATCACTTTTTAAAAGAAAGTTCTCTCCAAGGTTGAATTCATCAATGAGGTGTTTTTTTTTTTCTCTGAGGTTGTGAGTTTTTGGAGTATTCTTCCTCAGTAAGACCATAAGGTATAGGGGCAGAAATAGGCCATTTGGCCCATCGAGTCTGTTCTGCTGTTCAGTCATAGGCTGATCCAAATCTTCCAGTCATCCCCACTCCCCTGCCTTCACCCCATTTCCTTTGATGCCCTGGCTGATCAAAAGCCTATCTATCTCTGCCTTAAATATACCCAATGACTTGGCCTCCACAGCTGCTTGTGGCAACAAATTCCACAGATTTACCACCCTCTGAGTAAAGTAATTTCTCCACATCTCAGTTCTAAAAGGACGTCCTTCAATCCTGAAGTTGTGCCCTCTTGTCGTGGAATGCCCTACCATGGGAAATAACTTTGCCATATCTAATCTGTTCAGGCCTTTTAACATTCAGAATGTTTCTGTGAGATCCCCCCTCATTTTCCTGAACTCCAGGGAATACAGGCCAAGAGCTGTCAGACGTTCCTCATACAGTAAACCTTTCGTTCCTGGAATCATTCTTGTGAATCTTCTCTGAACCCTCTCCAATGCCAGTATATCCTTTCTAAAATAAGGAGCCCAAAATTGCACACAATACTCCAAGTGTGGTCTCACGAGTGCCTTATAGAACCTCAACATCACATCCCTGCTCTTCTATACCTCTTGAAATGAATGCCAACATTGCATTTGCCTTCCTCATAACCGACTGAACCTGGAGGTTAACCTTTAGGGTATCTTGCCCAAGGACTCCCAAGTCCCTTTGCATCTCTGCATTTTGAATTCTCGCTCCATCTAAATAATAGTCTGCAAGTTTGTTTCTTCCACCAAAGTGCATGACCATACACTCTCCAACATTGTATTTCATTTGCCACCTCTTTGCCCATTCCCCTAAACTATTTAAATCTCTCTGCAGGCTCTCTGTTTCCTCAACACTACCCGCTCCTCCACCTATCTTTGTATCATCAGCAAATTTAGCCACAAATCCATTAATACCGTAGTCCAAATCATTGACATACATCGTAAAAAGCAGCGGTCCCAACACTGATACCTGTGGAACTCCACTGGTAACCGGCAGCCAGCTAGAATAGGATCCCTTTATTCCCACTCTCTGTTTTCTGCTGACCAGTCGATGCTCCACCCATGCTAGTAACTTCCCTGTAATTCCATGGGCTCTTATCTTGCTAAGTAGCCTCATGTACGGCACCTTGTCAAAGGCCTTCTGAAAATGCAAGTACACCACATCTACTGAATCTCCTTTGTCTACACTGCATGTAATTTCCTCAAAGAATTGCAGTAGGTTGTCAGGCAGGATTTTCCATTCAGGAAACCATGCTAGCTTTGGCCTATCTTGTCATGTGCCTCCAGGTAGTCTGTAATCTCATCCCTAGCAGTCGATTCCAAGAACTTCCCAACCACTGACATCAAGCTAACAAGTCTATAGTTCCCTTTCTGCTGCCTCCCACCCTTCTTAAATAGCAGAGTGACATTTGCAATTTTCTAGTCATCTGGTACAATCTATCGATTCGTGAAAGATCATCATTAATGCCTCCGCAATCTCTCCAGCTACTTCCTTCAGAACCCAAGGGTGTATTCCATCAGGTCCAGGAGATTTATCCACCCTCAGACCATTAAGCATCCTGAGCACCTTCAGTCATAATTTTCACTGCACAAACTTCACTTCCCTGACACTCTTGAATGTCTTGTATACTGCAGACGTCTTCCACTGTGAAGACTGATGCAAAATATGCATTCAGGTCCTCTGCCATCTCTGCATCTCTCATTACAATATCTCAAGCGTTATTTTGTGTTGGTCCTGTATCTACCCTTGACTTTCTTTTACCCTTTATATACTTAAAAAAAGCTTTTAGTATCTTTGATATTAGTTTCCAGCTTCCTCCCGGAATTCATCTTTTCCTTCTGAGTGACCTTCTTAGTTTCCTTCTGCAAGTTTTTAAAATCTCCCCAATCCTCTATTTCCCCACTACCTTGTATGCCCTCTCATTTGCTTTTACTTTGGCTCTGACTTGATTTGTCAGCCATGGTCATGTCCTTTTTCCCTTTGAAAATTTCTTTTTATTTGTCTTGCACTTCTCCCATTTTTCACAGAAACTCCAGCCATTGCTGCTCTGCTGTCCTTCCTGCAAATGTCTCTTTCCAGTCAACTTCGGCCAGTTCCCCTCTCATGCTCTCATGCCATTGTAATTTCCTTTATTCCACTGAAATACCAACACACATTGGATTTTATTTTTTCCCTCTCAGATTTCAATGTGAACTTGATCATGTTATGATTACTGTTCCCTAAGGGTTTCTTAACCTTAAGCTCTCTTATCACCTCCGGATCATTGCACAGCACCCAATCCAGCACAGCCAATCCCCTAGTGGGCTCAACAACAAGCTGTTCTAAAAAGCCATCACTTAGATATTCTACAAATTCACTCTCTTGAGGTCCAGTACTGACCTGGTTTTCCCAATCCTCTTTCATGTTAAAATCCCCAACGATTATCATGACATTGCCTTTCTGACGTGCCTTTTCTACCTCCTGCTGTAATTTGCAATCCACCTCCTGGCTGCTGTTTGGAGGCCTGTATACAACTGCCATTAGAGTCCTTTTACCCTTGCCATTTCGTAACTCAACCCATAGAAAATCTACACCTTTCAATCCTATATCATCTCTTTCCAATAATTTAATATTATTTCTTATACATAGAACCGCACCACCCCTCTGCCTACTAATCTATCTTTCCGATATACCATATATCCTTGGACGTTCAGCTCTCAGTGACAGCCACCCTTTAGCTAAGTTTCAGAGATGGCCACAACGTCATGTTTGCCAATCTGTAGCTGAATTTCAAGATCGTCCATTTTATTCCTTACGCTGCATGCATTCACTCTTAGTCCAGTATTTGTTGCTTTCTTTTTTAACTGCACCACACCGTTATTGCTCTGTAAATCATGCCACTGGCTTTGACTAAGCCTCATCTCCTGCCTGTTCTGTCATCTCTGTTGCATGCTATCTTTGATTTTTTTCTGTTTTCCCCTTCCTCAGCCCTGACACTCCAGTTCCCATCCCCCTGCCAAATTCGTTTAAACCCTCCCCAACAGCTCTATTAAATGTGCCCACTAGGATATTGGAACCCTTTGGGTTCAGGTGTAACCCGTTCTTTTTGTAGAGATCATACTTCCCCCAGAAGAGGCCCCAATGATCCAGGAATCTGAAGCCCTGCCCCCTACACCAGTCTCTCAGCCACACATTAATATGCCTAATCGTGCTATTCTTGCACTCACTAGCACGTGGCACCGGTAGCAATCCTGAGGTTACTACCCTAGAGGTCCTGCTTTTCAGCTTCCTACTCAACTCCCCGAATTCTCTCTTCAGGACCTCCCTTTTTCTACCCACGTCTTTGGTACCAATGTGTTCCAAGAATTCTGGCTGTTCACCCTCTCCCTTTAGAATACACTGCACCCAATCCGAGACATCCCATACCCTGACACCTGGGAGGCATCACACCATGGGTATCTATATCAGGCTGACAGAACCTTCCGTCTGTTCCCCTCACTATGGAATCCCCTATGACTACTGCATTCCTCATCTTCCTCATTCCCTTCTTCACCACGGAACCAGGCTCAGTTCCAGAGACCCGATCGCCATGGTCATCCTCTGTCAGGTCATCCCCCTCAACCGCATCCAAAACGAGATAACAATTACTGAGGGGGATGGCCACAGGGGTGCTCTCTACTATCTGAGCTCTTTCCCTCACTTCCCTGACAGTCACCCACTTGTCTAATTCCTGCAGCCTTGGGGTGATTAACTCCTTGTAAGTATAGCCTTTGAGTATTTTGAAGGCAGAGATAGATAGCTTCTTTATAAGGAAGGGAATGAGAGATTACTGCTGGTAAACAGGAATGTAGAGTTGAGGTTACAATGGGATCAACCATGATGAAATGGCAGAGTGGCTTATCCTGGTCCTAATTCATAGGTTCATGAGGGAAAAGAATCCTGAAGCCAAAAACTTTTATTTTCATGGTCAACTTCCTAAAACAATTGGTGATTTTAAGTCGCGGCTTCAATTATTTCATTGCTGTTTCTTCTTGCTGTAGTCAAGTTGGCTATTGTGTTTCCCTGGATTACAGGAGTAAGCATAGAGTACTTTGTGGTACTTCCTTGAAGTTAAGAAAGGCAGAGTTGTAAGTACACATCGTTTCCCCTTTATGCATAACCTAGGTCAGGAAAATACACAAGGTGTGGACCACTGTAACTGTTATTCCACCCATAATCACTGTTTGATTTCACCCACCACCCCGCACCAAATACACAGTACAGTGGTTGAATGCTTTTAAAATTCAAACAGGAAACTGTTTCTTTGTGTGGTTTCCATCATCGGCCCTGACAACTAATTGAAACTGTCAATGCGTATTAAATAAATTGAATGTTTATATGGTGCACTTTAATGTGAGTAGTTGCCAAGTGCAAGATTTAATGCTTCTGGAAACCATTGACTCGTGCCCTGTTGAAAATATAATAGCAATTTGTGTGCTGAGAAGTCAAGTACAGTATGACTGCTGTACTTTAGCTCGCAAAGATAGATCCTTTTCTCTGAATTTAATTTGAAGTATTTCAAAGTCTGGTCTCAGATAAAAGCATTGCATTAGGCAAACCAGGGAGTGGTTGTATTTTAAATCTACTACCTGTTTTATGCACTATGATTGCTAAGACAGAATGGCTATCTAAGTTAAGAATATAACTTTCTACTAGATTAGTATTAAGGAGAAATTAAATCAGTGTCTAAAGTCATTTGCGCAGCCTGAAGCATCTTTTCATCTTTGCATCCAAGCACATCATATCAGAATGCCACTTTGTAATTTTGCAGATTAATCTTTTGTAGAAAATAAGTCAGCAGAAATTCTGCTCAATTCTTCCAATTTACTGACGAAATAGGATTCAAAGGTGCTGTAGGCATTCATACTTGTTTTATTTGTAGGAGAATACATAAATACGCAACAGTCTTTGGGATTCTGTAAGGAACACAGCAGTTATAAACAAAACATGACCTTGTGCTGCTTCATTCTGAAAGTGTCCTATTTAATCTTGGCTCTGGATTTAAAGAAAGGAGAATGAATAGAAGGGGTCAGCTAGAGAAATGCTGAGCTGTCACAGCAATGATCTGGAATCAGAAAATGTTGGACCAGCGCATTTTATGAAGAGTTTAAATTTTTTTTTCCTCACCCAAGAACTTCAGCTTACTTGGTATCAGAAGATCCATGGACTATAGAGCAATGAGATCAACAAGACACCTGGGACCCCGGTGAATGGAAAAAATAAAGTCAGTCATTTTTAGGGTACAACATCTCATATTTAAAGCAGGCACACTTTGGCCTTCTGGACTTAACAATATGTGCATCAGTCTCAGGCCATGGCTCCTCTCCATCAGTCTCTCAACCCATTGTTTGCTTCCTTTATTGATGGAAGTTATAATGAGGTATGAAATGGCCACTGCCTTCCAGGTAAATACTGTAAGAGTGATGGCTCATGAGACATACAGACTTCTTGGATAGAAAATCTACAGAAGGAATGCAGTCCATTCCTTTTCACGGACGTTCATAATGCCTACACCATAGGTCACATTATTGAACTTCTGCACAGGAAGCAGAGCTGTAGTGTCTGTGAACGCTGCATTCCACAATGAAAACTTTCATTGGGTTTGTTTTTTCAGTTTTGATGGCGCATAAGACTGAAAAGTTAATCTTTTTCATTTTCAACATACTGCCTGATGCATACATGCATTTCCTAATTTTATTAAATAAAATTCAATGATCGAGAAAGCTCAGAAGAGACATGTTGGAGATTGGATTATGTAAATGAAGATTACCAGATTATCACTGAATTACATGCAGGGAAAACGTCTTTATCTTGGTTATAGAAGATGACAAGTAAACAAAAAGAAGGTGCAACTAGTTGCCTGGGGCATAGATTTTCTTTTGCTTCATGAAGTTCTGGGACCGGAGTTAGATGTCCATGGGTAGAAGTTGCACATCTTCTAACACTGTAAGTCACATGGTGATTGTTGGTTATGTACAAATCACTGGACCCACTTCCTTTCAGTATGCTTGGATAAAACATTTTCTGATAAGCTGAAATAAATTTGGCTTTGACTCGCCCCCAGCCAGGAATTCACAGTGGATCGATGCAGCAAAACCATGTAATCAGTTAAACATCTCATTTTAATTGCATTCTTCAGTCTTCACATGGAATTGTGGAATAATCTTTATTTTATAGTTAGATTCACAGCAAAGGCAACTTAAAGGATAAGTCGGATCACAAGTTCCATTCAACACAACTTGCTTTTTGCATCAGGTTTAATTTACATTTGCTTTGCACCTGCCCATTGTCGGTTAAGAAAGAACTTTCCTATGGGTATGTGCACCCCAGGAAAAAACACACACACAGATTTGCACTTTTCAATGGTTTGCAACCCATGAGGTATACTTGTAGAACAGTACACTATAAGCACAATAAGGGCCTTCAGCCCACAATGTTGTGCCAACTTTATAATCTATTCTAACAACAATCTAGCCCTACCTAACTGTCCATTTTTCTATCATCTGTGTGCCTACCTAAGAGTTTCTGAAATGTATCTGGCTCTACCACCACCATTGACCGAGCATTCCACACACCAAAAATGCTTACCTGTGACATCTCCCTAGACATCCCTCCAATCACGTTGAAAGTATACCTCCCTTGAATTAGCCATTTCTGCCATGGGAGAAGGTCTCTGGATTTGGTCTGTCTATGCCTTGTATCAAGTAACCACTTGTCCTCTTTTACTCCATAGAGGAAAGCCCTAGCTCTCTCAACCTCTCGTCATAAGATATGCTCTCTAATCCAGGCAGCATCCTGGTAACTCACCTCTGCACCCTCTCTAAAGGTTCCACATACTTCCTACAATAAGACAACCAGAACTGAGCACAATATTCCAGATGTGATCTAACTAGAGTTTTATAGAGCTGCTACATTACCTCACTGCTCTTGAAATCAATCCACCAACTAATGAAGGCTAACATACCATGCGCCTTTTTAACAACATCAGCCTCCATGGCAATTTTGAGGATTCCGTGGATATGGACCCCCAAGATCTCTCTGTCCTCCATACTGCTAAGATTTCCTGCCATTAAACCTACTTCTGCCTTCAAATTTGATCTTCCAAAGTGAATCACCTCACACTTTTCCAGGTTGAACTTCATCTGCATTTTCTCATGAAACTACCTAGAGTGCCAGTTCTACATTAAGAATTTTACAGAATCATCCAGAGCTGATCAATTATAGGCCAGAATGAGCAACATAAATAAATGCTGGGGAAATCAGCAGGTCAGGCAGCCTCTGTGGAAGTGAACAGAAAGTCGACATTTTGGGTTGATGGAGGGCCTTGACCCCAAAAGTTGACTATTTTTTCATTTCCATAGATATTGCCTGACTTCTGAGTTGCCCCACCGTTTTGTTTTGTGTTGCTCTGCATTTCCAGCGTCTGCAGAATCTCTTGTGTTCCAGGCCATAAAGACCCTCTTTGTGGTTTTTTTGTAATTATATCATGAGCTGAAGTACATCAAGTCTACACTGACCATCAAGCACCCTTTTATGCTGATCTTGCATCCATCCCACTTTAGTTTCCTCACATCCCCACTCCACGAGAACCTACCGCTCATCTACACCCTAGGGTTAGTTAATGTACCAACGCACACATCTTTGGGATTTGGGTGGTGACCCATACTATCACAGGGAGAAATGTCAAAATTACTCACGGACAATACGAGAAGCTGGGATCAAATCCAAATGGACTTTTCTCTTTATCTTGCTCCACATGTGGGCCTGAAAAATTGATGGAGTTGTTGGCCTGTGCAAACCTCCAGCGCAGCAGCTGAGAAACCATCCTATTACATCCTAGAAGTGCATCACCTTCCACACAAGTATCAGCAAACATGAAAGAGAAGACTCCAAACCAAGTCTAGAACTTTTGTAAAACAATTGATTGCACACTAGCTTGAAGCCTCCTCTGTACAATCCTGTTACTCCAATGAAGATGGTAGATGCAGTGCAGGTTATTTTCAGATGACCCAGGTGCCCACCGATCTGAACCAGCAATCTTCAATATGACTGTTGAAGGCCCCAACTGCCAAGGAAAATCTAAGTAGTACATTTCTGAAGGTGTGCAAGTAAAAACCATGGGATGCTACTTGCCAACTGCCATCATAGGTGGCATCCTGATCACACACTCTGTTTCTCCCCATTCTTCTCCTGTTATGCTCACTTTGCCTCTGGTTTCCTGAGATGGGGTCTGCATATTTATTTGATTTTGATCTGCACAAATTGGCGGCATATTTTTCTCCACTCCAGTAGTGGCTATCTATCAATGACTGTAAATGCTGTGATATATAATTGCAAATAACTTCTATTTTTTTAAAATGATGTTCGTGAGTGAAAATTTTGCCCAATTTCTGACCCAGACTCAGTATGATTGAACGTCATAGAGTCATAGAAACAAATCCTTTGGCCTACCTAGTCCATACTGAACTGATTTGCATTGTTCCATCTACCTTCAACCAAACCATATTCCTCTAAATCCTTCCCATCCATGTACCTTACCAAACTCACCTCAGATGTTACCATTGAACACACATCTATAACTTCCACAGGCAGCTCTTTAAACACTTGCAGGATCCTCTGAGTGAAGACGTTTCCACTCAGCTTACCCTTAAATATTTCACCTTTCACTCTAAATCTATGAACTCTAGTTCTGGTCTCATTCAGCCTCGGGGAAAATCCTGCATGTATTCACCCTATCTATCTGTCATCATCATTATCATTATGTTTCGTGTCGTATGGCGTAGGCAATCATGGTCGCATGACCATGATTGTTCTTAGAATTTTTTGTGGTTTGCCATTTCCTTCTTCTGGGAAGTGTCTTTACAAGTTGGTTGACCCCAGTCATTAATAATACTCTTCAGAGATTGCCTGGCGCCAGTGGTCACATAACCTGACTTGTGATATGCATCAGCTGTTCATACGACTATCCACCACTTGCTCTTATGGCTTCGCTTGACCCTGATCAGAGGGCTGAGCAGATTCTACAACTTGCCCAAGGGTGACCAGCAGGCTAGCGGAGGGAAAGAGCACCATACACCTCCTCTTGTAGAGACCTATCTCCACCCCGCAAACTCTCATAAGTTGCTATACCTCTTTCAAATCTCCCCTCATCCTCCTACACTCCAGGGAACAAAGACTAATTCAATCTTTCCCTATAACTCGGGTCATAGTAGATATGAAGAACACTTGGGAAGTGGTATTTTTGAGGTAGGAATTAGACTGATGATCCATAATATTTTTGAGGCCTCACACAAGAGAATCTTGAACCTCTTGAGAGGTGCCGTCTTCTCCTTCAGCTAGCACTGTTTCACGAACTACGCAGTTCAGCCAAATTTCTAGACTATTATTCAATTCCTTATTCTCTGTTGATGCTCCCAGAGGAAACAGACTCACAGTTTGGGGAGTAGACGATACCACTGAGGGCTGGTGTTCAGTAGTCAGTGTGAGTGGTGCAATAGTACAGCGCCAAGTTGTGGGGACAGGTAACCTCTGCTCCATGTGTTGATAGACACCAGTCTCCTACAGTCACTCGAACATGATGAAATCTGTTGTCTCCCTACCTCCTTGTTTCTCTGCACAGATCTCTCAGGCCTGGAAATAGCAGGCTTAATGGCCAACCTCCATCGAACCTGTTACTGTAGAGAAATCGCTGGGCTGGGGAGAGCCATGCACTAAAACCAAATGTGGAGGACACATACACAAAATGCTGGAGGAACTCAACAGGTCAGGCAGCATCTACAGAGGGGATAAATAGTTGATGCTGTGGGCTGAGACACTTCACTAAGACTGGAAAGACAGGGGAAAGAAACCAGAATGAGAAGATGGGAGGTGGAGGGGAGGAAAGGAGTACAAGCTGACTGGTGATAGGTGACTCTTCCCACCTTTCTTTCCAGTCCTAATGAAGGGTCTAGGCCCAAAACATCGACTCTTTATGCTACTCCATAGATGCTGCTTGCCCTGCTGAGTCCCTCCAGCATTTTTGTGGGTGTTGCTCTAGATTCCCAACATATGCAGAATCTCTTGTGTTTCTAAGTGGAGGGGACAACACCATCTTTCACAGCCAATGGAAGATACTACAAGAGACTTGCAGCAAATGCTGTCTGT